>NC_140078.1:71908964-72029676 GCF_964194135.1 Talpa europaea
TTTCCTGGTTTTGATGAGGCACTATAGTTAGGCAGGATATCAGCACTGGGGGAGGCTGGCTGAAAGGTACACATGATCTACTTTCCTGTAGATTTCTTTGCAACTTCCTTTAAATCTGCTGAGGCGAGAGGTCTGCCGCTCCATGTGGGAATCTCCCTGGCTGGCCGGGAATCGAACCCACGCTGCAGAGGCTGTGAACTACTTCACATCTGGGGAGGCCCTGTTGTTGTTTGTTTTAAATGCATGTACAAGTGTATTTGTAATGGAAATGTATCCTCCATCTCCACCAACCCTTAATCCCTTTTCTGGGCCAGTGGTTTCACATTTTATGTCCTGGTCCTAAAGATGTTTCTATATCATACATAAAAGAATTGTTTCATGCTTCATTTTACTTTTCAGATTCAGATATTTGCTATTTTTGCCATAATGCTTTGACCAATTTTCTATTAACTGACTTCTAGTTTGTTTCAGTCCTTTGCTTTTAGAAACAATGTTTTGATGAGAGATCTTGCATATTTACTATTTTATGGTTGTGCAAGTACATCTTTAAGATAGATTTCTAGACATTCTATTTCTGGATTATAGTTTATCTGCATGTGTAATTTTCAGAGACACCACCTGACTGCCCTGCATATGGGTTGTACCATTGCACACGTTACTTAGTGGTGTGTTTCCTCATGTTGTTCCCAACAAATGTTTTTATTTTCCAACAGATTTTTTTTTTTAATTTTAGGATTTTTGACAATGTTAGGTTAAAAATGGCATCTCAATGTGGTTTTAATTTTCATTTCTCTTGTACTTAAGATTAGATATCTTTTCAGATTTTCAAAAAGTGACTTTTGATTCTTTTTCTGTAAGCTGTGTTTGTATTCTTTCTTTTTTTTTTTTAAAGGTACAGCAAGGATGTTTGCATGTATTTCTTTTTTTTTTAAAATAAATTTTATTTTTATATTCCCCATACAATTGGACCCCCCTTATTTTGACCCCAATCCCTGCCCCCCACCCCCCACAGAGTGTCTCTGGTTCATAGTTTTTTGTTGATTTTGATTTTTACTTTCTTATAGTTATTCATTTTCCTGGTCCCTTATTTAAGTTTTCTAGATTCCTGCTATGAGTGAGACCATCCGGTATTTTTCTTTTTCTTTCTGGCTTATTTCGCTGAGCATGATCCCTTCCAGCGCCATCCATGTTGCTGCAACTTGCATGTGTTTATCTTTTTTGAATGCTGAGTAATATTCCATGGTGTATATGTATGTGTTTGTATTCTTTTGACCATTTTTCTAGAGAGTTGTTGGCATTTTTGGGAGCTATTGATTTGTATGAGTAATTTATATAATAAATTCTTTGTCTTTGATGTGAGGTTCATTTATCTTTGGGTTACTTTTTTATCTCACCATGTTAAAGTTTTTTATTTTCCTTTAACCCAACTTATCTTATGGGTTTTATGCCAGTTAGGTCTGTCCCACAACCAGATTATAAATTTCTTGGTGTTTTTTCTGTTGAAATTAGGAGTAACTTCCCTACAATGGTTCTGCTAGGTATAGCCTTAGGCAGCAGATTTCTGGACCTGGGTCTGATTTCACAGGTCTCCTCCGCCCTGCTGGAAATCTGGGTCACTGCTGGAACCTAGAACAAGTCAATCTCACATCCTCCATAAAGTAATTCTTTATGGGGAAAGGAAGTAAGGGGAGGATATTGGATGATCTTCTGGCTCTTATCCCATCTCTCAGCAACCTTTATTCCAAGAGATAAACTCTAGTAGAAAAGGTTTTTGTTGCCTGCATGCTGCAGGAGGTAGTGGTTGGGTGACAGACCCCTATGCTGGTCTCCAGGGAAGGAAAACCAAACTTGAAGGGCCATTTCCTTCCATTGATCATTTGTGCAAATCCCACTTAGCTTACATTGCTTCTCCACAGGGACAAGCTGTAACTAGAATCTTTTGAATCTAAAACTGTGCTCCCTCACAGTGAGGGGAACTTGGGAGTCTTCTTCACATTTCAGCAGCAGAGTTCTGTGATTTGTTTTCAGAACTAAGTGCTAGTTAGTAGTCTGTTTCTCCTAAGACTTACATTTTCAAAATGGGTGTGAAAAATACTTATTTAGAATAATTTCTTCCCACTTAGGAATAGCCAAGCCAGAAGAAGGACGACCCGCTCTGAGTGTGACCGGAAATGACATCACCGCCCCTCCAAACAAGGAGCTCCCACCAAGTCCAGAAAAGAAAACAAAGGTAGGTGCCAGAATGGTAGGTTAGTTTCAATAGCTATAGTATACTTGTTTGTTTTTTTTTAAAACAGTATCTTTTGCTTGAATTATGAATGAAATTTCTTTCTTCTGAACTGTTATGAGCTTGGATGTGCTTAGAAAATATTTTATATTTCCATTTACTAGAGTGTTCTAACTCAAACCTTAAAATTTCTGCATTTAACCGTATCTATATCTGTAGAGGTTGTTTCTGTTTTCCTTAACAAGACTAACAAATGAATAACAGAACTGTTCTGAAATAGACTCTGGCACCCTCCCTGTGTCTTGAAAAGGGAACACAGATTTTTAAGATGGATCATAGCTTCAGGTACTTTGTTGGTACTTATTACAAAATTCAAATGCCATAGTTAAGTGTGTTTAAAACAGGATGCCGGCCCTCCCTGGTGCTGCAGGGGATAAATCTCAGCACTATCAAGCTATCGCCAGCCACTGTGGTGATACGTGTTCTAAATAACTTAATCACTGGATGATGTCTTGCTTCATGGAATATTGCAGCCTCTGGTAGTTAGTTGTTTAAAACTGTTACTAAATTTAAATCTTCAGGTATTGAACTACTGAAATTTACAACACTGTTATTAAGAAACAATTTTCTAACCTTGTATCGTATTCACTGTTTACTGAGCTCAGAAGAAAGGAATGCTAACTTTTAGTTGCATCTATCCTCATTGCTTATAATTTTATTTAAATTGTGCAATTTATACTTTTTTTTAAATTTGTTTTTATTCTTGTCTGTGTGTTTGATGTTGACCTTTAAAAAAAAACCCACAACAAATCAACTTAAAGCTTTTGGCCACCAGTCAACCTGCAAAGACTTCAACATCGAAAGCCAAAATACAGTCCACTTCTCTCCCTAAGCAACCAGCTCCCACCACCTTTGGTGGGTCGAATAAAAAACCCATGAGCCTTGCTTCAGGCTTAGTACCAGCTGCCCCACCCAAACGCCCTGCTGCCACCACTACCAGGTCTTCCATCTTACCTTCAAAAGACGTGAAGCCCAAGGTAAGTAGTCATCCAAGCACTGTCCAAAACATTTTGCCCTATGAATGTCAGATAGACAATCTCTTATTGCTTCTAGACAATGGGATCAGGCTGTTAGAATTCAGGGAGGAAAGAGAAAAGGAGAATATTGATTTGAGAATCAGTTTGGGGACCCAGTGATGCTGCTATAACATTTAAAGGCCTTTTATACTTTTCTGTACAAAATGTTGGATGCAATATTAGATCTACTTTAGTTTCTTCTCCTTTCCTTATTCTCCTTACTCTTTACCTTTTTAAACATGTGTTAACCAAGTCCCCTTAATCCACATACTTGTGAGACACTCATTTTTAACATAATTTCCATTTCAAATTTCTGATTAAATCCAGTTCTTTGTCTTTCATCACTCTTTAGAAATTCATTTTAGGCCACCCTGGTGGCGCAAGGGGTAAGACACAGCCTATGGAGCTGTCCAAAGCCTCTTCAGCAGAAGTTCGATCCCTGGTCTGCCAGGGTGCAACAGACATGGCCCGGCAGACCTCTCCTGGCTCGCCCGCTGCTCCCCTCAGCAGTGTGCTTCAGTCAGTCTGCCTGTTCTGTTCCCCACTGTCTCTGGTGAATCCTCTCACCCGCCCGCACCTCTGGCCTGTACCACAGCTCTTGTATGCACAAATAAATAAATCTTAAAAAAAAAAAAAAGAAATTAATTTTACCTGTTACTTTTATTTTTTGTTAAAGATTTATTTATTTTTGCATACAAGAACTGGGGGCCAGGCCAGAGGTATGAGGGGTAAGAGGATTCACCAGAGACAGAGTGGGGAGCAGAACAGGTGGATGTACTGAAATACACTGCTGAGGGAGCAGCAGGCGAGACGGGAGATGTCTGCTGCACCATGTGGGTAGCTCCCTGGCTGGGGATGGAACTCGTGCTGCAGTGGCTGTGGATAGCTTCATAGGTTGCATCTTAACCCCTTGTGCCACCAGGAAGGCCCTCTGTTAGTTTTAGATAGACTTTTGTGATCAACTCTTTTAGCTCATTTCAGCATGTTTCAGCATCACATGATAGCTAACTTTGCTTTTGGCATTAGGCCACCTCTCACTGGGCTCCCTTTTGAAATTTTTCAGTTTTCCAGGTCATCCACACATTACTGCCTAGAAACTGGTCAATTTAGGGCAGCATTAGCTTTACAGGATTGTTCTAGGAGGAGAGGGTGAAATCTGTTTCTATCTTCCATAATCTCTTGTTTTGTTCTTTTTTTTTTTTTTGAGAAGGACCTTTAGGGCAACCTGATAATATTAATGTTCTTTAAATTCACAGTGGGAAATAGTTTCTTTCCCATGTTAAAATGTCAGTATTTTAGTTTAATCTTGTAAAGGAAACTGGGACTTGCAATCTAGGTTGAAACCCTCATCAAGAAACTGAGCAATCCTGTCAATGATAAAATTTCATAAAGCTGTATGAACCCAGTTGACTGTTTTTCTTTTCTTTTTTAAATTTTTTAAAATTTATTTATGCATACAAGAACTGGGGTACAGGCCAGAGGTGTGGGGGTGAGAGGATTCACCAGAGACAGAGCGGGGAGCAGAACAGGCAGATTGACTGAAACACACTGCTGAGGGGAGCAGCAGGCAAGTCAGGAGAGGTCTGCTGCGCCACGTGGATAGCTCCCTGGCTGGGGATCGAACTTGCACTGCAGAGGCTGCAGACAGCTTCACAGTGTTACGCTCAATGCCTTGTGCCACCAGGGAGGCCCAGTCTAACTTATTTTATCATTATTACTCTTACTAGCAAAGTACGAAGATACCTCACTCACTGGATTATTCTGTCATAGACATAGTATTGAAAATTTGAAGGAAACTCAGAGATGATTTGGTTTAGCCCCTCACGTTTTAGAGCAAACAGAGAGGAAATTCCTCTGCACAAAATCCTATAAGTTCCAGCTGGTAACTAAACCAATTCCCCTTACTTCAGCTTTAGGGTTCTTCATACCCATGCTTAGGGCCTTCATTTGTAGAATAATTGTTACCCTGCACTTGCAGGGTTAGATTTTGTTTAATTGGATTTCAGCCCTTAATTTTTTGAGCACCTCCTTAGCTGATTGGCTATTTTTCTTGTAATAAAAGGGCTGGGTCTGCTGTGTCTTGGTTTGGCTTTCCCTCATGAGTGACATGTTGTGTTTGCTGTTAAAATAATACGTTTATGCCATATTCCTATAGAAACCAGGCTAAATTGATTCCCTCCCTTTCTCGACAGCGACATGACCATTCTCTATGGGAGAGGAACTAGCATGACTCAGATGCCGTGTAGTAGAGACTTCTCCCTTTTGTTTCCAGTCGTAGTGGTGACATTAGTGCTTTGCAGTCCCTCTGTTGGTCAGCCTGCGCCCACTGCCTGCCCCTTCTTGTCACATCTGCTCTCAGAGACTTCTCTTCCTCTGTTTCCGAACATCAGATATTGTAAAAGCTGGATCTTAGATATCTCCTGTTCCAACCTCCTTCATTATCCAGATGAGGAATTAAGGCTCAGAGAGGTTCAGTGATTTGTCCAAAAACATACAGTGAGTTAGGGAGGGTACTGGAGCTCGAACTCAATTCTGACCTGACATTCTGCCAGTGTTGTTTTCATCTGTATCCCTGTTTTATTCAGCATTCATTGGGTATATCTTAACCAAAAGAATGAATCTGTCTGAACATCAAACGTTATGTTTTTATGTATTTAACCTTTAGTTGAGTATTTAATACATCGATTATAGCAGTATTTAATACAGTAGATCCTGATGCAGACATCTTTCTGATAGGATATACTTTTTTAGGGCTATTGATTTTTCACTGGAGTTGATATAGTTTGACAGGCCCCATTTCCTAACCTAGATCATCCAGCAGCCTACATGGCTAATTTCTCATTATCTGGAGGACTCTGATCTTAGAGCCATAGATATTTTCCTGTCAGCTGCTGGCCTCTTCAATACCCACATTTTCTGGTATATGCTTGTATGCAACCATCCTTTGATTTGACTTTCTGGGGCTAGTGCTGAGCTGAAGCTCTTACTCCCACTTTCCTCTTATCAGCCTGTCACAGAGGCAAAGATTCCTGACAAACGGGTCTCACCATCCAAGCCAGCCTCTGCCCCGGCCCTCAGACCTGGCTCTAAGAGCACCCAGACTGGTCCAAAAGTCACAACATCTGCCACTCTTACCTCAACTGGGCCAAGCAGTCGGAGCCCCCCCATAGCCCCTTCCAAGAGGCCCACTGGTGAGTATTGCCATCTTTCCCCTATGGGAGCCAGTGAGGAGGAGAATAGAACCTGGGCTTTGCCCAAGGTGCAGCCCTGCTTATGCACCAGTGCTTAATGTGTTAAATGCTGGCAACTTTGATTTCCATGTGAGGTTAGATATGTATATTCAGAAGAATCTTGAGTGAAGGGGATTTTCATGAATTCCTATATAGAATTTACTACTGTTTTTTAAATGACCCCACAGCACCTATGGTCTTGGGGCACAAGAAATGATCCATTTGATTCTGTGGGCATGCAGTGATAACTTGGTCCTAAGGCCCTGTGGAAGGCCGTTCAAGGCTGTAGAAAAGAATGAAATGTAGTGCCTGGCCTTGTGCACTGCATAAGGACGTGGTCTTTACATGGCTGTCTAATTGACTACCCTGTTCCCAGATACTAGCACAATCCCTAGCTCACAGGGGACATTCAGTAATTGTTGAATGAATGACCAAATCTCAGTGTTGGATGAGCTGTTTCCAGTCAGCTTGTTAGACATAATGTTAAGAAATGTATGTTTGTGCAGCTGTCAAGACTGAGGGAAAACCTGCAGACATCAAGAAGATGGCTACAAAGCCTGTACCAGGTAATAACCCACCTCCCACTGTGTAAAACCCCAATTTAAACTTCCATGACTTTCCAGCTCCCTTTTGCTCTCTCCCCTGAATGCTTGTAATCTCTCACTCCTACCTTTGCAGCTGACTTGAGTCGCTCAAGGAGCACCTCTGCCATTTCTGTGAAGAAAAACACCACTGTCCCTGGGGCAGCGTCCCCAGCTGGGGCGGCTCCCAGTCGAATCAAGTCCACCCCCACACCTCCCCGGCCTTCTGTGACGCCTTCTGTAGAGAAGAAGCCCACATCAGCCAAGTCCAGCTCCTCTGCTCCCAGGCTGAGCCGCCTGACTACCAATGCTTCTGCCCCTGATCTGAAAAATGTCCGCTCCAAGGTTGGCTCCACGGAAAACATCAAGCATCAGCCTGGAGGAGGCCGGGTGGGTCCAGGGAACTTGGGGTTTTTGGCATGCTGTCCCCTGCTTCTTCCCCTACCACATCTAACTACTGTGCCCCAGGCATGCCCAGGCATGTCCTGGTCCTCTCGGGGGCCACTGGAGGGTCAGGGAATTTCAGCCTGGGTTCCACAACCCAGGAGTACAGAAGGAAAGTGCTGAACCCTGGGTTTTCTCTTTGTATCTCAGTTCCTGGTTTTTCATGGTTCTTAATACCCTGCATTGTACCTTGAGCATCAGGACAACCAGAAGGTGGAGCATCTCTTCATTCCCCAAGACCTTACTTGGCTGGAGAGTCTCCGAAAGAGGACTATAGTGTCCTCTTGTGGCCAAGATGACTTGCTGCGAGCCTCTACCTTTCCTAAAAAAAGGACTGCAGTAGAGTGGCATGATGGAGAAAGGCAGGATGGCAGACTGCGCTTCACTTTTAAGGATTTTCTGGTTGCACCCATCTGGATTTACTTATTAACCATTAGTAACCAGGGGGCTTGATGTGTGGAAAAAGTAGTGGCAAAAGTCCATCTGAGAATGTTCATCATCTGTGTCATTCCACATGCAGGGAAAGATACTTAAATTACCTCAATCCAGAGCTGTTAAACAAATGAAGAGGGTACAATAATGAGACAGAATCCTGGTGCTTTTGGAGGACACTGGCAACAAACTAGGGTTAGTCTGGGACAAGGACCTAAGAGTTGCTTTTAGTAAGAGGCTGTGGCTCTGCCCTCCCCGCCAGGCCACTGGGGCTGTGATGCTGATAGCCCGTCTCCCCTTTCTGTGCTCCACTTACACTTTCAGGGTACAAAAGTTACAGGAGGTCTTGGTGGAGAGTTGAGTGACTCAATCTGATGTTTCAATTGTTTTCTGTTCCAACATGCCTGGAGGCTGTGTGACACATTCCATCATCAGTAGTAGCTCCCTGTGACCATGGCTGCTTGCTTGGGGCACCAGAACATTTGAGTGGGAGAACATTATGATTTGAAACTGATAATAACCCCAATACACACTCAGAAGAGAATCACTAATTTGGTCTTCTTAGCCAAATTAGCCAGATCTTCTCTGCAGATGGTATCTTGACCCCTTCTCATATCTCAGGACTTCAGTCTGCAGCTTCTCTTTTTCTTTCTTGCCCCCCACTCTCCACCCCTGGGAATGGGTGTTTTTTCCTAGATGCTGTGGTGACCTGCTTCTGCCTGGTAGCCTGGTCTGGATTCGAGACCCCTGCATTCAAGTCCCTTCTTTGGCATTTGGGCTCTTATCCTCTCTTTGTTTGAAATTTGCCCTCCCTTTATCTCCATCCAGGCCAAAGTAGAGAAAAAAACAGAGGCAGCTGCCACAGCTCGAAAGCCTGAACCTAATGCTGTCACTAAATCAGCCGGCCCAATTGTGAGTGCGCAGAAACCGACTGCTGGGAAAGTGAGTTTTTATTTAGACTTTTACCTCTTGAAGGTAAAAGATAAACTATTTCTTCCAGCCTGAGTCACTTTCCCTTCTATTGTACTTTTTTCCTCTTCTTAACTAGTTTCTACTTCTGCCCCATGTTCCCTCCTCTGTGTTTGATGACTCAGCCTTTAGAAACTTTTTTATATTAACCCTGATAGTTAATGGAGTTGGGAACCCAGTGGCCCTTTTGGGGATATTAACTCAGCTGGATAAAATGGATCTAAAAGCTTTCAGTCACTTCCTTCACACAGATCTTGGTCTGGAACCAGGCACACAAATACACACACAATCTGACTCTTGCCCAGTAATCGCAGCACTGGCAATCTTCCAGCACCTGCCAAAGACTTTGTGCTTTACAGTGAACTAGAAGACCCCTCTTATATCACTTTTTGGTATGGAGATAGCTTTATTTGTCCTGTTACCAAAACAACTCTTAACTGAAAGTTAGAGCGCTCATTACCAACAGAAGCTCACTCAGCCTAAGAGTTGCAGCATCAACTGGAGGGCAAAAGGTAAGCTGAAATTCTAGGTTCTTTCCCTTTTCCTCCACACCCTGAAGTTAGGCCTCCTCTGCTTGCAGTGGGAACCTTCTTCCCTTAGCTGTGGCAAGTATGTGACCTCTGTGGCTAAGGGCTGCTGGAGAAGCAGGGCAGGAGGTGTCAGCCTAAAGATACTATTGTATGATTGCAGGTGAAGTCTGCATGTGGCTTCTGGAGGACTCCTAGAGCTCCACTAGGTCTCGTCTCTGCTTCATTAGGAAGTGGTTTGCTAACTGATTATTCACCAGTGAAGTTGTAAAGAAGGCAAGAAATGGTGATATATGGGTTGGCGTTTGTCAGGGTATAGTGCTCTGCTCTGTGGAGAACTCTCCATTTAGAGTACTGTGTCCTTTGTGAAGGTCACTGAAGTTAAAGAAGGAATGAAGCTGGCAACTATTCCTTCTTAAGACGGCCACAAAAGAATTCTTGTGCCTTGGTGTGACCCCACTCCCAGGGTGCCATTTGTATAGAGTAAGAAGGTGCTGATGGCGCCCAGAATGTGCATCATTGCAGCCTAAAGACTATTCTCCTTGAACATGAAACTTACCAGGGCATAGGTTTGGGCATCTGGAGGACTAAAGAAGGTGTTTTACTGTGGACCTACACTTCAAATATACTGTAATTTCTCAAACTCTGGGCTATGTGTGGAAGTGTGGGAGCTGGTAGAGGGGTGTCTTTGGAGGCTGTTGCCTGTACTTCTGCTGGTATCTGAGATTCTGCATGGCAGGTCCAGTAGCCTCTGATCCACTTGCAGTTACAACTAATCAATGTCCCTTCCTTCCTGTTAATATCAGATCTGTGCCCCTTTAGCCAACTGCTCAGTGCCTTCCTGAATAGCTTTTGCCTCCCGGGTGGGTCTAGCCACAGTATTTCTGCCCCAAATTTAAGGAGGGTCATCCTTGGTGAGGTCTGTTCCTGATAAACTGGATCCTTGCAGACAGAAGCCATAGGATGCTGAGATCTATCTAGTTTCTGGGGAGAGAGAAGGGCGGGGAGTGGGGCCACCTGGTGGGCTTCATGGGTCTGCTACTATTTGGGCCTGTGAATCACAACCCAGTCCCCAAGGAGCATAGATGATCACCATGTAGCACTTTTACAGCATCTGTGTGTGTCCCTGTGTTATTTGTTCATGTTTTCACTCCTTTTTCTGCTCCTCCAAACTCCTTCCACTTTACTTTTCACTGCTGTTCTGCTGAAAATGGGGGCGAGTTTTAACAACAATCTTTGTTGGTCATTGTGATCATGTGTAGACTCACAGCATGCACTGTGTTGGTTCTAACCAACCCTCTCCCGTTGTGTTGTTTTTTCTGTTCTCTAACACTCCAGGTCCAGATAGTCTCCAAAAAAGTGAGCTACAGCCATATTCAGTCCAAGTGTGGTTCCAAGGACAATATTAAGCATGTCCCTGGAGGTGGTAATGTAAGTATAAGCTCTGGACAGCTGGCATCTGAGGCACAGCCTACTGTGGGGCACACTGGGGCAAGGGCTACCTGCCGGCACTGACAAGGACATGTCAGCCTGGCCAGGGCTTTCTCCAAGAAGCAGTTTAGCAGAACAAGGGGAAATGTGATACTCAGATGTGCTTAGGTCAAGTGTTTGTGGTGAGTCTCTAAAAAACCTGGAGGGGTTCCCACTTGTGGGTAGAAGGCCTTGGATTATCCTCCCGCTGTGCCAGAAACCTAGACTCAGGGCTACAGTCAGCAGCAGGCCTTTTGCCTGAGTCAGCTTCTGGGGATGCACACCTGTATGCTTGGAGTACAGATAATATTGCAGTGGCCCCAATCCTCAAATCTTTGTTATTGCAGAAATGGAATTACTAATTTTCCTCTTATCCCTTCTCTGCTTGTCCCTTTATCTTTGTTTTCTCTCCTTTCTTCTTCTTCTATTCTTCTTTTCTCTCCCTACTTTCATCTTCCTCCTTCCCTTCTGTTTCTTCTCCCATTTTTTCTTTTTCTAATCCCTTCTTCCTTTTATTTCCTTTCCCTCTTTTTCTTTCTGTCTCCTTTCCTCTTCCATCCACACATCTTTTTCTCATGTTCCTGTGCTAAGCCTAGAATCTGTGTTGGGATCACAGTGACTCCAATTCACAGCAATTCCTGATGTAAGGAGAAACAGGCAAAGTGTCCTTGTCAATTAGTGTGTAAAGAATACCTTTCCAGTACCTCTCCTGCCTGCCTGTGACTGTGCAGGTGCCTCTTTTTTTCTTTCTACTTTTGCTAATAAACCTGTTCTTTAAAAAAAATGTAAAAAGCAAAACAGAACAAAACAAAAAACTAAAAAAACCCGTCTCCAGTATGTGCCAGGAGTGTTGTGGAGCATCTACATGCAGCCTCGGCCCCTCCTGCTTCTCCACCCCCTACACCAGAATGGGAGCCCAGCCTGTCTTGGTCTCTTCTGAGTTTATTGGCTTCTTTTTTCTTACTGTCCTGCTCTGGACTAAGTCCTGCTCTATTCAACCTTTTTATTTTCAGTCTCTGTCTCTCCTGTCACCTTTGTGGTTATGCCATCCTTCCCATGGCCTAAAAACACTCCCCACTCTCTTGTGAGGAGTGCAAACATAGACCATTCCTTTCTGGTTCTACACAACTCCCCCTCACTGCACTTCCTTCCTAGTTATTTTCCCTCTAGTGGCTCTTCTTAGCAAGGACAGAAACCATTTCATTTTCGTTCTGGTAGAGCGTGTTAGGCCAGCCTGGTAGTCGGCTGCACATTAACCAACCTGGTGTAGGATCAGCTGAAGTGGGTGAAGCTCCTTTTTTTTTTTTTTTTTTTTTAAGATTTATTTATGCATACAAGAACTGGGGTATAGGCCCGAGGTGCGGGGATGAGAGAATTCACCAGTGACAGAGTGGGGAACAGAATAGGTGGAATGACTGAAAAACATTGCTGAGGGAAGCAGCAGGCGAGACAGGAGAGGTCTGCTATGCCATCTGGGTTAGCTCCCTGGCCAGGGCTCAAACTCGTGTTGCAGTGGCTTGGCTGCCTATAGCTTGATAGTGTACCAGGGAGGCCCTGAAGTGGGTGAAGTCTTGAAGGCAGTATCTAGTTGGATAATAAGATATAGCCTGTTAGGGACCCAGGAAGACACTGGCCATAGCTTTCCCTCTCAGGTATTTGGCCTGGGCATAAATAGGTGAACAGGGAATCTAAAAGAACAGGGGTGTGCACCTACAAGTGTGTATGTTAAAAAAATTTATTTACGTATGTTGTACTGTGTATGTAAGAGCTCTAAAATACTCATCATTTATTACATACTGTGGTCTTCCCATGCTGCCTACACATGACTTCAAAACAGACTTTTACAGAGGAATGTACTTTTTAAAAAGCATTTCGGGCCTCCCTGATGGCGCAGGCAGTCAGGCGCAGCGCTGTGAAGCTGTCCGCAGCCTCAGTGCCAGTTCGATCCCCGCCGGCCGTGGAGATGCCCACATGGCGAGGCAAACCTCTCTTGTCTCGTCCACTGCTCCCCTCAGCAGTGTATTTCAGTCCATCTGCCTGTTCTGTTCCCCACTCTGTCTCTGGTGAATCCTCTCAACCTCCTGCACATCTGGCCTGTACCCTGGTTCTTGTATAAATAAATAAATCTTTTAAAAAAATAATAAAAAGCATTTCATTTTAGGCTGCTCCCTTAAGCAGCAGAGCCTTCGGAAACCAACCAGAAACAATGTTTTTAGGTGGGATCAACAGCCTACTTAGGTGTTGTATTTCCTCCCATCACCCCTTTAAAATTCCTTGCAAATAAACATGCAGTTTAAAAACAGTGGGCCCTCTTTCCAGGCTGAAGAGCGTTACAATTTAAACCCCATCCCTTTTTCCAAATACTCCCCCTCCACCCCAAATGGAAATTCTGTCTTAAGGGGCTTGGTGCAGAATCCCGGCTAGTGTTCCACAACACCCCACGTACATATAAACATACCCTTGATGAGAACCAAGCAGACATCAGGGTAGGGAATAGGTCTACTTCCATGACTGGAAGTTGTTTTAGTTCCACTGTATCCTTGTGAAAGGGGATATCACATGTATGTGTGATGGGATCTAAGACCTGTGGGCAGTATCATTTCAATAGCATTTATTGATATCTGCAGTTCACCCTCAGGTCTTTTTTTTTTTTTTTTTAATAGAAGTAACATTGCATTACAACACTATGTAAGTTCCAGGTGTACGTCACTGAGAAGCAACATGTACATATACAGCATTCAGTTCACTGCTAAAAGTCCAATTCAAACCTTTACCATACCATTGTTCCCTTTGTCCCAATTTATCCACCTTCCTTCTCCCCTTCCCTTCTGTAACCACTAATTGGTCTTTAAAAAAAAAAAAAAAGATTTATTTATCATACAAGAACTGGGGTACAGGCCAGAAGTGTGGGGGATGAGAAGATTCAGCAGAGACATAGTGGGGAGCATAACAGGCAGACTGACTGAAATACACTGCTGAGGGGAGCAGCAGCCAACTCAGGAGTGGTCTGCTGCACCATGTGGGTAGCTCCCTGGCCAGGGATCAGATTCGTGCTGTGGTGGCTGTGGATAGCTTCATAGTGCTGCATCTTATCCCCTTGCACCACCAGGGATGCCCCCACTAATTGGTCTTATAATCAAAATCAGATTTGATTTTGTTTGCCACATGTTAGCAAGTCTTTGATAGGTGGTGGATAGTTTCTGGCTGGAGACCTGTGACTTCCTTGCTGGAGACATGTGTCTTCCTTCTGGTCATTCTTCTTTTTGTGATACTTGTAGCTGCTGATGCTCAGCAGCCACTGTTGGTTAGGGAATAGCATGTGGACAGAGTTCTTAGAAGCAAGAGTGAGGATGACTTAGGCAAGCAGATAATTATAAGAAGTTACTCTGCTAGACAAGGTCCTAGAAGGTAGCCACTGATGGAAAGGAAGCATGGAAGCATTAGGTGGCATACCATGCAAATGGCTAGCAGCCCATAAAAATAACCAAAGCAACCAAAGGGAAGCATTTTTCACCTGAAAATTAGCACTTCTATTCTCAAAGAAACTCATTGCTGTCATGGTTATAATAATGAAAATTTAGTAGGGGGGAACCCCTAAGTTATCAATATTAAGAATATGATTAAATTTATGTAAATTCTTACAGACTATTATGTGATCCTTTCTTTGCATTCCTCAGCTTTGTTGGGGAAATGTTTATAATAATTAAGCAGGAATACCAGGTCATATCTGTAATATAGCTGTGCTGTCAACGATGAGGTAAAAACATTACTGCAAATTTTCTCTGGGCAAGAAGTTGATGGGTGAGATTTGAGGTGGAGCAACATTTTCAGGGAACTTTGATGTTGGGGTTTGAATCTAGAGTTGTGGGAGAAGAGCTGTACATGGAAAGGGTCAAGATGGAAAGACCTGTGTGTGTGTGTATATATGAGAGAGAGAGAGAACATTGGATTGGTCTGCCTGAAGTTGGGAGCAGAAGCCACAAGCAGGAGTAGTGTGGATTAGGGGCTCTTTTAAGCACTTTGGTAGTTGACCCTGACCTTGATTGAGTTGAAATGCAGGCATTACAGAGGGAGAGAAAAACTTGGACTTGGGAAAGCATGAGTTTCACCCTAATGATATATATACCTTCTTTGTGAAGCAACACTTCTTTCATGTTTTCTTCTCAGGTTCAGATTCAGAACAAAAAGGTGGACATCTCTAAGGTCTCCTCCAAGTGTGGGTCCAAAGCCAACATCAAACATAAGCCTGGTGAGTGGGCCTTCTTTGCCTCCAGATGCCCGGGGTCATAAACTAGCTGGGTTTTGTCCTTTTGCCATTGTCATTCCATAAAGTGTACTGAAGCCATCCCCAAGAGGACACAGCAGTAGAAACATCACAACCCTTGGTCCCTGTCAGAGATGGGGGATGGAGTGCTGATATCTTAGAGGAGGAATAGTTTATAAAGGCTGCCATTTGTAAGGGCATCCTGTTGAGGACCAGCTGGCTGCATGGCACTGTTGACCTAGGGCTAGGGGAGAGGTGAGCACTGTGCTCAAAACCCAGTTCAGCCTTCCTGATGAGTACTCCGAATACCAATATAGAAGGAGCTTGAGAGAGGCTTGGTGGTCAGGACTCATCTGTCACAGTTGGGAGCTATAAATGTTCCTGAGCAGAAAGTGTCACCCACCGGCTCTGGCAGAAGATGGAGAGTCATTCAGTGCCACCCTGGGCCTGCAGACATGGATCTTGGACTTCAGTAATGCAGTTTCCTTCCAACAGCACAGTTGAGCAACTCTGAGCAGCTGGGATGTTGTTTGAGCCAAGTCAGTGTTCTTGCCTCAGCGCTCACCTTAAAATCTTGGTGTTTCCTTGTGCCTGGGTCTGCAGCAGCTTTGAGGGTAGGGAAGTATCACTGCAGCAGCACACACATGGCCTGGCAGTGACCATGGGCCAGTTAGTGGAAGGCAAAGAAAATTCCTTTCTCTCTCAGTAAGAAGTGTCATCCAGCTTTGAATATGTTCTTTGTAAAAGGATCAAGCAGTTTGGCCCTTAATTAGCCTTCGATTTTCCCATTTTATCTAGAAAATGTTTTCTTGTGAGATACCTCCTTCTGTAGTGAAACTGAGTGACTTGAGGTCCAGTTATCGATGGGGGCACCTGCAGAATTTGGTGAAGTATGGCCCATGCCCCTGTCCTGAGCCTGTGGCCACACTGACTGGATACCTGAATCTTGCCCAGCATGCAGATTGCCTTCCCTACTTCCACTGGTGAAGGACGCTGGATCCCAGACCTGCCCTTGTCTATATCTACTCTTTTCAATTCATGGTCCTGGGTCCACTCTTGACATGCACCTTTTCTTCTTCTTCCTTTTTTTTTTTTTTTTTTTTTCAAAGATTTATTTATTTATTTATACAAGCACTGGGTATAGTCAGAAGCGTGGGAGGGTGAGAGAATTCACCAGAGCCAGAGCATGGAGCAGAACAGGCAGACGGACGAAGTACACTGCTGTGGGGAGCAGCGGAAGCAGAAGTCTGCGCGCCATGTGGGACTCTCGCAGGTGGCCAGGGATTGAACTGGCGCTACAGAGGCTGCAGGCAGCTTCGCAGCCCAGAACTCAACCACTGCACCACCGGAGAGGCCCTTGCACCTTTTCTTCTCTTCACTACTGTGTGATACCTTTCAGTATCTTAGACCAACTGCATCCACCCTGTTTTGTCAGTCACTCACTTGGTGGTGACTTTGGGCAAGTCACTTCTTTTTCCAGCATCAGTGCTGGCATCTGTAAAACAGGGGCCTGACCTCGATGCACAGGATGTTCATGAGACTGGAGAAGTTTGGGGTACACCGCACTGCCTCCTTAGTTATTGGATGTTAGTTGTCACACTGCAGAGAGACCCTATTATCAGATGCTTATCTTTGCACTTTTAGAGTTTAGCCCAGGGGGCAACACACTGCAATCTGGGCCTGAGTCTGGTCAGCAGCTGCAGGCTGGCAGGGTGGTGAGGATGGCTTTGCTTGTCAATGGAGGGATTCCCTCTGGCTGGATGAAGAGCTAAGTTGGGTAAGAGTAGACTTTTTTTTTTTTGAAAGAGAAAGACGTGTGATGGCTGCAGCAGCCCTTCTCACCACACCACAGGTCAGCCCGTGGAGTAGCCCAATTTTGACAAATATTTGTTCACTGTACCTCCTTGTTTGTCTTCGAACATTTGGAACAGGTCACCTTTTCCCCACTTCTATACTGGACACATAGCCAGTCCTTGGCTTTTTTGTTCCAGGCCCCTGGCTTTCCCTTCAGGGATTTCTCTGCCATCCTGAATGACCAATTCCTTTTTGTTTCCAGGTGGAGGAGATGTCAAGATTGAAAGTCAGAAGTTGAACTTCAAAGAAAAGGCCCAGGCGAAGGTGGGATCCCTCGATAATGTGGGCCACCTGCCTGCAGGAGGTGCCGTGAAGGTAGTGAGTGGTTCACTGGGGGAGCAGCTAGGGAGGGGTGGGCTTGTGCAGCTGGAGTCTGGGTCCCAGCAGGTGGGCACCTGTCACCGCTCCTCAGTCTCTTTAAGAATCATGTTTCACTCACACCATTGCTGTTTCCCATTGTCCATCATCAGTCCTGAGGCAGGACAGATGAAGAGGCTCCAGCCCTGCCACTTCTCACCCTTTCAGCTGGAGACAGAATCTTCTCCTGAGCGCCATGGCCTTCCTTACTTGTTGAGCCCATCTCAGTCAGTTTCAGAGGTCTGTGGGCTGGGGCATGCATCATCAGAAGGCAGAGGGTCCACATAGTGCAGCTCCTCCAAGCTACTCATGAAAGAGGGAAGTATGGGTTAGGTGCGTGTCAGACTCCATTCCAACCTGGGACAGGTTAGCATATTTCCAGCTGCCAGAGAAGCAGGCCTGGAGTCCATCTGTGTCTGGGGGGACTGCCAATGGCCCACCCTGGCCTCGGGCTCTGGGAGAGCATGTGAGTGGCAGGGCTTCCATCCTTGGGACTAGCTGGGCCTCTGCTCTTTCCTCCTCTTATCTTCCCTCCCTCCCTCCTTCCACGTTACTGTGAGACCCTTTGTGTGCCACAGTGCTGTCTGCCCTTTGTTCCATGTTGTCTTAGGAAGGGGGCATTGTGGGGTCAGCACTTGCAGGCTTCTGGGCATAAGGATAGCTGTGGCTGCTCAGGGAAAAGGGGGTAAGAAGAAAAAGCAGCTGCTGTCCCCGTCAGTCTTGCACCTGCTAGCCCAACCCTGGTCTCCCATCCTTTTGTCCTGTCCTACTTCATTGCTCTGATTCAGCCCTGCCTCATTTTTTTCAGCATTGTGGGTCTTGACTCTCTCACAGGCTCTTAATTTGTGCCTCCACACTTTATGAGCTGCTGCACTGTGGGGTGCTAACCGGTGTATAGTACTATGTGGCAAGTGCATCTAAACCAGGCTTCACCCCCATGCCTGTCCGACTGCAAGCCCCAAGTTCTTTTCCTTGTTCACGTTATCTCCCTTTTATTATTTCTGGAATTATTTTTCTTATACACCATTCTGATTAAAGACCACCGTGGAATCTTCCATCATCACTTTTTGGGCATTCTAGCTCACTGGCGCCTCCCTTTCTTCTGCTTCTCCTTGTGTTGGGTGTTCACTTCCCTCCCATATACTCTCCTCCTGTGAAGCTCTTCAGACCTCCAAAGTCTCCTTGAGTCACCCCTCCTGGTACATCTCCTTCCTTTTGCCATGTGGCCCCATGTCCAGAATGTTGTCCAGCAGAGGAAGGATCTCAAGGTCTGCAGCCCACGAACAGATAGACAAACTAGGCAGGGCTGCCTCATTACTGCTGTGAGTTGCTGAGAAAAGCCCTCTGGGCATACACTATATGCAGAAGGTGCCTGGGATTTGTTGGGACATAGGCGACTGACATTAAACTCCTGGAGCTCCCTAACTTACCTGTGGCATCCCTGCTTCCCAGCCAAGGCAGGCCCCACCATCATGAGATTGTTCTCCAGTCTTGTTGCTGTTTTTATTTGGTGTCATCCTCATTGAGAAGCCTGGCACCTCTCATCTCAGAGGCTTTTTGAAGCCTTGTACTTCACAGAGGGAGCTCCAAGAGCATGTGCCTGTCCAGGGTAAACCACTGAACCCTGGACTGTGCTCTCCTACTCCAGAGCCTGTGTTCTTGCCCCTACCTAGCCAGGAGTCAGGCTTATGGTTGGGGTTTGGGGTGGGCAGCACCTGTAACTTCATCCAGTGGGGAAGGGGCAGTTGGGTGGGGGCTGTGTGTAAAACCCACCACCATCACCCATCCCACTCCCTCCCCAACTGACCCTGCACTGTCTCCCCCACTGTTTCATTGTAGACTGAGGGCGGTGGCAGCGAGGCCCCTCCGTGTCCTGGCCCCCCTGCTGGGGAGGAGCTGGCCATCCCTGAGGCAGCGCCTGAAGCTGGCGCCCCCACTCCAGCCAGTGGCCTCAATGGCCACACCACCCTGTCAGGGGGTGGTGACCAAAGGGAGGCCCAGACCTTGGACACCCAGATCCAGGAGACAAGTAAGTGGCTGGGCTTGGCCTGAGGGCCAGCCAGGGGCCCTGCCACTGGCTGCAAATTGTGAAACTCCTTTGTTTTTTGACTAGAATGTGGCCTAAATTTTAACGAAGCAACCTTTTATTTTCCAGGCATCTAATGATGACATTCTGGTCTCGTCTTCCGTTCCCTGTGTCCCCCTCTTGTCTCTCTCGTTGCCCTCTCCCTTCCCTCCTCCCGTGTCACTGCAGATTGAGACCTACAGGCTGACGTTCCGGGCAAATGCCAGGGCCCGCACCGACCATGGGGCCGACATTGTCTCCCGCCCTCCCCACTTCCCTGGTGGTCTCAGCTCAGGCACCCGGGCCCTTGGCTCCCTCTCCCGGGCTGCCTACTAGAACCATGACTGCTCGGTTGCTGGGCAGTCTCTAGACCCCTCCTTCCCTCCTGCCTCGCTTTTCCTGGGCAGCAGCAATCCCACCCCAAATCTTCTAACTCCCTGCCCCAGGCCCAGCTCTTTGCTTTGCTCCTGTCATATCCTCACACCAATGCTCCAAGGGGAAGGCTGGGAGGGGGAAACAGGGTGGTTGAGGCTAACTTGGGATCCAGGAGAAGGGAACAGGATTCCAACCTCCTCTATTTTGGGTTTCTGGACCAAACCCAAGAGAAACTGACATGCCCTTCCTCCTCCTGTCTACCTGGAGGGAAGATTGGAAGTCGACATCCACATGATGGCTGTGTGCTGACCGCATCCCCTGGAGCCCACTATGCCACTGCCTCTTTTCCTTAGACCGCACAGTGGTGCCCTCCATGCTGGTGGGGCCAGATGCCTCTTGCTATCCTGTCCCAAGTTAGTTAGGGGTCAGTGCTACTGTCCCCACTGCTTCCCATATCTGCCTAGCTGCTATCACACTCTTTTTCTTGTTTTACCCTTCCCCCCCTTTTTAAAAATAACCTGAAAACTGGTGGAGTTTTGCAGGTTGAAGCCATGTCTAAATGAAAGTCCGCAGTAGGTGTTAAAGGAAATAGGAAGGGAGATCCTTAAGCCTCCAGCTGGGAGGTCAGGCATTGGGGGCTGCCCTGGTCTGGGCAGCTCAGGGCCCCAGAGATGATGTGAACCAGGCAGGAGAGGCATAGGGGCAGTGGTCTGGTGATGAGGTAGTTCACACTAGGATCTAGTCGTGTGGACTGGTGGTTTTATTATTTTGTGTGTATGCTGCTTTTCTTTCTAACCAAGAGGCTGGTTTTGGCATCTCTGTCTGTCTCATTCCCTGGGATCTGGTGGGATATACAAGACCAGGGCTGGAGAAAAACCAGGAAAGGCCATGGATGTCAAATTTTTCCCAGCCTCCAGGCCTAGGACATTCGTGCCCTCAGTTATCACAGAGCTCGAGATGTCCAGAACTTGTGGATAGTGGGGAATCAGGTCTGGAAATTCAAAAATAAAGGCATGAGACAGGCCATCTGCTTCCTCGTAGCCTGACTGGAGAGGAGTGGGCGAGACAAGGCAGTCTGTAGAGAGATATCCCAGCTAGGCCTGGTCTTGGGATGGCTGCAATGATGAGAAATCCCGGGAATTGTATTGACACAAAGATTCTTAATTGCACTTGTATTTTTTGTATTAAAGTTTGCATGGTTTCTAATAAAGGATTAAAACATAAGAGTTTGTAATGAAATGGCCTGGGAGTTTCCAAGGGCTTTTCCTCTGGCAGAGCATTTTCTGCTGTGCAGACTTGTCTCTGAGGAGGCAGCCCATTTTGCCCTCTTTCTCCACCTCTACCCACTCCTGCCCTGCCTGCTCCTCGTGTCCTTGAAACTGGAGAAGGTAGGGGCTTTTGACTTGGTTCAGGTTTGATCTCCATGTAGAGGGAGGGCATTCCTGGGCCAGAAAGATGTTCCTGATTTGAAGTAGCATTTTCTTTGGGCAGGTTTGTGACACCCTATCCCCAGCTTTCCCAAGCACATACCAAGAAATTGCAGAGGTCTTGGAGAAAAAGTGACGCCAGAGCATATCTACAGGATTTGACCACACCAGGGTCATTAGGACACCTGTTTTGTGAAGAAAAGGGGTGTGATAAAGCGCAACAGTAGTGGGGGGTAGGGCAATAGGAGAGAGTAGGGATGACAGTGCAGGACATAGAGGTACCTGTGCCCTCCCCATTGATCTGGGGACCATAGGGGTGCTGAGGTTGACAACAGGCTCTATCTAGAGCCTTTCACTCCTTTGGCCAGGGGTAGGGTTGGGGGAGGTGCCTGAGCAGAGCACTCTCCAGGTGGGCTGAAGTGGACTGTGTGCCGAGAGGTCATCTGGTCACAGCTCCATATGCTGGGTACTCTGTAGCCATTTAGGGGTGGGGGCATTTCTGTATTTCCCGGTTTGCTTATGGCTCAGCCATTTCCCGTGTGGATCTGTGATTGTTTTAATGACTTCAAGAGTAAATAAAAGCTTGTGATGTCCCACCACGTCTTCTTTTGTATGTCCTGGTTTGTCTCCACCTCCAGCATGGATAGCCCTGTCCACCCCCATTCCCATCCCCTCACATTGAGGGCCTAGTATGCACTACATAGTCTGGACCTGCACCTGTGACCCATCTGTGGATCCCATGAAGTCCAGACTTGTGGCAGGGTTGTTGCAAACCCTAGTCCACCTGAGAGTTAAGGTCCAAGTGGATATAGGTTGCCTGTAGGATTTCACCCCCTCCCCCCAAACTGCGGCTAGGCAGGGGAAGCCAGAATGACTGAGAATGCACACTGTGGCCCCACATCAGCACTGTCTGACCTGCAAGGAGAGTCCTGACAGGCTCTGCCCATGGTAGGTTACCTATAGGAACAGCTGTAACAACTGGTCTAGCCTAGGAGTAAAAAATCTGTTAACAGCACTGGTAGTCCAAGAACTTGAGGGAGTGGCTCTAATCCCCCTCCATGCCTGACTCTGGGCCATAGCCCCACTCCCCACAAAGAATCATCAGTCCCTCCCCTTCACTACCACCCTTCCTCTTGGTTTGACAACTCAGGGTGCTGGGGCCGAGAGAGGAGCCCCAAGTGGATAGCGATGCTCACAAGGGATAAATAGAACTTTATTTTAAATAAACATTTGCACTCTGTACACAGCCCCAGCAGATGCCAGGCTCAGTCATCAGCTGACTTGCGCACGTCAAAGCTGCCACAAGGTCCGCGCAACAGCTCTGCCAGCAGGGCAAGCAGCTGCCCATGCTCCTGCTGCACCCCTGGTGGCAGTGCTGCCAGCTCACTGCGCAGGCTCCGCTCCACCATGCGGCCCAGGGCACGGCGTAGCTCCCTCAGCAGCCGCACGGTGCGTGAGTCACCCTCCAGCCTCAGCAGGTCACTGTCACTCAGTGAGATGGTGGCCCGGCGCCCATCATCTGGGGCAAGAGAAAAGCAGGAGTCAAGGTGAGTCCAGGTCCCTGAGGAGATGGAACAGTCCAAGTTGCTGTGGGGTAGAAGGTCTGCAGGTACTGACCACGGATGTGGACGTCCCCGTCAGTCAGCAGCAGCACAGCTAGTGGGTGCACCTGGGAGGAGTCCCGGACGAAGACGCTGCCATTGGACTTGACAGCCATAAAATACGTCAGCCACCGGCTCCGAAGCCGTGTAGCCTCCCTGAAGGAATATAGGGCTAGGTGAGGCCATCCGTCTGGCCTATCACAGCTGCCCTACCCGCCCTGCCTGCCCCCCACCTGTTAATGGTCGACTTGTGCAGCAGGATGTTGCCTGATTTGGTCCTGTAAGTGACACTGTTGGGCTTAAACTTGCCCTGCCGGGTCACCTTGCCCTGCCTCACCTGCAAGGGGAATAAAGGAAAGAGAGGTGGGCTGAGCAAGAGTTTGGGGATGGGGAAGTGGGCTGGGGCCTGGTAAATCCCCCTCCCTGAGGCATCACCTGGATGAGGTTGGGGTAGAGACCGGCCATCAGCACGCCCTTCACCAGCTCCTCCTCTTCACTGTACTCATTGCACTGGGCTGAGGGCAGGGTGCAGTCTGAGGGCTTCCCCACCAAAAATGCCTCATAAATGTTCTCTGAGAACTGTTTGATGAGTCCTGGGGAGGCAAAGCTGGAGTGAAACAACAGCCCCCTAGCCACAAAGTTAAAGATAGAAGCTCTTTACACACAAGCCCAGTGCAGAGGGAAAGGGAGAAAGTCTATAAGAGGCTGGGCACAGAAGCCTACTGACCGTGGATGAAGCGCAGACTGGGTGCATAGAGCAGGTTCTCCTCTAGGTAGTTCTCACGGGAGCTGCGGTCCTGCCAGCGCAGTACTTCCTCCCAGCCGGCTACAGCCCGCACGAAGGCCAGGTGATCACTGCCACTGTCATGGCTCAACAGTGCCTTCACCTGGGCAGGGAAGGAGAAAGGACCAAGGCCATGGGGCAGGAGCTAACAGGAGGCCACCTCTGACAGAAGGTAGGAAGGAGAGCCAGAGGGTCACGCGACGGGACTGGGTCTGACCTTGTCCACCTCTGCCCGGTTCTGCAGGCTGCTGCTGAAGGGATCACGGGTGAGGCAGGAAACCACCACTAACAGCGGGTGCAGGCAACGGAAGATGGCAGCCAGCACTATGGCCTTGGCCAATCGGGGGTCAGTGGAGATATGAGCCAGTCGCTGCCCCAGAGTGGTCAGGTACTCCCGCTGGTCCAGCACCCCTGCAACAGCTCAGCTGTCAGTCCCACCTCCAAGAGCCCCTCTGCAGCCCAGCCAGGTCCTGCCCCACTCACCAATTTCCTGAAGCAAGATCACAGCCTCATCCACTGCCTTAATGTTTGGACTGTCCACAGCCTTGGAGAGGAACTCCACTGCCTACAGCAGAACAAGACAGATCCCAGCATAAGTCTTGTGTCCTGTCTTCCCTTTCCCAAGGCTGCCCCTGGCCCCAGCCCATCACTGCCATACCGTCTTCTCAGGCATGTGGATTTTGGCTTGCAGCACCAGGTTCTCGAGGGGTGTGCGCAGGATCTCTGGCACTTGGAAAGGGACCATTTTCTCCAACCGGCTACGTGGGAATAGGTGGTAGGCAAAGCCTGACTGACAGCGGCCCGCCCGGCCCCGGCGCTGGATCACGTTGGCTCGTGACACCCACACGGTCTCCAGGCAGGACACCTGGGGGAGGGAGCAGGTGAGCAGCAACACAGACGCCACAGGACTTCCTCAGTGCTTCCCCACACCTGGTCTTTACCTCAATGCTTCAAAAGCACTCTTCTCCCCACCTTACCCCCCACCCCCCCCAACAGGGATACTGAGACCCCACAAGTGTGGCCTTCTTCAGACACACACAGGTCCAAGGCAGATCTGGACTGGGGGCCACCTTGGAACTTGAAGTTCTTCCCCCAGGAGCTGGTTGGGCCCAGGAGATGGGTACAACCTTGGTCTTCAAGTCATAGCGTTCCTCCTTGTGCAGACCACTGTCCACCACGTGCACGATGTCATTGACTGTGATGGAGGTCTCAGCAATATTGGTGGCCAAGACAATCTTGCGCACCCCAACTGGAGGCTGCTGGAATATGGCCTTCTGGTCCATCATAGGGATGTTGGAGTGCACTGGTAGGCAGCAAGAACACACTGGTTTTAGGCACTGCTCCCATCAAACCTCCCTGCAGTAAGGGCAGGGGCAAGAATTTTGACCCCATTTTGATTAAACTGAAGGCTAGATAAACAATATCCTCAGGAAAGGTCATAAAGTCAGCAAAAATTAGTGCATTCTAATCAGAAACCCAGGCCCAGCTGAGTTAATCCCCAGGAACAAGGACAGGAGTGGTGTCTGGGGTCCATGACCCCTTGCACCCAGGCTCTCACCTGGCAGGATGAGGTACTTGCTCTCATGCATGCCCAGGGCCTCCTGGAGGCGTTGCTGCACTCCTTTGATCTCCTGCCAGCCAGGCAGGAAGCAGAGGATCCCACCTGTGAAGGGAGTCTGCAAGCATGAGCTGGTTGCTCCCAGCAGGTCAGGAAGGGACAGGGAAGAGGGAAAAACACCCACCTGGCTCCCCACGGGCATCTATGTGCAGAACCAGATCAGTCACGAGGTCCAAATCGAGGGCACATTCATCCTCAGACTGGGGTGAGGGAAGAGAGACCACAGTCACAGCCCCAGAGCAGGGGGTGGTGCACAGGACATGACTACCATAACTCAGTGAGGCTGGGTACATGTCACTTCCAACTCTGACCATACCCCTTGCCACCCAAGCCTGAATCCACTCCTCTGTTTCTATCAAGGAAACAAGAGGCTTAGGGGAGGGCTCACCAGACCACTGGGCCAGGGAAGTGGGGAATTCATGAGGGAAAGCCAGGAGCCCTGGGCAGAAGCAGCACATAACCTTACCTCGTGGTGCCGGTGCCGGTGTGGGTATTGGTGCTTGCCCAACTTGGCCAGGATGTCCTCCAAGTAGTGCTCCTTGACAGGGTACATGAAACCAGGAACTTTGATGACAGGGCAGCCACCGAAATAGCGGGAGAAGCGCTCATTATCGCCTGTGGCGCTCATGAGCACCAACCGCAGGGCCGGATTGAGCCGTTGGAGGCCCTTGAGCAGAATCAACAGGAAGTCTGTGTTCACGTCCCGCTCATGAACCTCGTCCACAATGACGTGGCTCACACCCTCCAGGCTGGGGTTGCTCTGCAGCTTCCGCAGGAGGATGCCCACAGTGCAGAAGAGCAGGGCCCCACCTCGAGCTGGGGGCTTGCTTTCCAACCGCACCTGGAAGCCCACATTCCGGCGCAGGGTGGGGCCCAGTTCGTGGCTGACCCGCTGTGCCACAGACACAGCGGAGATGCGGCGAGGTTGGGTAATGATCACATTGCAGCGGGCACCTCGGCCCTCAGTCACATAGCGCTCCAGCAGCAGTTGTGGGATGCGCGTGGTCTTCCCACAGCCTGTGTCCCCAGAGATGACTACCACTGGATGCTGCTCAATGGCACTGAGGATGGTGTCCCGGTGTGGGTCCACAGGGAGCTGGGGAACCTCCTGCCAGACTGGCCCTCGCCGCCGCCACAGCTCCAGCAAGCTCTGACTCAGACGCACCTCCTCTGCTTCTGACAGAGGCATGTAGGGCTTGCCTGTGATAGGGTCACTCAGGGGTCCTGAGTCCTTCCCCAAAGGCAAGATGTCATCACTCTGCAGCCGGAGCTCTGGGGAGATCCATGAACTGTCCACGGGATACTGGAACAGAAGAGGTAAGCAAAATGGGTAAAGGGAACTACCTTCTTCCTCACTCACTCACAACCAGCCCCTCCACATGATGCACCTGGGTCAGATGTTGTGGCCTAACCCCCTGCAGAGGACTCAGTCCCTGACTTCCCTGGGGAAATGGGCAGTTTCTACAGCCAGCTACTGGTGGAGGCTTTCGGTCTGGAGCAGGCTGGGTGGGAGTGGGCACAGAAGACCTGGGGATGAGGGCAATTCTCTTACATGGTTCAGGAAGGTTTCTATCTTGCGGAGGATGGGCTCAGGCACCTGGATGGTACACGGCCGGCGCTGAGTCTCACCCAGCTCACGCAACGAGGCCAGGTTATACATGGCGTGGGTAAGCGGCTCATTGTTCCGGTCCACCAGGCCCAGGCTCTGCAGAGGGGACACTTAAGGTTTAGTCTAGACAGGCTGAGCCTCCTAGACAGACTCAGGAGCTCTAAAGAGAAGTGCAGAGCAACTTCTTTTCTATGAGATTTGATTTTCACGGTAGAGAAAAGCTGGAAACCAGGAAAATGGAAATCACACAACACAAAATTTAGTTAAAATTTAAGAAAAGCAAGACCTGACATGTCTAAGCACAACAGCCCCAACACCTGCCATGAAGAGTGTCACTGAGAAACCTGTCCCTGAGCAGCTGTACCCCCACAAATTGTCCAATCTAATCTTACCAATTCCCAACGTGGACCTCTAGGACAGGCAGGCCAGCCCCTTACCATAACACACATAGGCCCCCGCTCTGTGTCACCAAAGTCCACCCTACTCCCGCAGCAACCATTCAGATCCAGCTGCCATTCCACCTGTCTGCATGGCACCCATTCCATGTGTGACCCCATTATACAAATGTATCAGAAATTTCCTATGTCTACTTAGGCAACTTGATAAAATAACCCACTGGAAAAGAAATACTGCATGAATCTTATTTTCCTACAGGCCCAAAGCCAGCTCACCAAAGATACAACAGGACACCTCAAGCTACGTGTGTAAAACCAATCCTCCAGCCCTGTGGTCCTGTGTTCCCACCACCATACTGTCTGGATTCTGTTCTCACCCAACACCCAAACAAAACACACCCTCCTTCAATAAGTCTACCCTCCCTCTGGCCTCCTGGCAGACCTCAAGAGCAGGGATGCAGTCTCTGGATGGTGCCAACACAGCCACCTTGCTGCAGGAAAGGCTACCATCCTTTCCCAGGACCTTAAACACTGCTGCCAACTGGAAGTTTCTCCTTCCACCAGAAAGGGCCCAACCACAGAGGCTTCTCACCACCAGTGCTTGTGTCTATCAGACTAAAATTCAGACTTCCTCAAAGTTCTCCCCATTAGCCCTAGTTTCACCCTCCTGAGTCAGATATACAAACACAGCCATTCTCTCTTCCACTCGCCAAGCTCTCACTACCTCTCACGCCAGCTTTACCAACAATGCAGCTTCCAGAACCAAACATGCACCAAAGTATATCTGACCAAGGTATTCACAGTGAAACGGGATCCCTTTCCTCTCCTGTCCCTGGCATGGTTCAGGCTATTCATCTGTGTGTCACAGCACACAGCACATCTGTTTCTCCAGATGTGTGCCATTCAAAATGATGAGTTTGTCTTCTTCCAGCTTCACCCAGGTTCTGGGCAACAGCACCAAGAAGGCTGAGCTCACCTGAGGCAAACCCACTCTCATCCACTCTCAGAGGAACTATAGGAAAGTCTTGTAACTGGACTTTCAAACAGGCCCAACAGACAAGGCTCGGACAACAGATATTTCCATACCCAGGCCAAAGGCCAGGTAGTATGGTGGATTTCATTTCCTGGAAAAAGGACGAACTTCTCAAGGGTAGCAAGGAGCCCATGACACATGCAGCATACCAGGAAGCCCCTTGTCTCACCTTCAGTTTCTTGCAGGCCAAGGCGGCCGCCTTATTCTCAGCCTCTGCTTTGCGGCGTCCTTTAGCGACAAAGGTCATGGGACAGGGCCAGAGCAGGGTGAGAGTGGACAGCTTGGTCTTAGTGCCCACAGTATGGAACTGCATGAGGTTCTACACAGAAGGAAAGGTGGTTATTAAAAAGCAGGAAATAAAGTATCTGGGCATTCTCACAATGTGAAGAACCCAGAGATGGAATTAACCCTCATCTCAGCAGGTGCCAAACATCAGGCGCATAAGAAGTCCACTGAACTGGCAGAAGCAAGAGGCCATAGGGCAGTAGCTCATCGTCCTGGGCTGGCTTCTGCTATACTGCTATTTTATAGCAGATGGTGTCTGGGCAATGGCTCTATCTGCCTTCGTAGCCCACAGTCTCTGAGCACCTTAAGACAAACAGAAATGGTGGCAGCCACAGGCTTAAGCTATCAGCATGAGTGGACAACCAGGCATGGCACCAGAGGGATCCAAACAGCCTTGCACCTGGAGAGAAGCTCTACTTAACCAAAGCCCCTCAGGCCTGGCAGCAAAGATAAAATTCACACTTCAGCAAGAGAGCTGCCCATGCCTGACCCCCCTCTTCCACTCCTGCCACCTTTGAAGAGAGATGGTGCTTCCACTCCTACCGTCCCAGCCCACTCCCTGTGCTCTTCCTATGTTTGGACTTCCATTCATTTCATCCTTGCTACTTCACCCTCTTCACCTTCTGAGGGTCCCAAGTTCCCACGGCTGGGCTAGGCAAGAGGTATCCTTGATCCTGCCACACACCTGTAGTTTCCCTCCTACTTAGGCTTGGGGAAAACCAGATAAAAAAAGATCCTCCTAGTTACACACCTTCCAGGAGACCCAACTTACCTTGGCTGTGGAGGATGATGTTGCAATCTGAATCACCTTGGCCAGAAGGTTCTTGGGAAGCGGAAACTGGGTCAGAGCCCTAATAGCACTGTCGTCATCTGTCATTTCAAAGGAACCCCCCCTGGGAGGACCAAAAGTTTAGGTGAATAAGTTTTATCTCCTCCTGGGCCAACTTCACCTCAGGTTCTGAGATCCAGAGTACTAGGAATCGTAGTGTTGCAGCAAGCAGCCAGGAGCATTGAAAGAGAGAGCAGGCTGAGCATCTCTGTTGGCCCATGATCCGCTCACAGACACAGAGCATGGATGATGCTCCCTCAGCTCCCCTCAAAGGATGACAGGGCAGGGGGCAGGAAAAGTAATTGCTGGGGCTCTGGGAGATCTGAGTGTGCTTAAGGAAGGTGACATGAGGCTGTGAAAGCCAGCCACACAATTAAGACCACTACTGGCTCTCTCCTAAGAACAGGCAGATATAGCAATGAATAACAGGGCATGCAAGCCGTGTGGATCTTCCCATCTCAGAGAAGGATCCCAAGGAATATCCCTCAGTCGCCACCTTAAGGTGCACCCAGCTTCCCTTACATCCCCTACTCCAATTCCAATTGTACCTGGAGTCCCTGAGTGGGGTGTGGGAGTCCTGCTGGGTCATGGACAGGAAGTCAGTGACATCAATGGTCCCTTCCTCCAGCTCTTCCTCCTCATCCTCTTCTTCCTCTCGGCCCAAAGAGCGGGATAGTCCCCCAGGCCCCCCTGGTCGGATACTTTCAGGATTCAGCTGCCGCCAAGAAGTGGGTGGCATGGTGGGTTCTGGACGCCACCAGCTATCAGCCGGAGAGCCAAAGCGATCGGCTAGCACACGGTATTTAGCTGCATCAAACAGCTCATTCCGGGGACCCAGCAGACCCCAGCCCTAGGGGGTAAAGAGGCATTGTGAGGGTCCATAGCATCCTCATACCTTAGTTTGCCTGGTACATGCCCAGTTACACCTTAAGTTCCTCATCTGTAGGAATTGTGCTTTTTGACCTGTCTACCCACCTCAGCCCCTAGTCCAGAACTGGGCATAGAGAGAACACTTTAAATGTCTAGTTTTGACAGATGAAAATAACAAAGTAAATTCTTATACCTATTAGACAAAAAACAAGACCACAAAGGACATCAAGGAAGCAGATGCATTCAGAGTGATCTAGGAAGCTTCAGTGAATACAGCAATTAGGAACTATGTGGCCCACAGCATAGAACAGATACACCTTCTGACACAGAACCCAACACTAGGACCACATGTTAGAAATAATTTAAAGGCACTTATACAGCAATATTATTTGTGAGTATATCTTCTTTCTTTTCCTAAGAAAATATCAAAACATTTTTCATATACAAATCAACATGCCGTAACCTGAGCATCATTAGGAAGAATAAGACCTGATTCCTGCCCTCAAGAAGCAGAGAATCTAAGAGGCAGAATAGAAATGCAGGCAACCAGGGTCTAAGGAACAAAAAATTAAATGAGAAGTCAAAACAAGGAACACTATGAATAAAGTACAGGTTCAACTTGAGATTGGAGAAGGCAACACGACTCAAGCAGGTTTGTGAGACTCCAGCCCTTTGATAGTGGTTGACTGCACCAGAGTCCAGGTACATTGCTATGAGCCAACAGACCCAGCATCCATAGGATCAAATCAAAATTCTTTACTGTGATATCGAAGACACTGGGGTGCTGGCTCCCACTTACTTGTCAATACCATCTGACCAAGCGCTCAGACCAAACATTCACGTTCCTCTCATTTGATCACATACATCCTGGTTTCATGCCTCTGTATCCTGATCCATTCCTGGCCCCTCGCAAATTCTAAAAATAAGCCTGCACTCTTCAGGAGGCTGAGAAGCATTTCACTCCTCATGTGTGCGCCTCCCCTATGGGCTGCGGCTACTCTAACAGCTTTCTTAATTACCTGTGTGTTGGTGTTGTTGGCACCTTGAACAAAGCGTGAGGGCAATACTTAATAAATATTCTCGTTTGGGGGGAAACAAGAAGAGTTGAAGAAGAGAGAGTGTCAATGTTGAAGAAAGAAAAGGTTATGGACTCCAGAATAAGGACTCATAACAACAACATAAAACAACCCAATTAAAAAAATGGGCAAAGAGGCCTCCCCGGTGGCGCAGCGGTTGAGCACTGGGTTGCGAAGCTGCCCGCAGCCTCTGCAGCGCCAGTTCGCTCGCGAGGGTCCCACATGGCACGCAGACCTCTCCTGCTGCCCGCTGCTCCCCTCAGCAATGTACTTCGTCAGTCTGCCTGCTCCGCTCTCTGCTCTGACTCTGGTGAATTCTCTCACCCTCCCGCATCTCTGACTATACCCAGTGCTTGTATAAATAAATAAATCTTAAAGGACTGATCACAAAAATCTGCAAAGAGCTGATGAGACTCAGCAACAACAAAGAAAATAATCCAGTCAAAAAATGGGCAGAAGAGCTTAAAAGAAACTTCTCTGAAGAGGAAATGCAAATGGCCAACAGACATATGAAAAAATGTTCAACATCCCTTGTAATCAGGGAAATGCAAATCAAAACTACCATGAGATACCATCTTACACCAGTGAGAATAGCACATATTAAAAAAACTAGCAACAGCAAATGTTGGCAAGGTTGTAGAGAAAAAGGAACTCTTCTACACTGTTGGTGGGAGTGCAAACTGGTCCAACCACTATGGAGAGCTGTGTGGAGATTTCTGGACCTACTAAACATAGAGCTTCCATATGATCCAGCAATTCCACTCCTAGGTATTTACCCGAAGGACACAGAAACATCAGTTCCAAAGAACACCTGCACCCCTATGTTTATAGCAACACTCTTTACAATAGCTAAGCTTTGGAAACAGCCCAAATGCCCAAAAATAGATGACTGGATCAAGAAGATGTGGTACATATACACCATGGAATATTACTCAGCATTCAAAAAAGATAAACACATGCAATTTGCATCAACATGGATGGCGCTGGAAGGGATCATGCTCAGCGAAATAAGCCAAAAAGAAAAAGAAAAATACCAGATGGTCTCACTCATAGCAGGAATCTAGAAAACTTAAATAAGGGACCAGGAAAATGAATAACTATAAGAAAGTGAAAATCAAAATCAACAAAAAACTATGAACCAGAGACACTTTTTGGGGGGTGGGAAGGGAGGGATTGGGGCCAGAATGGGGGGTTTGCAATTGTATGGGGGAATATAAAAATAAAATTTATTAAAAAAATAAAATAAAATAACACTAAATAAATAAATAAATAAATAAATCTTTAAAAAAAAAAAAAAAAAGGGCAAAGGATTTCTCCAAAGAAGATAAGAGAATTTCTCTTTTTTTGACATTCTGACCTGGCAGTTTTTTGTTGTGGGGGGCTGTCTTATGCAGTGTAGGATATTTAGAGGAATCCCTGGCCTCATCTGGCCATCACCAATGTCTCTAAACACAACCAAATGTCCCCTGGGATGTAAAGCCATTCCCAGTGGAGAACTCCCAAGGCAGAGCAATCCTATGACATGGAGACTTCTGAGACAGTAAACACAGGATGGCAGAACCTCTAAGAGATAAGATTTTTCCAGGGAGAAGAGTTAAAGAGTAATGTTTACAGAAGATGGGAAAAGATGAGCTTTGAGTGAACCAGAGGGGAGAGCAGGTATAACCCCTGGGGCATAGAAAGAGCTGCTTGGGAAGTGCCAAAGCCATAAAACATTCAAGCTGAGGGAAAACTCAAGAGATTGATGAGTCTGGAAAAGTTATTCTAATCATCAAGAATCACCTGGCAACCACTTCCAGGATGTGTAGGTAACCAGCAATTGTGACCGTGGCTGCAATACCAGAGTGGAGAAAATGTGAACCACAAGCACAGAAAATTGTTGGCAGTGAAGCAGGGCTGAGGGAAGCGATCAGAACACTGAAGTATTTCTGAGGCCTACAGAAAAGAATCAGGAGAGGAAGGATCTGAAAATCAAAAGGATGGGGGAGGGGACAGAGAACAGATACAGAAAGGGGAAAGAAAAAAAAAAAAGGAAGAATTTTGAGGGGAGGGGTAAGGAGAATTTCTTCCTCAAATAGAGAAAGGAGGCAGAGAAAATGCAGATCTGGAGCCCATGAGCAAAAGAGAAGCTCATCCAAAGCCCTGCCTTTGTCAGAGCAGAGATGAAGACCTAGGAACTGGAGGAAGACATAAAGTTGGCAGAGCCACGAAGGGACTCAATGAAGGATGGATATAAACAGGTTGGTGAGAAACACTGCAGATCTGATAAATGCTGGTAAGTCAAAACCTGAAGGGTAACCATGTCCTACCACTGGAAAGTGAGAGAAGTCACTAGCATGCTTCCACTACAACAGAGAGCTAGGACTACAGGGAAAACTCACATGAAATAATGAGAAAAAAGAGAAAGCAAAATGGCAATATACCCATGGTATTGTACTTAGGAATGTTTCTTTGTAAGGGGTTCTTCTTTGTGGTTGCATAACCACAAAAAAGTAGATTCAACTATGGTAGCAATAAATAAATAAATAAATAAATTCCCCCACTGGCTGAACACTAAGAATAGAACCATGCATAAAATGGGAAGTGTTCAAGACAGGTAAATGGGTGAATACCCTGTCAACCTCTACCTAGATGCACATGGCACCAAAGAGACCATAACAATAGTGGCAGGGAATTTCTTAGGAGGGAGAGATCTACATGGCTTTAGCCAGGGAAGGGTCACCTTGAACAGCTGGCAGGCCGCGGCTGCAGCCTGCCGCTCAGCATCAATCTTCTTGCTGCCATAGCCTTCTACCTCCACGCTCTTAGGCCACTTTATGTGGAGGGTGACTTTCTGGGGAAGAGAAGAGAAAATTAGGATGCTTGCTTCTCCAGACTACAAAACTGTTACAATCACATGGAGACGCAACAGCAGAGCCGTGGACCTCACAACAGAGTTGAGAGTGCAGAAGAGAATTCCAAACCCATCATTAACTCCTCACAAGGTTCTAACAAGTCATTTGTCCCATCGCAAGCCATTTTATTTCTTCAAACTGCCAAAAGGTAAGCTGGGACCCATCTTTATTAAAAATCTTCGCCACAATGGTTTATATGCATGCTTTTGTGGATCCCAGAACCTACAAGAACCTAGGCACAGGATTCTCTAACCTTCTGCACTCCTAGTTAATCTTTTTAATTTTTTGTTATTTCATTTTGTAGACCTAGTTAATCAATGGGGGACCAAAACCAGGAATCAGTGCAGAGGTCTGTCTTACACAAGGTAAGAATGCCTCACTTCACCTGCCCTTTCCCTAAACCAGGTTCTTCTTCAAATCTAGCTTTTGCTCTGAGGTCCTTTGTTGATTATTATCAATTCAGAAAACTCACACATGGTGACCTCCTTGACACAGATATCAGAGGGAGAAAAGGGCACCCACTCTCCATCCTGACTCAGACCAACAGTTCATCCTGGTAACCAAAGAGTTACCTTTTTCTTGGGTCCATTTGTGTGCACGTAGACCAGTTTGTCTTTTGCATGTGAGATGCCAAGTGCTCTTCCAATCACACTGTTGAGAAGGTTTTTGGGCTGTGGAAATTCTTTTAATAGGTCCCTAGAAGCTAGGAAAATAAGAACAAAAGCATTATAGTTGTTCTTTTTCTTTTAAAAATTCAGTGGGATGTGTCAGGGCAACCCTGGGCTAGATACTGAGGATGCTGGCTCATGACCTCAAACCACCCAGGATCATCTTGGAAAAGGAGGAATGCCTTCAAAGTTTACAAGGGCCAGTGAGATCATACCCATTTGTAGGACCATCTCCTGACAGTTCTGAGACCCACAACCCAGAGGAGAATCAGCCAGCATCCTCGTCCCCAGCCAAGCTCTCAATTCAATACATCAGCTACAGAAGGCTACAAATATAACTGCCCCCCCCTTGTCTGATGTCTGAAAGAAGGCACTAAACAAACAAAAAAGTCCACTGCACACACAAACTGGAGATCAAGACAATGCAAGGCTCCTCCTAAAATAAGACACACAAAAGGAAGAATTAGCCCCAGAGTCTATCAGGCCCTACAGTCAGCTTTTTGCTAGGGCACTGATTAGGGACCTCCATCACTGAAACACAGGCTACTGTTCCCTATTGTTTACTGGAGTTAAGGAGAGACAAGAAGCTCAGACACTCTGAGAAGTGCCTCACTTTTTAAAATTTGTACTTTGGATTAATCCCAGAGCACAAACGGGTGAGACTTCCACTACAGGCAATTTGTTCGAGACACAGGCCTTAGCCGGGCCATGAAAAAGCCCCCTGTGAGGGAATAAAGACACCTTTCAAGAGATACAGGGTCACAAACCAATAGAGGAGCAGAAAACCTTCCCATTCTCCACCCAAACTCTGGCATTACACTCAACTTTAAAACAGCCCCAAACAGGAACTTTGTAGGGGATGCATACACACACATGTGTACCTGCAAAGACTGATCATAAACTTCCTGGGGAGCTTTTTGACAGCCTTAGACACCCTGATCGCCACACAGTATTTTGATAATGGAAGAAGGTTCTGTATTTTTGAAAAATCTCCCCTGGGGGTTCTGCTGTAACTCTGCTGCAGGGGTAGGGGCTGTTTCATTGAACAGATTCCTACATCAACTGGTCAGGAGGAAGGATTCTACATGATCCAATCTCCCTCTAAATGGTAACTTATAATTTAAGAATCAAGTAGTCAAGAAACTGCATGTAAGACAAATCAAAGGGGATTGATCCTACATAAAGACCCAACTCTTAAGTAGCCCACTAGACCCACAGGCACAAACAACAGATGTGTACTGGCACTCCATCCAGCTTTCTGAGGCAAGCTGAGGCTGGCCCTCTTTAGCCTTCCATGATGGACAGAGATGCTCTCACCAGTTTCACTCGCTGTATCATTCAGGAGGTACAACACTGGGGTCCACTGAAGTCACTGGAGTCTCTAAGATCCTTAAGTCCCAGGTGTATTTTGAGGTCTTTCCCATACTGGTGAGGCTTGCTAAGCCTTGATGCTCTAACCCTTGACCCCCCACCCTGGCAAAGCTTGGACTTTACCAGTTTCCCCGCAGTCCCTGGAGAATCAGCAACTCTCACCTATTTTTTGCGAGATGCAGTTGCTCCACTCTTAGAGGGGTCCACTTAGACCTGAGCCACATTTAGCTTGACAGCAGTAGGGCTGCCACCCACTGGCGCATGGAAGTCTCGGCCACCATCAAAGAGAGGGCCCGCCAGGCTCGGCCCCAGCCTAAGCCGCTAGCTCTACCACCCCACAGTCAAGGGCGCCGCGGCCCCGCCGCCCCCAGCTCTGCCCTCACCCAGCTCTGCCCTCACCGTTCACCATGCTTTCGTCGCCTTCCCTGGTACCACCTTGAACCTCCCCTGCCTCGACCTCGGCGACCTCCTTGATGTGCTCGGGGCGGGAGCAGCCTGATGAGAGGCCGCGTGAGCGTCCCTGTCGCCCAGTCGTGCGGGGACCCGGCGGTCGCAGGCGCGGAGAGACGCCGGCAGCCAGCGACATGAGCCTCTTGGCCGCCGCCATCGCGCTCCCGCCGGCCCCCGCGGCCCCAGAGTCTGACAAGGACAGGGCAGTCCGGCAGGGGCGGGCGGACTAAAGCTGTGCGCCCCCTGCTGGCTGGGCGGACCCGGAACCAAGCGAGGCAGCGTGGCTGCCCAGCTCTGGCCTCGCACAGTCCAGGCTCCAGTGGGAGGGTGGGCAGCCAGGCCGCGGCTCCGCCCAACTGAAATCCCTTCCCTAGTTAACAGACAGCGCCTCATCTGAATCGGAGGCAGGAAGAGATATCTTGCGAAATAGTGCAGGTTTCAGCAAAATGTTCATCCAAGAAAAGGAACTTGAATTCTTTCTAGGTCCCATCCTTGCTAGTAAATAACTCTCACCTACCTATGCCAAAAATTGGCTTGCACTTAGACCAGAGAGTAAGAAAACTGCTGAACTAGGGCACCCCCGCCCCATTTAACGACTTACAAAGTAAACCTGCTGAAGAATCTGGAGGCAGGACAAGGAAGACCTCTTGAATACAAGCAGACCAGATTTAATTCCCAGAGCTGGAGTCAAAGGTGAACAATATCCAGCTTGAACACTGTGCCTAAGAACTAAGCTCGTCCACCAGTGAGAATATGAAGCTGCTGTTCCTTGATTGAAAACCAAATAAGCTTCTGTATCCAAACCACTATGCTTGGGTCCAAGCCAAGACCATTTCACTTCTGCCTCTTAAGGCACTGAGGAGCAGGGCTCTGAGTTGGCTAGGAGTTACACCAGCTGAGCCTGTATATAGGGGCAATGAATGTGACTGCAAGGGGACTCAAGTCTCAGTCCTTTGGCTGGAGGCTGAAAATGCAGTTAGAGACAGGCTGAAAGGGAGGGCTTTGCTTGATAACTCTAGACCTGACTCAGATTATCCCCTGGAGAGCTTTTTAAAACACTGCTGGAAGCTACTTCTAGAGCTACTTATTAAGTCTAGAACCTGCTTTTTAAATAATTGGCTGAATGACACTGAGGCTGCTAGTCTGGAATTACATTTTGAGGACAGCTGACTAATGGCAATGACACTGAATATAAGTCTCAACACTTGGGCTTTGCCCCAACTGCCACCTGCCAGCTATGAACCTTAGGTAGTTTCATCAAGAGAAAAAATTAAAACAAACTTGGCATGGCTGTGGTTAGTATAAAATGGGAAGTTCTGGAAAGTGGCTTTGATTTCCTAGAGAAGTCCCTGCCCTCTGAGGTCTGAGACAACACAGAATGGGCCTCTTAGAGACAGACCCAGGGCAGGGTGGGGTAGCTTCAACTCTTACGCCTCCCTTTCTTCCTCAATGAGTTTTTATCAAGAAAGTGGTGAAAGGGAAAGTGGCCTTGGCAGCAATGGTCTGACTTAGCAAGAAGACACCACTAACTCCATCAAACACCCTAATCAGATCATTCATACTGGGATGGCAAGATCTTTGGTATAAAACATGATTCGCTCAGGGCTTTAAATTTGGCCAAGTAGGGCCTCCCTGGTTAAGCACCGCACTATGAAGCAATCCACAGCCTCTGCAGCATGAGTTCGATGCCTGGCCGGCCACATGGAGCAGCAGACCTTTCCTGCCTCGCCCGCTGCTCCCCTCAGCAGTGTATTTCAGTCAGTCTGCCTGCTCTGTTCCCCCGCATCTCTGGCCTGTACCCCAGCTCTTGTATGCATTAATAAAATAAATCTTAAAAAAAAAATTTGGCCAAGTAAATTTTATTTTTTTATTTATTTTTTTTTTAAATTTTTTTTTTTTTTTTTTAGAGGCATGTTTTTATTTATTTATTTATTTACTTGTTCATTTGTTTTGTTTATACATGCACTGGGTACAGTCAGAAGCGCAGGAGGGTGAGAGAATTCACCAGAGCCAGAGCGGGGAGCAGAGCAGGCAGAATGACTGAAGGACACTGCTGAGGGGAGCAGCGGGCGGCAGGAGAGGTCTGCGCGCCATGCGGGACCCTCCTCCGGTGGCCTGGGAGCAGCCGGGGATCGAACTGGCGCCACAGAGGTCGCGGGCAGCTTCGCAACCCAGCGCTCAACCGCTGCGCCACCAGGGAGGCCCTGGCCAAGTAAATTTTAATTTGTCAAAAGCTAAAGCATCCACCCAGCTTTAGGAGTAGTTTTTTTTTTTTTTTTTTTTAAGATTTATTTATTTATTTATATAAGCACTGGGTACAGTCAGAAGCGCAGGAGGGTGAGAGAATTCACCAGAGCCAGAGCGGGGAGCAGAGCAGGCAGAAGGACCCAAGTACACTGCTGAGGGGAGCAGCAGGCGGCAGGAGAGGTCTGCACGCCATGTGGGACCCTCCTCCGGTGGCCGGGGAGCTGCTGGGGATCAAACCGGCGCTGCAGAGGCTGCGGGCAGCTTCGCAACCCAGTGCTCAACCGCTGCGCCACCAGGGATGCCCTTCAGGAGTAGTTTTCAAAGATTGTTAGCAGCCCAAATTTCAGAAGAATCCAGAAGCTTATGAGAGCTAATAGTGGCAGCAGTGACTAAGGTCAATTTGAAAACTGTAGTATCTGGAAGCCAAAAGCAGACAACAGGCTAGACAGGAAGACCACATGTAGAAAGTGGGTCTGGGCCCATCCTGGTGCTTAGGAACTTTCAGTGTAGCACTCTGCTCTGTCACCTAGTTTAAGGTGAAATGCTAGGATTTCATTAATCTGTTCTCAACAACACAGCCAAAGTGGAAAAATATAAACCGAGCAAGATTGGCCATGAATTAATTGTTTAAGCTAGGTGATAGATACACGGGGGTTCATTATGCTGTTTTCTCTATTTTAGAAAACATTTCAAACAAACGCTTGATATTTTAGGGGGAAAAAGTGCCAGGTGATGTCAACAAACTACTTGGGTGTTAGGGAGCTCTTTATCCTCCTTTCCCTACTCTGCTACTTCATGCGACCTCTAACAGTTGGTATGACCTTGTGCAAGTATCTCATCTCTATAAACCTCATTGCCTCTTAAAAAATGAGGGTAATTCTTTGACCAGCTCTTGCAAACCTTTTAGATTCTGTGGTCTTCTTCACAACAGTCTAGAGCCTGGGATGCCAAATACAGCCTGTAGACCAAATCTGCCACCACATGTTTTCATAAAGTTTTACTAGAGCAGAGTCATGTTTATTTGTTGGGTATTATCTATTACTACACTCATAATGGCAGTGGTAAATGGCTACAAGAAAAATCATGTGGCCCACGAAGCCTGGAATATTTACTCTTCGAACTTTAAAGAAAAGTTTTCTGACTCCTGGTTTAGAACATCTTGAAGAACATTAGAAGGGCCTATGCATGTCCTCCTTCCTTTCCACCAATAGTAAGCCTTCTTCCACTCTCCATTCTTTGGGGAGAGAAAGTTGACTCCTTTGCCAGGAAGAAAGGAGGGAAGTTCTGAAAAGAGAAAGGGTTTACTGGCTCACAGAACTCTCCAGCCACTTCTAAATCAAGCACATCTGGTACTAGATATGCCAAACTTCTGGCAGCATGCATTTAAGGTGCACAGGACCTGAATACACAGGAGCGTCTCTTAGGAATCTAAACTTTGGAGGCCCTAGGAAGAAGCAACAGGAGGAAGTTGAAGATACTCTAGAGTTTGGTCAGAACAGAGAACTTCTGGAGGAAAGTAAGAGGCATGACCAATACCTGAAGAAACCAGAGGTCAGCCAATGCTCTGTCAACTTAAACATAGATATTTTGTGGGTGGTCAAAATGGCAAGAAATTGTCCATCTGGTTGGCAACAAAAAGGTAAGGGAAGCCACAGGTGCCAGGTGGGCACATTGACTATCCTACCCATAGTCACACCTTCCCATTCATATCTGAAAAGTCACAAGACCCCTTGAGAAAAACCACTATACCTAGAAGAGGAAATACATCTGTATGAGGGGATGGACAGGAAAGACCAGTACTGGCCCCCAGGATTGTTATCCCATGTCACTTTTGTGTGTCCTACCTCTCAGATCTAGGTAAATGGGGAAGATTCCCAGGGGAGGCGTAAAAAAGGATTCCCAGGGGAGGATAAAAAAGGATTCCCTCTTTTTTATCTCGAAAAGAGGGATTGGTAAGAAGTTGACAGTAGAGAGAGAGAGCATACTGGGGAAAGAAGGTGATCATATTTTCCAATTCAAATCTTTCTCTGCTGGGCACTATAACCTATTCAAGTAGCCATCATTTTCTGAGTGTTGCTTCCCTTATTTGAACACCAGAAAGACTGTTTCTGGCACACACTGCCTTCTTAAGGGCAGAGGTACTAGCAAAGCCTCTAGGGAATGAGAAAGCAAAGCAGAAAGTTCCAACACTTATATATGCACTTATATATAGCTTCTATGTTGAAGAAACACAGCTAAAAATGAGAGAGAGAAAGGGAAGGCAAAGATGCATATACCCATGGATGTCTTCTGGAGGCACAGCTGTGAGGAGACAATGGGGCTAAGGTGGGCTGGGCTCCGCTGGGGCAGACAGCACACAGGGCTTGCTAGGTCACCCCACAGGGAGCAGCTGCCTTCTCCTCTGCATGTGCTCAAGGAGGTATGGCTTAGCTGTGCTGCCTGGGTAATCCCAACTAACCATCTATACGCTTAGCCAAAGCACATCTGACACTCTCAGAGCCACTCACCTGCCATGTTGGAAATGTTAACGTTCAGCCTTTTCGAGTTACAGGGCATTTTAAGAAAGAAAAAAAAAAGGGCAATCAACTCTTGTTTTGGCAACGGTAGGGGTGGCATTTCTTTAAAACCTAAGTCAAATGGTCAGAGGGGCCAGAAGTACTTATTTCTATATTGCTCCATAGACAGGGCCACTGCCTTGGATGGTGCATGTGGAAACTGCCTGGCAACATGGCAGTAGTGTGGGCTGCAGATATGGAGGTGCTCTGTGCTCCCCAGACCCTTCCTGACTTCTTGACCTTCAAAGCACTTTACAGACAGAGCCTATGGTGGATAATCTGTCTTCACATGAGAGAAAGATTCTATGACCTAAAATAGTACTGTTTGCACTAGGCAATTGGAGGGTTGGCATGAACAGCCAGCCAGTGGGCAGAGAAGGGCAGCCGGGTGCACTGGTCTAGACCTAGTGAAGATCTAAGTCTGAGTGAAGAGAGGAGATGCTCACAGGCAGAGGTCTCCCCTGGGTCCTATACTGGCCCTATCCCTAGGTACCAGTGGGACCTTAGGTGAGCTGTCAATTATCTGGGTGCTCTGGCAATCTCCCCAAGCAAAAGGAAAGCCTACCTTGCTAAATAGACTAAAACACAGATTTTCATGTCAGTAAAGTGCTTTGAGGTGCTAGGGGAAGAAGGAAGTGATTTGCTGGGGATCCCCAAAGCCTCCAAGATGGAGGGCACGGGGCAAAGTGATTGTTCTCTGTTCTGTCCCTGCTACAGCACCCTGTACTTTTTGAGCCGCCTGTGCCAGGGACTACCTAGGAGCCTAGAAGATCCAAGCCCTGCAGATTTTCCACACTAGTAATAAACACCCAGACTGAGTCTACGCTCTATTCCTGGTCACACAAAGAGACCCAATGAGATCACAGGGTCGAGCCATTTGGCCAAGAATCATGAAATAACCCAGACCTTCCAATATTCTCTCCCTGAGGGCTCCAACAGCTCTCCTAACCCCACTCTTCCTCACTCGTTTTCCAGCGGCCCAGGGCCCTGGAACCCAGGCTCCTACTGCTGCCCACCTCCCCATAGTCCCTGGCCCAAGTTGATGCTGGAGGCAAGGCTCCTCCCTTACCTCGAGAGATGGTCCCTCCAGGGGCAGGGTTGACACACATGGGTGGAAGACGGGGTGGGGGAAGTTTGCACTGACGCTGTCTGTGCTGGGCCCGATCTGGGGAAAAAGAGAAGGGTATCAGGGCAACATATTTTCACTCCTTACAGTTACAAATCCTCAACCACTCCCTTGGTCACCCATTCCACATCCTGCTCTACAGCTCTGAGTTATGAGGATGAGATGGGACAACCATTGTTGAAAGCTGACAGTCATAGTACCATGCAAATTCCCTGGGTGCTTCCACTTAGTTGTCTTCTATTCACAGTAGCTAGCCCTGTGTCTGCTATGGGATCCCCAGGTCTGAAATTATTCTTTCCCTCTAAGAATAGAGTAAGAAAGGAAGTAATTGACTGTTAGCATCCTCCCTGAGAGCCAAGACCAGATCCACATGTACTTTTCCCTCTTTCTAAAAGTTAACAATTTGCCATTCCAAATATCTCCATTAATTCAGAGATTAACTACTATATTTAAAATAAGTTTTTATATTTTATAATATATGTATATCTTATATACATAAACTAAAATTAAGACATTCATGAGTCTTCCATGGGAAGGTGGAAATATTTGGACAAGGAAGGTATAAACCTTTATATGATCTTTAAAACCACATAAATGGCGGGGCCTCCCCGTGGCGCAGCGGTTGAGCGCTGGGTTGCGAAGCTGCCCGCAGCCTCTGCAGTGCTGGTTCAATCCCCAGCTGCTCCCCGGCCACCGGAGGAGGGTCCCACATGGCGCGCAGACCTCTCCTGCCGCCCGCTGCTCCCCTCAGCAGTGTACTTCGGTCCTTTTGCCTGCTCTGCTCCCAGCTCTGGCTCTGGTGAATTCTCTCACCCCCCCGCACTTCTGACTGTACCCAGTGCTTGTATTAATTAATTAATTAATTAATTAATTAAAAAAAAAACCCACATAAATGGCAAAAATGTCAGTGCCTCACGGTGGGGTAAAAGGTTTATGAGCTCTTTGCTCTCTCTGTCCCATTGGTCTCCAACTATTACAGGGACAAGAGAGAAGCAGAGGGAGACAGCACACACACTACACACTTCACAGCCTGGTCTGCTGCAGAGATGTCCACTTCTGTAGTGCAAATTAGGTCATATACAATTGGAAAATAGGGGAATGATATCACTAAACATAAAAACCTTTGGTTCAAATGTAATTTTTCCATGGTAAAGGAACTGGAAAAGTTCAGGTGGAATTGTAATTTTCAGCAGGAAAAAAAAAAAGCTTTTCCACTATAGTTTTTAAAAATTTAAGAATTATATTTAAAAAAAAATCTTGGTTTTTAAAAATTGAGTGCATGTAGATATATGGGTGTTTGCTATGCAATTTCCTCAGCATTTCAGTATTTTTGAAATTTTTCATAATAAAGTGGTGGGAAAGGAAGCAAGTACCTGCACTCAGGTCCTCATCCCCCACACATCTAGCTGCACACACTTAAGTGCAGCCCCACTGGCTCAGAGCTCCATTTCCATCTGAGCTGCCTCAGCAACTGCCAGTACTGTTCTCATTTGAATATCCTTAGTACGTTTTTTAGTATCACACTGTGCTGCCTGCCTAGGTGGTCCAAAACATCTTCCCAGGCACCAATGATTACTTTTTTCAGACTCTAGTCATAAAATTGCAGCTATACTGTCTCAACTCTACTTTTCCAATAAGCCCTCTAAAAACAGTATGTGATTTTGGGGAAAAAAAATGTATATCGTGTTATGGTAGAAATACCGCTAGGGTCTTCTGGAACAAAATCAAGGATCAAGGTTTATATTGGAACTAATTCTAACTCTGCCTTAAAGCTAAAGTTGGAAATGTCCAGTTCAATCTCCCCATTCCTGTTTGAGTAGGGTCCTCAGTCATATTCAGGGATGAAGAACAGAAAAAAAAGAGGACAAATGACTTGATGATTATTTATTATCTCATTAAACATTTTCAGTAAGGAGAGTAAAGCTGTTACAATCCCACAACAATGCACTGGGTCTTCTTCTGACCAAGTATTTGGAGGAAAATAGCACATTCTTGTTGTTTTTCAAAGTTTTGTTCTGACTGTAAAAGACTCAGCTTGCTCTTGTGACCTGATTCTGATGGATTTACAGCTAAGAAGACAAGAAACCTATGTAAAGATGCTGGCAAAGGCAGTAATAGGTCATTTACCAGGCACATAAGCATGCAATTTTGAAGATATAGGCATGTCTGTTAAATTAAATTAAATAATAGGAAAGATGAAAGCCACAAGACCCAGTGGGCCAGCTGGCTGCAAGGAATTGCTATGCCTATTACTATTAGAAATATCAATGGCGGGCCTCCCCGGTGGCGCAGCGGTTGGGCGTTGGGTTGCGAAGCTGCCCGCGGCCTCTGCAGCACCGGTTCGATCCCCGGCTGCTCCCCGGCCACCGGAGGAGGGTCCCACATGGCGCGCAGACCTCTCCTGCCGCCCGCTGCTCCCCTCAGCAGTGTACTTCGGTCCTTCTGCCTGCTCTGCTCCCCACTCTGGCTCTGGTGAATTCTCTCGCCCTTTCTGCTTCTGACTGTACCCAGTGTTTGTATAAACAAACAAACAAATAAATAAATGAATAAATAAATAGTTTAAAAAAAAAAAAAAAAGAAATATCAATGGCCCATGCCATTGAGACAGTTAACCCCCTGAGTGCCAGGAAGCATCACTGAAGCATAGCTGTCTCTAGTGTATTGTATACAGCAAGTACTCAATTATGCAGCTACATAGCACACTGCAGGCTGAGGCCAGGTTGTAACTCTCCAACAAAACATCATAAGGTTGAATCTCAAATAAATTAACATTTTTATATTTATTAAGGACTTGCCAACTCTAGGACATCAACTTGACTAGGGATGGGCCACAGCAAATGTCTTTCCTATATTATCTCTAGTCTTTATTATACCCCTGAACATAGGAGCTGGGAGACAGATGAGGTAATTAACCCCCAGCTTGTTGTCACTGCGGCCAGATTCAAACCCTAGCGAGTTTGGGCCTCCCCAGTGGCTCAGCGGTTGAGCGCTGGGCTGCGAAGCTGCCCGCAGCCTCTGCGGCGCCGGTTCGATCCCTGGCAGCTCCCCGGCCACCGGAGGAGGGTCCCACATGGCACGCAGACCTCTCCTGCCGCCCGCTGCTCCCCTCAGCAGTGTGCTTCGGTCCTTCTGCCTGCTCTGCTCCCTGCTCTGGCTCTGGTGAATTCTCTCACCCTCCCGTGCTTCTGACTGTACCCAGCGCTTGTATAAATAAATGAATAAATCTTAAAAAAAAAAAAAAAAAAGAAACAAACCCTAGCGAGTTTGACTCAGCTTTGCTCCCAAGGTTTATACTACATTTTCTCTCAAAAGTCAAGACACCCAAGGGAGCTCATAATCTCATCATAGGAACAATGAAACATAGAAAAACTCCATAAGAAATAAAGAGCAGTCCTATATAACAATACAAGTGTCATAACCAACTGCCTAGGCCATGAAACAAACCATAAGTGATACCAGCACACAGAAGATGGAGAAGGTATTTCACCCTGTAGTAAGGAAACCATGAAAGGATAGATTTGCCTAAAGGAAAATATTCATGGCAATGACTAATTAATAGCTTTCCTGGAAACCTTCAAGCACAAAAATGGTTGTTAGCAGGAATATATGTATGTAAAGCAAGGCCCCAAATCAGATTGTATTAAGTACTGAAGCGACTTATTTACTAATATGAATTGTGAGTTTACTAGGTGTCAAGCCTTCTTCTGAACTCTCTACATGTGTTAACTCATCTGATCCTTGGAACAACCTCACGAGGTAGGTACTATGACCTGGCCTATTTAAATCATGAGGAAATGGAGATACAGAGGCTCAGTCACCTGCTCAAGAATCCTCAGTGAGGAGGTAAACCAGGAACATGAGTCTGGTACTCTGGAACTTTTGCTCAGTGAGGCTATGCTACCTTCACTATACTGAACACTAACAATGTCACCCCGACAGAAAGCCTCTCAAACAAATCAATTACCACCCAGAAAGTAAAATCGACAAATGCTTTAAAGGAATTTTGTTCCAATACTCTCACCTGGTACCATCTATCTAGTATGTCAGAGTTTAACAATCCAGGAAAATAGGAAGGTCAAAATTTTATTGGGCTCTCTCCACGTCTTCACAAAGTCAGTAATAGTCATTCAGAGAAACTCCCACTATGAGTGGCCCTATTTTCACGCAAGTGGGCCTCACTTTATAAGTGGGTGGACAACAAAGCCCACTGGTTAGTAAGCAAACACAAGGCAATTAAGTGTACTTAATTTTAGCGCTGTCAACACTAACCTCAACTTCAATGTCTTCTTTTCAGACAGTTAACTAAAAAAACTAGGATAACAGATTAATATTTTCATGCAGTATGAAAAAAGGTAGAGTGCCTGAAAACAAAGAGGCAGGAAGTGGCTGCTCTGAGTCCCCTTACATCCAGCCCTTCCTCTGGCCCCATTCAATAGGTTACAGAGGGCACCACTTGGCCAAGGTTTTCCAGGCCTCTCGGAACATAATTTGGAGAGGAGAGAGCAGTTATAGAAGGCATGTTATGGGTCTCATTTATTTGTAAAATATGGGAAGACAGGAGCCTGACAGTTAGCTGCAATGTATGTGACAGGTCTTTTATAGAGAAAAGCCAAGATTTCATGCTCTTGTCTAATATATACTAAGCCCTCCAGGATCTGGCCCTTAGAATCCTCATGAGATACATCACTTCCTCTATTAGCAACCCTTGATTGCTACCCATAGTCCTGTCATGGCTCAATTCTGCCATTACTTATGCTATTCTCTTACCCCAGCAGATTCTGGAGAGCACTGATTTCAAGACTTGTCAATTTCTATGAACACTAAAAAAACAACTCAATCCTCCTCCAATAGCATTTACTAAGGCCTACCATGTGCAAAATGCTCTGTCAGGTACTGTGAATGACAGAACACAACAGGTTCCAGCTGCAGGGAGATCCAACCCAGTGGTAAAAAATTTAGTTCAGAATAGAGCTAAGCACAGGAAGTACAAATATAATGCTGAGGAAAAGAGGATAGATTGCATTTGATTGACAAAATCAAAAAAGGCTAATGAAGGAAATGCTGGTGTAAGATGCTGGCCTAGAAAAATAGGTATGACTTCAACAGTGACTACATGGATAACAGGATTCTAGGAGAGGGGTGGCAAATATATCCAAATGTCTGGGCCAGGGGTGACACATGTTATGGGCACCATCTAAGGAAAGCTAAGAAAAAAGTTTGGCAAATCACCCAAAGAAGGGGTCCAAGGATGGGGCCTCTCTGGTGGTGCAGGGATTAATGTCAGCACTATCAAACTATCAACAGCCACTGCAGCATGAGTTTAATGCCCAGCCAGGGAGCGAACCCACATGGGGCAGCAGACCTCCCCTGTCTTGCCTGTTGCTCCCCTCAGCAGTGTATTTCAATAGATTTACCTGTTCTGCTTCCCAGACCTTCTCTGGTGAATCCTCCCACCCCCTACACCTCTGGCCTTCATTCCAGTTCCTGTATGCATAAATAAAAAAAAATCTTTAAAAAAAAAAAAAAAAGGGCCTGCCTGGTTGGCACAGCGGTTGAACGCTGGGCTACTAAGCTGCCCGCAGCCTCTGCAGCACTGGTTCGATCCTTGGCCGGCCAGGGAGCAACCTACATGGCACAGCAGACCTCTCATGTCTCACCTGCTGCTCCCCTCAGCAGTGTATTTCGTCAGTCTGCCTGTTCTGCTCCCCGCTCTGGCTCTGGTGAATTCTCTCACCCTCCCGTGCTTCTGATTGTACCCAGTACTTGTATAAATAAATAAATAAATCTTAAAAAAAAAAAAAAAAAAAAGAGATCTAAGGACTATACTGGTAAGGCATTTTCACAGCCTTCACAGTTGCCCATCACAGGGAGGAAGGGCATGTGGTTGGTTACAAGCACAGTTCTGTTACCTTTTCTGAATGAGTCCAGGCTGAACATTTCTGGCCAGGAGGGAAAGCTGGAATCCTAAGAAGAAAAAGGGCCAAGAAGCAATGGTTAATATTTTTGGTCCGGGAACTCAAAGAGAAGACTTCAATAACACAGCACTGTCCAGAAGACCAAACAAATGAAGCTCTTCACTAATGAGCCCCAATTGCTGCACCCAGTTTTAAGGATGGAAGGGCCATCTCCACTCTAGAGTAATTACATGTGTTTCTTTCTAATTGAGAGCTTTCTTCTTTCTCCATCCTAAACTCCCTGTGTCCCGCTAAACAGAAGGGGATACAGTTCATTGTCAGAGACATGTTTCCATCTCATCAAAATACTTGCTGTTTTCCTGGGACTTGTAGGAAAAAATGAAATTCTACATGGATTCCTTTTCTCATGTGACATCAAGAAATGGGACTGATGATTGCCTAATGGACAAACTGGTTTTACTGAGTTTTCACAAAACCTATCAACTTCTCAGGAATGGGATTTGACTGACAGTATCAAAAAGTAGTTGTATAGTGATTCAAAATGAAAAGCTTTTCATGGTAGAATCTCTATGAAATAACAAGTGTTAAAGATTAACTGTCGGTCAAAAATTTTGGTGCATTTTGCTTATTATCACATTTAACTGAGGAATATACCTAGAGATTAAAAAAAAGAAAACAAACAGAAATAAGTAACACTTGATTTAACAATTTTGTTTTTAAAAACATTTAAACTTATAGATGTTTTTAGTACTGTAGAACTCCTGAGATAAGTACAATAATCTCATGTGATCTTAGTTTAAAAACAGCTACACCATGTTTTAGCAAATTAGGATAATGCCTAACATTACTTGAAGTCTAAGGGGGCCTACATTCCTGCTCCTGACTGCTAATCCCTCTCATTCTCAAATCGTGGGGTGTTGGGGGGTAGAGGGCTGACCTGGGGCCGAATCTTTCAGGTCCATAGCAGGTCTGCCCTGATGGCCTCCTCTCCCCCAGGGATGCCGGAAATTTCAGCCGATAGGATATGGTAGCTCAGAGAGAAAACTTCAATACAATATCAACAATGATACAATTTACTGTAAGAAATTACATTCTACAGACTCCTTCTATCCAAATGAAAAGAAAAAGGGTGTAATTTTAGATTCTAATTTTAAACAAAACCTGATTATTAAGAAAATCTAAAACATCTAAATGATTATTATTTAAGAAACAACAATGTGGTCTTGTTAAGAAACTATAAGTTAATTTGCTTGTAAAAAGACATGGTTTTGCTTTTAAAAAGCTTCTGATCCTCTCAATGCCAATGAAGGCACACATAATACTACCTTTTCTTCTAGCAATGTAAAAAAAAAATAGTATGAGATTTAAGATAGGATCTTTTAGAGATATTTTACAGAGTTCTAGAACATTTCATAGAGATCCAAAAGAAAGCTGTCTTTCTTGTAATATAGTATTGTTGGAAACCTTTACGGTTGAGAATTTCTCTTAAATAATGTAAAGATAAGTAGAATAATATTATGCCAAGATTTCTTGCATAATTAAACACTACTTAACTCTAGGTAAAGTCACTATGGGATGATTTAAGGATAAAAAAGATTCCATAATGACTAATTAAAAACAGTACCTTTTTCCAAGACATGCACAAATAGATTTAATACATGCCTTTTGCTTTATAGTGTGGTTGCTCATGACACCCACCACAGCTTTGTGTACATGGCTAAATGTACTTACCTTACAAAAGCAGTGATGGTCTCAGATTTTGTAGGCTTTTGAACTGAAGCTGAATTCTCTCCTTGCTATTCCTCATCACGAGGCTGGGCCTCCTCCTGGGAAGTACAATGCTGGGTCACTAAAATGATGGCCCCCGCAGGGAAAGAAAGGTGGTCCGGATCACTGAAATTCATTTACTAACTCTAATAACAAGGACAAGTTTTGTTAGTGGCATGAAACACACAGACCTGACACAAAGGTTCCACTTTAAGAACTGTCATGACCCACTCTAGATCCAGGGCTCACGCTATTGTGAGCTGTCCCACATTAGCCCCTGTAAGGTACCTAGGAAGAAACATCATGGTAAAGAAAGGTTTGTAGTCTTGAAAGCATTCCCTCAAAATCCAGAGCAAAACCTGCTTCAGTTTTGAGTTCTACCTCTATAATCACTATAACATGAACCTATTTAAGGTAAAGAAACTCTTCCAGATTGAGAGATTAATAACTAAATGTTACATACCATTTTTATAGTTCACAAAGGACTTCCACTGACTTTATCTCATTTAATCTATAGTTGTTTAGAGAAGTAGGAATTATCTTTCCCAGAAAAATAAACGGAGGCAGATTTTCCCAGAGAAAGTTCTACAACTTGCCTAAGATTCCATAGCTGCTTCAGGGAAGAATGGAAATCTGCCCTGATTTACATTAGTTGCTGGGCTCCAAAGCTTTCCAAGTTTTATACTACACTGCTTTTCTTATTTCCATATCTAACTGTTGCCTAGATGTCTCATGGTTCATTCTTTGAAATAACATTTTATATTGACATCTTCAAAGGTTGCAAAGGCAAGAAGGATCCAACTGATAAACTTTGGATCACAGCTACATAAGTTAAAACACTTGAAGAGTAAATAACTTTTGGAGGTAAAGGACCTACACAAGAGACTGCAGCAAAGAATGTATTTCTTGCACCTTAAAACAACTACACAAATAAAGAGCACTATCATAAATCCCAAAGGCTGTATGAGGAAAAGAATCCTCCCTCCTGGAAACTCTAAGATTCCACGATTTAAGTAAATTATAACATGTGGGCAAGACCCACAATGACAGTGGGATTAGTGTCTCAAAAAAAACTGCAACGGAAACCATCAGACATTGTCTCCTGTCCCTCTGGCCAGTAAGTTGCAACCCAAAAACAGGTTAAGAGTCTGCATCTGGCCATCTTGCAGACCACCTGCAACAGTGTATGGCCAGCTCCCATGGGTTGTGGTTGCAAAGTGGGATAACCTCAGCTTTGCAAAATTACAATTAAGGTGACCAGTGTTGCCACACGAGGACTAGCTAGACAGCATATTAACGCGATTCTCCAGGCTTGGGGGTTCTGAGGACCCCCCCCCCCCGCACTCCAGTTCACGGCAAACAAAGGACCCAACATGCATTAGGTCTTCCCCTGCGAAATGGGCCAAGTCACCACCAGCAAACAAAGAACACCTCACCCCTTGGCCTCCCCCAGTGACAAGGTGGGTGCAAAAGGGGGCAACTCAGGGGGGCCAGAATGCACCAGGCCTCCCTTTGGACGAACGGTCCAGACGGCTCGGGGGGGCAGACAAAGGTCCCAGGGCACTCCGGGGGTTTCCTTCAGGCCCTGCCTAGAGAAACGGAGCATCCCTTGAGGCAGCGGCGTCCTGGCGCCAAAGAAGCGGCCACTCCGCGATCCCCGCGGAGTCCCTGGCTACCAGGCCCGCCCCGGAGGACCGGTCCGGCCCCCGCCCCCGCTCCGGCTCCATGGCAACGGCAGGCCGAGGCCTGGCTGCCCAGGCTCGGCCCGACCGGCTTCCCAGGGAGGCCTAGGATGCCCGGCCTGCTCCTCGGGCCCGCCCGCTACTCCGCCCCACTCTTCGCCAAGCCCGCGGTCGGACCCGGGCCCCTCCTCGCGCCGACCACCCCCGGCCTCGGCCAGCTCCTCAAGGGGGCACGAAAGGAGAGAATAAAAAGCCCAATTCACCTGTTGTTACAGATGTGAAACAAGCCTCGGTGCACCGCGCATGAGCCGCGGGCCCCCCCAACCACAGCGGACTACAACTCCCACCAGCGGCGGCGAGGCCTCTTCCGGGTCCTGCGGCGGAAGTCCCGCCGGCAGCCGCGGCGCTTCCCGCCCCGCGCCCCCGCCCCGCCCCCGCGCCCGCCCCCGCGCCCGCCCCCGCCCCCGCCCCCGCGGTTCAGCGGGTCCCGAGCGAGTACCCCGCCTGGGCCTCGCGGTGGCCGCCCCCTGCTCTCGCCGCGCGGGGCGCCAACCCGCGGCGGCCCCCAGCGCCAGCCTGAGGGGGGACGGCCGTGGCGGGCGCAGGCGGGACTTCCGGCGCCGTGGCGAAGGGGGCGAGCGCGCGGCCCTCCGGGGTCGCCGGGGGAGAGGATCTGGGCGGCTCCGGCCTTCACGCCGCCCCCTTCCCGCAGCGCCGCAGGACCTGGAAGCGGGAGCGCTGGAGCCCCTCGAATCTGCGCGCCCACCCCGCGCCTCCAGTCAAGTGAGGAAGCGCGCCGGGTAAAAGCTTAGCCGGGAACGAAATCCTCATCGGAGCGCCGAGCTCCCACCCTCCTTGTTGGCTCGCCGCTTCCACAGCCCCGCTCCGGTCTTCAGTTCTTTAGGGAGCTGAGAACTCCTGCCTCCCGAGATTGTTAGGATGAATTCAACCAGATGGCACGTTGCGAACTATACGATGTTAAGGAAAGGACAATGTGGCACTTGCTGGTCGCGAGGAGACCACTGGTCTGAGTGTTGCTGAGCGGGTCTGGAGATGCCGACACCCCGAACTCCCGCTCCCACCCCCTGCCTCTTAGAAGTGAGGAAGGCGTTGTCCGTCCCTGTTAAAAGCTGCAGTCCTCTAGACGAGGCTCCTGTGTGAGTTCGGTGGAATCCCAACTTCCAAAGGACAGAACTCGGTTCAGGTAGCTCTAAAACTGGGTCAAGACTTTACAGCTGGAGAGAGTAAAATAAGGAGTAAAATATACTCCTTTCAGGAGAACAAGAGTTAGCGCTGTATCAGATGGTTTTGTCAAAACAATAAATGTTATAAGTATTATTTTCTCCATCTCAACTTTGAACAAAATGGAGAGGGGTGTTTGAACAACGGGTTCATTTTGGGCAAAGCTGGTATTTATGTGAATTATGTATTTGTTGCTAAGCAGACGTTGAGGATACAAAGACCCTGCCCTGACGGAATTTAAGGTCTAGTAAAGGAGAAAAAAGCCTTGTGAGAAGTAACAATGCTGGAGCGGAGTTACAAAGTACTACAGAGACTCAGAGAGAGGAGAAAGGAGTCTGTTACTTCTGAATGTCAACTTCAGGGGGAAGGACCATTGGACGGGCATCCAGGTGGAACCCTGGCAAATCCTAAGAATATACAGTAGTAGTTCAGTGTGACCAAAGTGTTGGATGTGTGTGTGGGGCTGAAAAAATCAGAAAAGTAGGTTTGGGTATATGTTAAGGGATTTTGCTTTTGTTTGTAAGCAATTGTTTTGTTTCTCTCTTTAAAGATTTTTATTTATTTATGCATGCAAGAATTGGGGTGTAAGCCAGAGGTGTGTAGGGTGAAAGGATTCACCAGAGACAGAGCAGGCGGATCTGCTGAAATACAGTGCTGAGCAGAACAGTCAGATCGACTGAAATACACTGCCTAGGGGAGGAGGAGGTGAGGCAAGGAGAGGTCTGCTGTGCCATGTGGTTTGCTCCCTAGCCGTGGATCAAACCCATGCTGCAGTGGCTGGCGATAGCTTGATAGCACTGTCTTTAACCCCCTGTGCCACAAGGGAGGCCCTGTAAGCAATTGTTTTTTGTAAGACATTTTTACAATTCTGTGTTTTTAGAAAATTATTCTGAACTATGAAGGTAGAATTGGCTAGAAAAATAGAAGCTAGGATTCTAATTAAATGAGACTGTATGAGTGATTGAACTAGGCTCAACAATGAAAAGGACAAGAAAGAAAGGAATGAGAAGGTGATTGGGGAGTGCCAGGCTGATCCCTGACCACATGTCTATAGAGAAATGACCTTGAGATCTGTGTCAGGGTGACTGAAAGGATTAGTCACTGTTAATTAAGGGACACGGCAAAGATGAGGGTTTGGGCCCTGGTGGCACAAGGGGTTAAGCACAGCACTCTGAAGCTATCCTCAGCTTCTGCAGTGCAAGTTCAATCCCTGGCAGTCCAGAGAGCTACCCACATGGCGCAGCAGACCTCTCCTGTCTTGCCCGCTGCTCCCCTCAGCAGTGTATTTCAGTCAGTTTGCCTGTTCTGTTCCCCACTCTGTCTCTGGTGAATCCTCTAACGCCCCCTGACCACACACACACACACCCCTCTGGCCTACACCCCAGTTCTTGTATACATAAATAAATAAATCTTAAAAAAAAAAAAGATGAGGGTTCAACTTCATACACATTATGCTTGAAATGCTGTTGTGATGTTAAGTGACAAAGACCTGGTGCCAGCTCCAAAGGAAGTTGTTTTTTTTTTTTAAAGATTTATTTATTTGTATAAGAACAGGGTATAGGCCAGATGCACGGGAGGGTGAGAGGATTCACCAGAGACAGGGTGGGGGAACAGAACAGGCAGAGTGACGAAATACACTGCTGAGGGTAGCAGCAGGCGAGACAGGAGAGGTCTGCTGCGCCATGTGGGACCCTTACCAGCCGGCCGGGATCAAACTGGCGCTGCAGAGGCTGCGGACAGCTTCACAGTCGGTGCTCAACCACCTGCACCACCAGGGGAGGCCCTCCAAAGGAAGTTCTGATCTGATAAAGAGGATGAGAAAAGCCTGCTAATAAGTCTTAAGACTGAGAGGAATAACTGCAAAAGTGGCACATACTAAATACTTTCCTTCTTACACGTTTTATGTTTTTAGTTTTCTTTCTGAAAGTCTTTTGCTTATTCTTGAGCCTAGAACAATTTAAAAAAAAAAAGATTTATTTTTGTTTATTTAAGTGTACAAGAACTGGGGTGTAGGCCAGAGGTGCAGGGGTGAGGGTAAGAGGATTCACCAGAAACAGAGTGGGGAGCAGAGCAGGCAAATGCATTGAAATACACTGCTGAGGGGAGCAGCGGGTGAGACAGGAGAGGTCTGCTGTGCCATGTGGGTTAGCTCCCTGGCCAGGGATCGAACTTGTGCTGCAGTGGCTGCAAATTGCTTCATAGTGTTAACGCATAACCCCTTATACCACCAGGCAGGCCTCCAGAAAAAAAAATTTGAGACATGAATAGGCATCTGACAAAAAGTACATTATATATTGGCCAGTAAGCTTAAGAAAACAAACTTTTTTTTTTTTTAAGATTTATTTATTTATTTATTTATACAAGCACTGGGTAAAGTCAGAAGCGTGGGAGGGTGAGAGAATTCACCAGAGCCAGAGCGGGGAGCAGAGCAGGCAGAAGGACCGAAGTACACTGCTGAGGGGAGCAGCGGGCGGCAGGAGAGGTCTGCACGCCATGTGGGACCCTCCTCCGGTGGCCGGGGAGCAGCCAGGGATCGAACCGGTGCTGCAGAGGCTGCAGGCAGCTTCGAAACCCAGCGCTCAACTGCTGCGCCACCGGGGAGGCTCAAAACAAACTTTCTTTTAATGTGCTGTCTTTTATTATGGCAAATGTAACAAAATTCAACATTTTGAGGTGTGTAATTCAGTGATATTTGGTATATTTACATACTTATAACCATGTAACCATCATTACTACCTAGTTCCAAAACATTTTCCAACACCCCAAAAGGGAACCCAATATGTACCCGTTTAATAAGTACTCACTCCCATCCTCACTGTTCCCATCCTCCGCAACAACAGCCCTAATCTGCTTTATATGCCTATGGATTTTCCTAATTTGGGTAATTCATATAAATGAAATTATATATGTGGACTTTTATATTTGGCTTTTTTCATTTAGCATAATGTTTTCAAGATGTATCTGTTATAGCATGTATTAGTGCTTCATTTCTGTTCATGGCTGAATAATCATTAGTATACCACATTTTGTTTAACTTTTTGTATGTTGATGGACATTTGGATGTTCCCACCTTTTGACTATTGGGAATAGTGCTGCTATGAACTTTGGAGTATCAGTTTTTGTTTGAATATCTTTCTTCATTTCTGTTGGTGTATATATATTTATATATATATATATATAGGGGTAGAACTACAACTTGGTTGTTTTTAAAAAACAAAACTGAAACACACTTAGCCATCTTCTCTCAAATACTTATATTTGTTCTCCATCTGGGTCTCAGCACCCAGACCACCTCATGTACTCATTTGTTTACTTTTACATAATGCCTGTTTCCCTACTAGAATAGAGTTCCTGAGAGCAGGGACTTGATCCTTTGTTCACCATTGTCTCCTAAGCACCTTGCACAGTGCCTGACATTGTTCAAAAATAGGTACTGATACATGTTGAATGAGCGAACACTTTCTCTTGGAAGAATGGCTCCACTTCAGGGGAACAAGAACTTTTACCTATTGAGGGTTCGGTATTTATTTATTTATTTTAAGATTTATTTATTTATACAAGCACTGGGGTACAGGTCAGAGCACGGGAGGGTGAGAGAATTCACCAGAGACAGAGCGGAGAGCAGAACAGGCAGACGACCAAGAACACTGCTGAGGGGAACAGCAGGCGGATGAGACAGGAGAGGTCTGCCGCCATGTGGTTCTTTCCATGGCCTGCCAGGAATCGAACCTGCGTTGCAGGAGCTGCGGACAGCTTCACAGCACTGCGTTCAACCCGCTGCGCCACCGGGAAGGCCCATTTACTTTATTTAAAGGTTGGTTTGCCATATTAGATTTAAGATGTGTGAGCCTTTCACCCATTTCAGTTCCAGGGATTTACCTAACCATACCTCCATTCATTGCTGCATTATTTGTAGTGTTTAAAACCAAAATCTGGGAGATCCATGACTGGTGAGGCTGCCACAGTCTGGACATTCTTGAATCAGGAGACCAAGTGCAGGGCCAGAAATGTCAGGGGTCAAGGCATATCCAAAATCTGCATGTCCCAGTTCTAGTCATTATAGGTTTTCTTTGGCTGTGAACTCTCAGATCACACCTGTTCTTTCACTTTTAAGGTACAGCAAACAGCTGATGTGGAGCAGGTGCTGGCTTTGACCATTCTCTGCCTCAGTGAGCAAGACAAAGAAGAGTGTAATATGGTAGAGGCTGTAGGGCCTCCCTGGTGGCACAGCGGTTGAGCACTGGGTTGCGAGGCTGCACAAAGACCTCTCCTGCCGCCTGCTGCTCCCCTCAGCAGCGTACTTTGTCAGTCTGCCTGTTCTGCTCTCCACTCTGGCTCTGGTGAATTCTCTCACCCTCCCGCACTTCTGACTGTACCCAGTGCTTGTATAAATAAATAAATAAATCTTTAAAAAAAAAATTGGTAGAAGCTGTGGTCTGGAGTCATGAAATGAATAGATTGCAGTTCTTGTGCCCAACCTCAAGTTGGGCCAGCCTATGCTAAATTTGGGTATCTTCCAGCTCCAACCACCTATATCTGAAGTTAGACTCTGGCCCTGTGCAGATAATTGGGTGGCACCCAATTGTTATAAGCAAGAACATTTCTGAGGAAGAAGAAAGGGAGGAGGGAGAGGATGATGCCTGCCAAGATGCTGTCCCATCGCCTCCGCAGGCAGTCAGTTCACCGCCCCCCCCCCACCAACAAGCATCATGGCCATATTCCTGTGAAAGTTTTAAGAATTTTAAATATCTTCTTCACTGAGGAGGGGTGGGTAGGGTGAAGGGCCTTGACCCGGTGCTAAGAGAATTGGCATGCAGTTCTCCTTAGAGCCCTGACGTTTTTCTTTTTCTTTTTCTTTATTTTTTTTTAAAGATTTATTTTTATTTATTTATTTATTTATTTTACTTATTTATACAAGCACTGGGTACAGTCAGAAGCGCGGGAGGGTGAGAGAATTCACCAGAGCCAGAGCGGGGAGCAGAGCAGGCAGAAGGACCGAAGTACACTGCTGAGGGGAGCAGCGGGCGGCAGGAGAGGTCTGCTTGCCAGGTGGGACCCTCCTCCAGTGGCTGGGGAGCAGCCGGGGATCGAACCATCGCTGCAGAGGCTGCGGGCAGCTTCGCAACCCAGCGCTCAACCGCTGTGCCACTGGGGAGGCCCCCTGACTTTTTTCTAATCCGATGCCAGGACAAGGGTTTCCTTCTTCTCAAGGAGTTGGAGGGGCTCTGAAGTCGATCCTGATCTTCTATCCTTACTTGCTATGACATTGGAGGTAGTATCTGAAGCTCAGGACTATGGTTTTTTTTGTGGGTTTTTTTTTAAGATTTTTTTTTTTTTTAGATTTATTGATTTATGCATATAAGAGCTGGGGTACAGGCCAGAGATGTGGTGTGGGGTGAGAGGATTCACCAGAGACAGAAAGGGGAGCAGAACAGGCAGACTGACTGAAATACACTGCTGAGGGGAGCAGCGGACTAGACTGGAGAGGTCTGCCTCGCCATGTGGGTTGCTCCCTGGCTGGCTGGGGATCGAACTCATGCTGTAGAGGCTGCGGACTACTTCATAGTGCAGTGCTTAACCCCTTGTGCCACCAGGGAGGCCCCTAAAGATTTATTTTTTTAAAGATTATTTATGCATTACAAGAACTGGGGTATAGGGCAGAGGTGCAGGGGCGGATGAGAGGATTCACCAGAGACAGAGTGGGGAACAGAACAGGCAGACAGACAGAAATATACTGCTGAGGGGAATAGCGGGCAAGTGAGGAGAGGTCTGCTGTGCCATGTGGGAAGCTCCCTGGCAGGCCTGGGAGGCCTGGGATCAAACTCATGCTGCAGAGGCTATGGATAGCTTCATAGTGCTGTGCTTAACCCCTTGTGCCACCAGGGAAGCCCAAAGATTTATTTTTATTTATTTAGGTATACAAGAAGGGAGTAGGCCAGAGGTATGGTGGGGAGGGGGCAGAAGGAGATCTACCAGAGGCTGGGGAGCAGAACAGGTGAATCCACTGAAATACACTGCTGAGAGGAGCAGTGGGCAATACAGGAGAGGTCTGCTGCACGATATGGGTTAGTTCCTTGACCTGGATCGAACTTATGCTGCAGTAGCTGGTGATAGCTTGATAGCACTGAGACTTAACTCCTAAGCCACCACAGAGACCCAGGGCTGTAAATTTTTAACATGTTTGACATTTTTGGATAAAGTTTAAAATAGGTGGGTTTTTTTTGTTTTGTTTTGTTTTGTTTTTTTTGCTGAAAGGAAAAAAAACCCTGAAAAACCTTACATCTTCCTTTTTAGGGGACTAATTGAATTAAATAGACTACATCTGTATTAGTCTATGCTGGCGATCATAACAAAACACCACAACTAGGTGTTTTAAACAACAGATATTTACTTTCTGATAGTTATGAAGGCTAAAAGTCGAAGATTAAGGTGCCATCAGTTTCTGGCGAGGTCTCTATTCTTGGTTTATAGATGCTTGCTTTCTTGCTGTGTCCTCACATTGCCTTTCCTCTGTGTTTGCCTATATATAGAGAGAGCTCTGGTCTCTTACTTTACAACTACACCAGTCCCTCCCTTAAGAGTAGGGCCCTCTCCCTTAGGACCTAATTACCTCCATAAAGGCACCATCTCCAAATATAGTCATATTAGGGGTTGAGGCTTCAACATAGGAATTTGGCAGTTATATTATTCAGTCCATAATAATATAAGTTAAATGAAGTAGTATACAGCAATTACAAAGGATGAGATTTAGTGTGGAAAAATAGCCAAGAAATGTTGAGTGAAAGAAATCAACTTCTAAATCCAGCATATTTATAACTCCAATTACTTTTTTAAAAATATTTATTTATGCATGTAAGAGCTGGGGTACAGGCCAGAGGTGTGGGGGGAGAGGGGAGTCACCAGAGAGAGAGTGGGGAACAGAACAGGCAGACTGAAGTACACTGCTGAGGGGAGCAGCAGGCGAGTCAGGAGAGGTCTGCTGCACCATGTGGGTAATTCCCTGACCTGGGATTGAACTCTTGCTGCAGTGGCTGGCAACAGCTTTATAGCACTGAGACTTAACCCCTTATACCACCAGGGAGGCCCTAGTTTCAGGTCTTATATTCAAATCTTTTATCCATTTTGGGTTGCTTTTTGTGTATGGTGTGAGTTAGTATTCTAGTTTCATTCTTTTGCATGTAGTAATCCAGTTTTCCCAGCACCATTTATTGAAGAGACTATCCTTTTTCCATTGAATATTCTTTGTTCCTTTGTTATATTAGTTGACTATATATCTATGGCTTTATTTCTGGGTTTTCAATTCGATTCTGATAATTACATTTTTTAAAGACCATGTGTAACTAGTAAATGAATAGAAATCTAATTCAAACGTCTAAGCCCATCAAAGGAAAATGAGCAGAAGGCAAGAGAGGAGAAAAGAGTAGCAATAAAAAACATGGTAAGCAAAAGAAAATAGATAAGATAGCAATGTATTAATACATATTAATAATCATGATGAATGTAAAAAGTTTACACTTGCTTGCTTACTGCGTTCACATAGGGGTAAGCAGTGTTCAGTGTCTTTTCAGTGTCAGTCTTTTCCGCCTTTGGTCTTTTTAGCGAGAAATGTAATTCTTCTATTAAGCAGTAGAGGTCAGCAGCGTTCATTACAGCTTTCCTTTCCCTTAGGAGGAATCCTTAAGTGATTTCTGTCAGCGCTGCAGGAATCAGGTATGTGTTTCTGTTAAAGCTGAGATGATCTTTTATGCAAGGCTGATTCCTACATTAAAAAAAAAAAACAAACATGGTGCTTAGATTTTACCTTTTTTTAAAATTAATTAAATAATTAAATATATATATATATTTTTTGGTGGGACCCTAGCCGGCGGCTGGGGAACGAACCGGCGCCGCAGAGGCTGCGGGCAGCCTTGCTGCCCAGCGCTCAACTACTGCGCCACCAGGGGAGGCCCTGTACCTTTTTTTTTAAAGATTTATTTATTTATTTATACAAGCACTGGGTACAGTCAGAAGCGGGGGAGGGTAAGAGGATTCACCAGAGCCTGAGCAGGGAGCAGAACAGGCAGAAAAACAGAAGTACACTGCTGAGGGGAGCAGTGGGCATGGCAGGAGAGGCCTGTCGCACCATGTGGGACCCTCACTGGTGGCTGGGGATCAAACCTGCGCTGCAGACGCTGCAGGTAGCTTCACAGCCCAGCGCTCAACCGCTGCGCCACTGGGGAGGTCCCTGTTCATGGATTTTCAACTCCTCAAAGTAGTTGCCAAGGATGTATTTAGTGAGATCTAGAAGTAAACTCAAAAGGTAGCTATTTTATGATTGCCCTTCTTAATTGATGCAAATTGGTTAGATGTTCTGTGAACATAGTTGTTGTAGCTATAGAGTGAAGTTTCAATAGGATTTATGCCACCAGGGAGCCTTCAAGGGATCTAAGAACATCTAAATTTATACAAGCTAATGTCTTTACTGTTTCTGAAAAACTATTATGATAAATCTTTCTGGGTAACAGTTAATCATGTGGTTTGTTCACTCACTTAGACGTATGCTACCAGATTGGATTCTTTTTCTTACTGCCACCTTTTTATTTTCTTAAAAATTTATTAGACGTTGTCTTAACCCATATTAGAATAAGCAGAGAATGAGCAGAGACTCATAAATGAGAGCATCCTTCTGCTCTGGCCTGTTGCCCAGTTTTGCCATTTTCCATTTTTTACTACATCTTTACTTTCATTTCAACTATGTTAATTCTAGTGGTAATAACTGTTAGCCCAGAGTCACTGACTGCAAGTTATATTTAGGTATTCAGGCTAATTTTGAAACTAGTAATTATGTTTAGCTTGTGTTTATGTAGGCAATGACTCATTTTAACTTCATTTCTCTCACAATTTCATGTGGGAACATAATAATTCAATTATGCAATGACACTAACATATTTATATGGCCTATTTAGAAGTCTAATGACATAGAATCAGCATGAATTGGCTAGTACAAATGTTTCCAGTTTGACTATCAAAGGACAGAACTTTTCTTTTTAATGAAATGTCTTTTTTTTTTAAAAAAAGATTTATTTTATTTATGCACACAAGAACTGGGGTATATGCCAGAGGTGTGGGGGGTTAGAGGATTCACCAGAGACAGAGTGGGGAGCAGAACAGGCAGATCTACTGGAACACACCGCTGAGGGGAGCAGCGGGTGAGTCAGGAGAGGTCTGCTGTGCCATGTGAGTGGCTCCCTGGCCGGGGATCAAACTTGTGCTGCAGTGACTGCGGAGAGCTTCGTAGGTTGCATCTTAACCCCTTGTGCCACCAGGAAGGCCCCAAAGGATAGAACTTTTAAAGGTGAACTGTGAAATTCACCCTTTGTTAACTGACTTTTCCTATGCCATTCATTAGAGTTATAAAAGCAGTATTAAACTTTCAGAATTTATACCTTGAATATGAATTATTCATATGAAGTAATCTTTTTCCTTTCCTGTTTATTTCATCACTGAAGATTCAAGAAAGGAAACTATTTATGAATTTGTGAGAATGTTAACATAGCTGTTTAGCATTTAGTACAATCATGTAGGACCCAGAAACAAAAACAGCTTCAAGGGGCCTCCCTGGTGGTGCAAGGGCTTCAGTCTCAGCACTATGAAGCTATCTGCAGCTACTGCAGCACAAGTTCGATCCCCAGCCAGAGAGCTAACCCACATGGCATAGTAGACCTCTCCTGTCTCATGCCGCTCCCCTCAGCAGTGTATTTCAGTAGATCTGCCTGTTCTGCTCCCCACTCTATCTCTGGTGAATCCTCTCACCCTCTGCACCTGTGGCCTATACTCCAGTTCTTGTATGCTTAAATAAATAAAAAAATAAATCTTGGGTCTCCCCTGTGGTGCAGTGGGTTGAGCACAGTGCTGTGAAGCTGTCCACAGTCTCTGCAGCGCGGGTTCAATTCCCTGCCGGCCAGGGAGATGCTCACATGGCGTGGCAGACCTCTCCTGTCTTGCCCACTGCTCCCCTCACCAGTGCTTTCGTCTCCCTGTTCTGCTCCTCACTCTGTCTCTGGTGAATCCTCTCACCCGTGCCTCTGGCCTGTACCCCAGCTCTTGTATAAACAAAATCAATCTTTAAAAAATTTTTTTAACTATTTTTTTTAAATATGCTATGAGACTATTCTATATTTTATTTATTTATTTATTCATTTATTCATTTATACAAGCACTGGGTACAGTCAGAAGCGCAGGAGGGTGAGAGAATTCACCAGAGCCAGAGCGGGGAGCAGAGCAGGCAGAAGGACTTAAGTACACTGCTGAGGGGAGCAGCGGGTGGCAGGAGAGGTCTGCCCGCCATGTGGGACCCTCCTCCGGTGGCCGGGGAGCAGCCGGGGATCGAACCGGCGCTGCAGAGGCTGTGGAGCGGCTTCGCAACCCAGCGCTCAACCGCTGCGCCACCGGGGAGGCCCTAAAATTTTTTTTTTAAAAAAAGGATAATAGCAGCATGATTTCTCATTAAGAAGTCACAAATATGCAAATACTTAGTCAGGTTTGGAATCATTTGATTTTGATAAAAATAAATGGAAAGTTTGAGGAATGGAATACTTACGAACTTTGAAAATACTTATCCAAGAAATACTAATTAATTGCAAAGGCAAAAAGTACAGAATCCTGGAAGATACTTTCTTATCAGAGTAATGGAAATAATGAAAGAAATGAAATCAGGGCCTCCCCTGGTAGCACAGGCAGTTGAGTGCCTCGCTGTGAAGCTGTCTGCAGCCTCTGCAGCGCTGGTTCTATCCTGGCCAGCTGGTGAGGGTCCCACATGGTGCAGCAGACCTGTCGCACCCACTGCTCCCCTCAGCAGAGTATTTTGTCAGTCTGCCTGTTCTGTTCCCCTGCTCTGTCTCTGGTGAGTCCTCTCACCCTCTCGCGAATCTGGCCTGTAACCTGGTTCTTGTATAAATAAATAAATAAATCTATCTTTTTTTAAAAAAAGAAAGAAATGAAATCATGTGCTGCTTGATAATATGCAATGAACAGAACATAGCATAATGAACATCAGCCAAACTTAAATTGAAGGACATTTCACAAAACAACTGGCTTATAATCTTCCAAGTTGTCAATGTTTTTTTTTTTAATTTATTTATTTATGCATACAAGAACTGGGGCATAGGCCAGAGATATAGGGGGAAAGAGAATTCACCAAAGACAGAGTGGGGAACAGAACAGGCGGACTGACTGAAATACACTGCTGAAGGGAGGAGCGTGTGAGCCAGGAGAGGTCTCCTGTGCCATGTGGGTAGCTCCCTGGCTGGGGCTAGAACTCGTGCTGCAGTGGCTGCTGATAGCTTCATAGTGCTGAGACTTAACCTCTTGCACCACCAGGGAGGCCCACTAAGCTGTCAATGTTTTAAAAGTTAAAGACTGGGGCCCCCCTGGTGGTGCAAGAGGTTAAGTCTCAGCACTGTGAAGCTGTCAGCAGCCACTGCAGCACAAATTGGATCCCAGCCCTGGGAGCTAACCCACATCTGACAGCAGACCTCTCCTGTCTCAACTGCTGCTCCCCTCAGCAGTGTATTTCAATCAGTCTGCCTGTTCTGCTCCCCACTCTGTCTTTGGTGAATCCTCTCAGGCCTCTTCCCCCCCGGCCTCCCACACCTCTGGCCTTCACTCTAGCTCTTGTATGCATAAATAAAATAAATCTAAAAAAAAAAGAAAGATAAAGAGACGCTGTTCCATATTTGCAACTTGAAAGTCGACTTAATGCAATATATGATTCTGAACTGGAAACTTGGGTATAAAGGAATTTAGAGAACCAACAAGAAAAAATTTGAAGAGGACTGAGGCTAGCATTAATTCCCAGCTGTTGATAGTTGTGTTGTGATTATATGAGAATATATGCTTGTCTGTAAAAAATACATACACTTTTTGAGAGTATAGGGCATCATGTCAATAACATGTTTGTTGGTTGGAGTGGTTTAGGAAAAGAGAAAATTCTTTGTAAGCTTGAGATTTTTTTTTAAGATTTATTTATTTATGCATACAAGAGCTGGGGTGCAGGCCAGAGGTGTGAGAGGATGCACCAGAGACAGAGTGGGGAGCAGAACAGGCAGATCTACTGAACTATACTGCTAAGGGGAGCAGCAGAGAGACAGGAGAGATCTGCTGCGCCGTGTAAGTCAGCTCCCTGGCTGAGGATCCAACTCAGGCCCCAGTGGCTGGCGATAGCTTGATACTGCTGAGACTAACTCCTGCGCCACCAGGGAGGTCCTTGATATTGTTTTAAAATAAAAACTTTAAAAAATGTAAAGCACTCCATTAAAAAATTCTACACCCATCTCTGTTTTCACCCATGTGTTTGAGTTCCACCAAGCATGTTTTCACACTATAATGCCCTTGTTCCAGTTGTTTTCGTGTGTCTTCTTTTTTCTGTGATAACACTGTATGAATTCTTAAAAGTTTGCTTAAAAAATTCATGGACTTTCAAATCACCTGCTGTTCTGTGGACATATAGCATTATGTTCCCTTTTTTTGGTGACAGATTTATTAATTTATGCATACAAGAGCTGCAGTGGCTGTGTATAGCTTCACAGTGCTGGACTTAACTCCTTGCGTCACCAGGGAGGCCCGTTTTTTTTTATTTTTAAAAAAGATTGGTTTATTTATGCATACAAGAGCTGGGCACAGGCCAGAGATGGGGAATGTGTGGGAAGGGGGAGAGTGAGAGGATTCACCAGAGACAGAGTGGGGAACAGAACAGGCAGACTGACTGAAATACACTGTTGAGGGGGGCAGCAGGCGAGTCAGGAGAGGTCTGCTGCACCATGTTGGTTGCTCCCTGGCCGGCTGGGGATTGAACTCATGCTGCAGAGGCTGTGGATTCCTTTATAGTGCAGTGCTTAACCCCTTCACCACCAGAGAGGCCCTGGTGCAGGCCAGGAAGTGGGTAAGAAGATTCCCTATAGACAGTGTGGGAAACAGGCAGGCTGACTGAAGTACATTGCTGAGGGGAGCAGTGGGCGAGACAGGAGAGGTCTGCTGTGACATGTGTGTTAGCTCCCTTGCTGGGAATGGAACTCGGTAGTGCAGCAGCTGCAGTGGCCATGATAGCTTCACAGTGTTGACACTTACCCCTTGCACCACCAGGTTGTCCCCGGCATTAGTTCTTAATTCAGTAATGGTCAGTCATGCTTTGTTAATTTCAAGCCTTTTTGGCTCTCTAGGCCATTCATTCATTCATCAAACAATAATCACCTATTAGATAACAGGCCCTGTGCTCTGCTAGGTTCTCAGGAAAATACAGGTAGAGGTGAGTGTTTCTCAGAGAATGTCGAGCTGGCACTTTAGCTGTTGAAGGCTGAATGGTCAGGGGTTGCTTTTACGAAATACCTTTAAGCTATGAATTTGAAAGCACCTAAGTGACAACCAGCGGGGACCATTTGCCAGGTCGGGAGAACAGCGGGTTGGTGGTAAGGCTCGGAAGCAAGAAAGAGCTGGAGTGGCTGCAGCAAGGTGGTGTGTGGACGGGGAAGGAGTGTGAAGTAGAATACGTTCCGGATGGTTGTCCGGGTGGATGTTCTACCAGGGCTACACTGCCGCTTCTCGCAGAGCGGATCTGAGGCCAGCGGGGACGGGTGCAGCTTCTCACCCCGTGTGTGGGTATCTGCGAGCACCCGATACCCTAAACGGGATCCCTTCGGAAATTCTCACACCAGTACTTTTCTCCCGGGCGGTGCAGGTGATGACCCAGAAACACCATGCTGTTGTCGACCACTTGACAATCAGACTCAGGAACTGCGGAAAGAGCCAGAAGCGCAGGGACCGCGCCTGGGGAACAGAGACTGCGCAGCAGACCCCGCCGGAAGGGGCGGGCAGCAACGCCGGTTCCAGCCCTTCCAGCCGCGCGTGCTGCGCATGCGCACGCGCGTGCCCTTGTCGGTTAGGGCGCCGGTCCGAGGAGGGGCGGGGCCGAGTGTTCGCGCCGGAAGGGGGTTGGCTGGGCGGGGCCGAGAGGCGGTAGTGGCGGCTGTGCGCGCGCGCGCGGGTGCGAACGGGGAACGCCGCGAAGGCCGGGGCGGGCCGGGCAGTGGAGACGACCGACGGCGACGATGGCCGCGGCGACGGGCTGCGGCGGGTCGGGGGCGGCGGCAGGCGCCGCGGGGGCGGGGGGCGCGACGACGGCCGCGGGCCTGGCCGTTTACCGGCGGAAGGACGGGGGCCCGGCCAGCAAGTTTTGGGAGAGCCCGGAGACGGTGTCCCAGCTGGATTCGGTGCGCGTCTGGCTGGGCAAGCACTACAAGAAGGTGGGTTCGCGCGCCCGTGGGGGCCGGGAGGCCGCGCGACGGGGCCCGGGGCCCGCTGCCGGCCTCGCGGCCTCGGGCCGCCCCTCCCCCCCGCTCGCCACGAGGGACAACAAAGGCAGGCGCCTGGCCCGCCACGCCCCCGCCGTCGGTCTCGGCGCCCGCGCCCGGCCCAGGCTCCGCGGAGCCCACGCTCCTGGGGCGCAGCCCCCGCCTGCCCGGCGGCGGGGACGGGCGAGCGCCGCGAGCTGGGGGTGCGCGTGTTCTTCTTTTGTTAACTGTGTTAGGTGTGTGAGCGATTATTAAAAACTGCGTGGTAAAGCTTCATGTTTTCTTTAGAGACTAGTTTCCGAACGTCAGGTGAGCTAATGTTTTTGCGAAAAGGAAGCCTGGACGATTGTACTCGGAAGTTAATTGAAGCAGGTTAATGAAATGAGCTGCAGTGCTGATGGGAACCAATGCTGGAAAAAGTTTCTTTGCTTCGTAGTACCTTTGCTTGTCTGTCGTGTGAGAACGAGAGTTCATGTTCCCTCGTACTTCCCCTGAGAACCCCATTTGTCACTCCAACTGCTATCACCACTTTTTGAGATTTTTTTTTACCCCCCTTTCTGTTTCTTTGACTTCTGTTACCTAGGTCTCCCCTATCAGCGGTTTTGAAAGTTGTGATTTAACCCCGTTTATAACATTTTTTCCCCCTTAACCTTCTCTTTATGTAAATTCTGAGGAATGATTCCCTAGAAGGTGTAATGAAGCAGACAGCACCAAATTTCCGGAATATCCTTTTTAGATCTTTATTTCCTCCACTGAGGACAATATAACGCTGGGGCGAGGACCCTGGCAGCCTGTTCACTATAATGTGTCCTGGTGCATAGTTGGTACTCATCGCTTCGCCCTTAGTTGCTTAGTAAATATTTGTTGAGTGGATTGAAAAATAAGCTAGTCTAGGAACCTATTCATTTGGGGTCTAGGACACAGTGAAGCCTGTCAGCTTTTGGAAGTTTTTCGACGTGGACAGGGATCTCCGTTTATGTTGATGTTACATTGTGGTACTTCCAGAAATGATTATTTCTTACCTGAAGTTTTAGGAAGTGAGAGACTATATTTTTATGAATGACACTTTTTTTTTTTAAAGATTATTTATGCATACAAGACCTGGAGCACAGGCCTGAGGTGTGGGGGGGTGAGAGGATTCACCAGAGGCAGAGTGGGGAGCAGAACAGGTGGATCTACTGAAGTACACTGCTGAGGGGAGCAGCAGGCGAGACAGGAGAGGTCCACTGCACCACGTGGGTCACCTCCCTGGATGGCTGGGTATCAAAGTTGTGCTACAGTGGCTGGGGACAGCTTAGTAGTGCTGCGTCTTAACCCCTTGCTCCACAGGGAGGCCCCTGAATGACACATTTTTTAAATGCTGTGACTCTTTCTCCCCTCCCTGAAATTTTGGAGTCATATTTGAAGTTGTCATTTTTTTTCTCGTCTGTATATAAAAAGTGTTGCTTTTCTTCATAGGGTGACGAATCGGTCAGTGTGTGTGTGTGTGTGTGTGTGTGTGTGTGTGTGTGTGTGCGCGTGTGCGGGCGCGCGCGCTAGCGCGAGTACACGGGTGCCCGCCCAGGCAGGCATGCAGGCAATAGAGCTTCTAAAAGTGGCCAAGGGAACTGAATATATTTATATTATGAAATTAGTTTTTAAATCATGTGCCCTTCTACCAGTGCCTTGGCTCTTAAATTCAATGTACTTTAATTTCTCCCACACTTTGTATCTTTTTCCAATTTTATTGTTACATGTTTTTCTTACCACAAGGAATGATTCCCTAGAAGGTGTAATGAAAATACTCAAGAGGAATATTTCTTTGGATATCAAAGATAGAATGGAAAAATACATTAATAATCATTTTTTTCATCTCCAGGTGTTAAGCTTTGTATGCATTGGTTTGTGTCCAATATTAAGAGGGCAGTTTTAGATTTGGATTATCCTTCAGAGCTTTGTTTGAGTAGATGAAAAGTAGTTTATGAGGCTAAACTGCAGGATTTGTCCCAGAGCGTTGAGTCCAGTATGTTAATGTTGGCTCAGTGTCCCTGAAGCTTTAAGACAAAATCAGAGTTTGGTTTGACTTCTCAGGGTTTCATAAAGCCAGAGTTTGTTTCTTGGGCCTATTTAATTAAAAAAAATTTTTTTTTTTAAGATTCTTTTATTTATGCATACAAGAGCTGGGGGGTATAGGCCAGAGATGCAGGGGGTGAGAGGATTCACCAGAGACAGAGTGGGGAACAGAACAGGCAGACGGTCTGAAGTACATTGCTGAGGGGAGCAGCGGGAGAGTCAGAATTGTATAAATTGTATATCCTTTAGGTCTGCCAGCCTGAATCCTATCAGCCAAACCAGCAGGTTTTTGGCTTCTTTTTTCACACACTGTTTTTACTTGGTGTACAAATTGATGACTTTTAATTAAATTTTTGTTTTACACTTAATGTTGCATTTTCTGATTCATAAATCTCAGCAGCTATATGAAACAAACATGACATTACTGGTCCCATGTGTTTGTTCAGTGAGCAACTGAGCATCTACTGTTAACGAGGCGCTTGAACCATTACTCAAATCTTCAAATGTTGGATACTATCATTTTATGTTTGAGAGGTTCCGAATTTAACTTCTTGCAGATTAGCTAGAAGCAGGAGCTTTGGGCCTCCCTGGTGGTGCAAGGGGTTAAGATGCAGCATTGTGAAGCTATCCATAACCTCTGCTGCACGACTTCCATACTCTGTCAGGGAGCTACCCACATGGCGCAGCAGAGCACTCCTTACTCAGCTGCTGCTCCCCTCAGCAGCGTACTTCAGTCAATCTGCCTGTTCCGCTCCCCACTCTGTCTCTGGTGAATCCTTTCAATCCCCACACCTCTGGCTTGTACCCCAGTTCTTGTATGCATAAATAAATATTTAAAAAAAAGAAGTAGCAGGTTTGTGTTTCAGTGTAGCTTTGGCTGGCTGCAAAAGCCTCAATTTTTTTTTCCTGCACTTACCCTGTCTTTTCAAGGAACTTACAACTTAGTGGAAAATATTGACGTAGACACTTTCATTTTTTATTATTTTTTAAAGATTTATTTATTTATGCATATAAGAGCTGGGGTGATAGGCCAGAGGTGAGGGTGTGTGAGAGGATTCATCAGAGACAGTGGGGAGCAGAACAGGCAGATCTACTGAAATACACTGCTGAGGGGAGCAGCGGGCGAGACAGGAGAGGTCTGCTACACTATGACAAGTGTTTTCAAATTAAATGAGAACTTACTTGAATTGTTTTTGTTTTCTAAATGCCCTTTGTAAGTGCTCAGTAAATATTTGTTGAATGAATGAACAAATCAGCTAGTCTGGGAACTTACTCATTTAGACTTTTGTTGGTAAGTGTGATTTGGCAACACAGAAGAAGGAAGCAAGACTATTCAGATTTAGGATTAGCTTCAACTAGGTCAGAGGAGTCTAGAGGAGGTGACCACTTTAGATAAGAGGAAACTGAAGCACAAGAAGGTTAACTGTCTGAGGTTGCATTTTTAGCCCAGTGGCAATGTTGGAGCTTGTTCTTCTCCTACCTAAGCTGCCTTTTCTGTATTAATGGGTACATGTCTTTCATCCTAACTTTGGTGAAGATGAGAGCTATATGTATTTCTGTCCATAGTACCTTTCAGATGACCAGAATTTAACCCTAAATTGATTTAATTCAGATACCTTAGGGATGAAGTGTATCTGCAAGTTATTAAGTTCCCAAGTAAATTTCTTCCCTAAGTTTGGCTTCTTCCTGAAATGCGATTTAAGACTTCAGGGTGGGCCTCCCCGGTGGCGCAGCGGTTGAGCGCTGGGTTGCGAAGCTACCTGCGGCCTCTGCGGCGCCGGTTCGATCCCCGGCTGCTCCCCGGCCACCGGAGGAGGGTCCCACATGGTGTGCAGACCTCTCCTGCCGCCCGCTGCTGCCCTCAGCAGTGTACTTCGGTCCTTCTGCCTGCTCTGCTCCCTGCTCTGGCTCTGGTGAATTCTCTCACCCTCCCGCGCTTCTGACTGTACCCAGTGCATGTATAAACCAACCAAACAAACAAATAATAAATAAATAAGACATGCCTCTAGAAAATTAAAAAATAAATAAATAAATAAATAAATAAGACTTCAGGGTGATTTAAGCATGATCATTAAAGTAGACTCGATTGCCAAAGGAAGGTATTTCAGAGCCTTCCACACAAGTTATTTAACAGTTATAGACAGTTACTTTACTGGGACATCATCTGCAAGAGAATTGCTTGATACTTTATTAATACCTTAGTTAATGTAAAGCATATTTATTGATAAAACTAAATATATCTTGCTGATTTTCTTAAAATATTTTGAGACTAAAAACTTAAGTAAAACATGGTGTTGGAGAAAATGAGATTGTAATTATTACTTTCTTAATCAGGATTCAGCATTTTGAAAAGTTTTAATTACATTTAATGTTTTAGGGGACATTTTTGAAAGCAAGGAAGTTTGAACTGTAATATCCCAATATATGGGAGAGTGGAATAAACATTACTGTTGGTTAGGAAGTATGAGTTTAGTACTTTTCTTGCTTAATTAGTATCTTTGAGCAGATGACTTGTATATTTCAATTTTTAAGTTGGGAGTAAGACTTTGACTTCCATAAGAAGGTTCTTTTTATTAAATATTTATTTATCTATGCATGTAAGAGCTGGGGTGTATGCCAGAGGTGTGCGGGGAGAGTGAGAGGATTCACCAGAGGCAGAGTGGGGAGCAGAACAGGCAGATTGCCTGAAATACACTACTGAGGGGAGCAGTAAGCGAGACAGGAGAGGTCTGCTGCCCCATCTGGGTTAGCTCCCTGGCTGGGGATCGAACTCATGCTGTAGTGACTGTGGCTTGCTTTATAGTGCTGAGACTTAACGCCTTGTGCCACCAGGGAGGCCCTCCATAAGACTGTTTTTACAGTCAAATGGTAGTCCTTGAAAATGGGATTATGTAAATTTAAGGTAGAGATATTTTTGCCATATATCCCATGGTGGTTCTGCTTCATTTTGTTGTTATTGAGGTATAATCGACATATGGCATTATATTAGTTTTAGATATACAACATAATGATTTGATATTTGTATATATTGCTTATGATCACCATAATAAAACTAACATCTCAGTCTGCTTCATTCTTACTGGTAAATAGAATATTACTACATTGGGATTTTTTATAGTTGATTAAAAACTGGGTAGAAGTGGCTGGTTAAAAGTGTAGTTTATACTACTACATTAATGTCAGGTTTCATTTAGGAATTAAAAATGCCATATATCTTCATGTTTGGTAAATTTTGCGGGACATTTGGAAAGTGTATCTAACCAGAGTTAATTTTTTTTATTTTAAAGGTATTTTATTTATGCATACCAGAACTGGGGTGCAGGCTGGACATGTGGAGGGTGAGAGGATTCACCAGAGACAGAGTGGGAAACAGAACTGGCAGATCTACTGAAATACACTGCGGAGGGGGGCAGTGGACTAGACAGGAGAGGTCTGCTGGGCCACATGGGTCAGCTCCCTGGCTGGGGATCAACCTCATGCTGCAGTGCCTGGCGATAGTTTGATAGTAGTGAGACCTTAACCCCTGCGTCACCCTTTTACATTTCAAAAGGACAAGTTTATTAGTAAAAGGAGAAAGAGGGGCACCTGCATAGTCACAGGTGGGCAGGAGAGATCAACTATGACCTTTTTTGACTTATTTTTAGAAGCTACACATTACTTCCTTCCATGGCCTTCTAACATTATAAGTGAATCACTAACGATGGTCCTGATTGAGCAGAAGACTCCATCTCTTGAACTATCAAAGAAATTGTGAACCTGTTTTAAAAACAATACAATTTGCTCTTGGCCACAAGTTACTTGCAGTCATCCCACATACAAAATATATTGGCCAGTAGGTCTCATTCCATTATAGTGTTAGGTCCAAGGTTGAGATCCAGGTCTCACTATCTGGTCTTAGTCCAAGTGTAGAGGAAATGGCTTGGGTTTGATTTCTCGAGCATGGTTTTTCTTATTCTGAAGATCTCTCTCTCTTTCTCTCTCTCTCTCTTTTTTTTTTAAGATTTCTTTATGCATACAAGAAATGGGGGTACAGGCCAGAGGTGTGGAGAGGGGGGAGTGGATTCACCAGAGGCAGAGTGGGGAACAGAACAGGCGGATTGACTGAAATACACTGCTAGGGGGAGCAACATGCAAGTCAGGAGAGGTCTCCTGTGCTATGTGAGTTGTTCCCTGGCTGAGGATGGAACTCATGCTGCAGTGGCTGCGGGTAGCTTCATAGGTTGCATCCTAACCCCTTGCGCCACCAGGGAGGCCCCATTTTTTTTTTTTTTTAATATTTATGCATACAAGAGCTGGGGTATAGGCCAGAGATTCGCGGAGTGAGAGGATTCACCAGAGACAGAGTGGGTAACAGAACAAGCAGACTGACTGAAATACACTGCTGAGGGGAGTAGCAGACGAAACAGGAGGGGTCTGCCTTGCCATATGGGTTGCTCCCTGGCCGGCTGGGGATTGAACTCGTGCTGCAGAGGCTGCGGATTGCTTCATAGTGTGGTGCTTGAGCCCTTGTGCCACCAGGGAGGCCCTTATTCTGAAGATTTCTCTATTTTTTTTTAAAGATTTATTCATTTATGCATACAAGAACTGGGGTACCAAGCCAAAGACGTGGGAGGTGAAAGGATCCACCAGAGACAGAGCAGGGAGCAGAACAGGCAGATCGACTGAAACATACTGCTGTGAGGGGAGCATCGGGCGAGACAGGGGAGGTCTGCTGTTCCATGTGGGTTGCTGCCTGGCCAGGGGTTGAAAATGTGCTGTAGTGGCTGTGGACAGTTTCATAGGTTGCGTCCTATCCCCTTTCGCCACGAGGGAGATCCCTGATGATCTCTTAATTGAATACCTGTTATCCCTTCCCACCACGTCCAGTATTGGTTTTTGTAAACTCCTTTACAGCTGAGAGCGTGTCTATGACATTTATGAATCTGCTGCCGTGCTTAGGTGCTGTTAAGTAACCTAACATTCTCTTCTGCACAGTTGTTCAAGTTTTTGAGTCCCTGTCTTCATCTTGCAGTATGTTCATGCGGATGCTCCTACCAATAAAACACTTGCTGGACTGGTGGTGCAGCTTCTCCAGTTCCAGGAAGAAGCCTTTGGGAAGCATGTCACCAACCCTGCTTTCACCAAACTCCCTGTAAGTACTTACTGTAACTCTGTGGCATCTTCATCTTCAGATTTTGTACTTTTGAGTGCAGCTTGTTAGCTTTTTCTTTTGCTGCTGCTGATTTTTAGATTTAAAAAAAGGATAGAATCTCACCAGAACTTATAGCTATACAATATTACTTTTTAACTGTAGGAAGTTCTTTCTTGAGCCATTTAACATTTGCATTAAACATCACAAAAAAATCATTGTGTAGACTTAACTGTTAACATTTACTATATTGTGATTTCCTTACAGTCTAATGGGGAACAGAACAGGCAGACTGACAGAAATACACTGCTGAGGGGAGCAGAGGGTGAGACAGGAGAGGTCTCCTGCACCATGTGGGTAGCTTCTTGGCCATCTGGGGATCGAACTCTGTGCTGCAGAGGCTACGGATAGCTTCAAAGTGCTGAGACTCAATCCCTGTGCCACCAGGGAGGCCCGAGCCAAGCAAATATTAAGCATTTGATTTTGTACCAAATCCTTAGAATTAAAAGAGTAATACAGTATATTTATCGTTTGCTCTGAGCAGTATTCCATGGATATATATGCCGTAATTTCTTTATCTAGTCATCTTTCTATGGGAATTTAGGTTGATTCCAGGTTTTGGCTATTGTATAATGCTACTATGAATATGGGGGTGCGAAAGACTTTTTGTATTAGTGTTTCCATATTCTTTTGGTAAATATCTAGAAGTGGTATTTCTGGTATTTATACTGGATCATGATATTTCCACTTTTAGTTCCTTTTTTTTTTTAAGATTTATTTATTTATACAAGTACTGGGTACAGTCAGAAACGTGGGAGGGTGAGAGAATTCACCAGAGCCAGAGCGGGGAGCAGAGCAGGCAGAAGGACCAAAGTACACTGCTGAGGGTAGCAGTGGGCGGCAGGAGAGGTTTTCGTGCCATGTGGGACCCTCCTCCGGTGGCCAGGGAACAGCCGGGGATCGAGCTGGTGCTGCAGAGGCTGCGGACAGCTTAGCAACTCAGCGCTTAACCGCTGCGCCACTGGGGAGGCCCTAGTTCTTTTTTTTTTTTTTTTTAAGATTTATTTATGCATACAAGAACTGGGGTACAGGCTAGAGGTGTGGGGGGTGAGAGGATTCATCAGAGACAGAATGGGGAACAGAACAGGCAGATTGACCAAAATACACTGCTGAAGGGAAATACACTGCTGAAGGGAACAGCGGGCGAGACAGGAGAGGTCTGCTGTGCTTAACCCCTTGCGCCACCAGGGAAACCCAAGACAGACATTTTTTAAACAGTAATTATACTACTTTGCCATTATCTCTGGCTCTTACAGAAGACCCCAGAGATACTTGTTTCGCCTCAACTCATCTCTAAGAGACACTGTATATTTTTTTTAAGATTTATTTATTCGTTTATGCATATCAGAACTGTGCTTAACCCCTTGCACCACCAGGTAGGCCCCTCAAGTTTCACTTTAAAGTTCTTCCTAGTAGTCTTTTTTTTTTTTTTTAAATATTTATTTATTTATTTATTTATTTATTTATTTATTTATTTATTTATTTATACAAGCACTGGGTACAGTCAGAAGCGCGGGAGGGTGAGAGAATTCACCAGAGCCAGAGCGGGGAGCAGAGCAGGCAGAAGGACCAAAGTACACTGCTGAGGGGAGCAGTGGGCGGCAGGAGAGGTCTGCGCGCCATGTGGGACCCTCCTCCGGTGGCCGGGGAGCAGCCGGGGATCGAACCGGCGCTGCAGAGGCTGCGGGCAGCTTCGCAACCCAGTGCTCAACCGCTGCGCCACTGGGGAAGCCCTCTTCCTAGTAGTCTTAATTTTGAACTTTCTGCCTCTGAAAGAGTTCTAATGCAAAGAAACATTAGAAAACTATTGGATTCGGTGAATATTATGATTGCTCCAGTTTCTATTGTTTTATGATCTGTACCTGAGAATGGTATCGTTTTGCCACGATGATGCTTTGTTGTAGAGCTTTATGGAATGGAAGAGGGAGAAAGCCAAAATTAGCATGTAAATGTGAGAAATAAGGACAAAAATACTTCTGGGGAAAGAATCACCGGTTTTATTAGTCAGCATAGGGGCAATATTATACTGTTGGTCACTTGAGAAGTTGGCAGTATCGATGGGGTCCAGTCTATTTAGCAGGGAGGGTGTAACTCTAGAGACTTCAAACTACAGAATAGATCTCTTTAGAATAAGGACATTGTCTTACAAATACAGCTATCAAATTTAGGAAACATTGATACAATACCTATGTATCAATGTAGATTGTATACAATCTACTATGTCATAAAGATCTAAACCAAGATCACACATTTTATTTCCTTAAGTCTTCAGTCTTAATTAATTTGAAATACTTGTACCTACCTTTGCATTCTTTTTTTTTTTTTTTTGCCTTTGCATTCTTTTTTTTTTTTTTTTTAAAGATTTATTTATTTATTTATACAAGCACTGGGTACAGTCAGAAGCGCAGAAGGGTGAGAGAATTCACCAGAGACAGAGCAGGGAACAGAACAGGCAGACCGATAAATACACTGCTGAGAGGAGCAGCGGGTGGCAGGAGAGGTCTGCGCACCATGTAGGACCCTCGCCGGCGGCTGGGGATAGAACGGGCGCTACAGAGGCTGCAGGCAGCTTCAAAGCCCAGCGCTCAACCGCTGCCCCACCAGGGGAGGCCCTGCCTTTGCATTCTCAACTTAGATTTTTTAAGCATACGGGCAAACACTTTGTAAAATTTTTCCATGTTATTACTTATAGCTGTAATTTGTATAGTCTGATTACTGTTTAAAGATTTGGCATGGGGCCTCCCCTGGTGGCGCAGGCAGTTGAGTGCTGCGCTGTGAAGCTGTCCACAGCCTCCGCAGCGCCGGTTCAATCCTAGCCGGTTCAATCCTAGCCGGCTGGCGAGGGTCCCATGTGGCGCAGCAGACCTCTCCCTGCCTAGCCCGCTGCTTCCCTCAGCAGTGTATTTCATCAGTCTGCCTGTTCTGTTCCCCGCTCTGTCTCTGGTGAATCCTCTCACCCTCCTGCGCATCTGACCTGTACCCCGGTTCTTGTATCAAATAAATAAATAAATCTTAAAAAAAAAAAAAGATTTGGCACTTTCTTTCCAAGATACAGATGGTAAATATTTTAGATTTGTAACCATACAGACTGTCACAATTACTCAGCTCTGTTGTAGCATAAAAGCAGTCAAAGATAATTCCTAAATGAATATATTTGTTCAAATAAGTATTTTTGTTTTGTTTTTTAAAAAGATTTATTTATTTAAGCATATAAGAAGTGGGGTATAGGCCAGAGGAGAAGGGCTGAGAGAATTCACCAGAGACAGAGTGGGGAACAGAACAGGCAGACTGACTGAAATACACTGCTGAGTGTATTGGAATGGCAGAGGGAGAAAGCCAAAATTAGCATGAGAGCAGTGGGTGAGACAGGAGAACTTGTGCTACGGAGACTGCAGATAGCTTCACAGTGCTGTGCTTAACCCCCTGTACCACCATGGATGAGCTTCTACTACTTCAGGCTATTATAAACAGTGCTGCTGTGAATGTTTTTGTGTATTTTTTTGGTAAATATAGCTATTTCTTTTGGTTATATTCTTAGTATAATTCTGGATTATGTGTGTATACATGCTTAGTTTTACTAGATCCTGCCAGAGCAGTGGTACCCATTTATACTTCCACAAACAGTGTGTAAGCTTTCTAATTTTCTACTTTATCACCAATGCTTGGTAGTTTAGGGTTGTTTTGTGAATTTGTGGTAAGATTATATTTTCAGTTGCACCTTTTCATAGTTTTTTTTTTTTAAGATTTTTTTATTTATGTATATGGTACAGGCCATAGGTGTGGGGGACAGGGGGAGTGAGAGGATTCGCCATAGACAGTATGGGGAACAGGACAGGCAGATTGACTGAAGTACACTGCTGAGGGGAGCAGCGGGCAAGTCAGAAGAGGTCTGCTGTGTCATGTGGGAAGCTCCCTGGCTGGGGGTTGAACTCCACTGCAGCTACTGTAGAGAGCTTTGTAGGTTGCATCTTAACCCTTGCACTACCAGGGAGGCTGAGAAATGCATCTTACTAGCATATTTGATGCTCAGTTTATAAGGAGTATTTTTAATTTTTATTCATTTTTTTTTAGAGAGTTATTTATGCATACAAGAGCTGGGGTACAGGCCAGAGATGCCGGAGGTGAGAAGATTCACCAGAGACAGAGTGGGGAACAGAACAGGCATACTGAGTGAAATACACTGCTGAGGGGAGCAGTGGGCGAGACAGGAGAGGTCTGCTGCTCCATGTGGGTTGCTCCCTGGCCGGCTGGGTATTGAACTCGTGCTGCGGAGGCTGTGGATTGCTTCATAGTGTAGTACTTAACCCTTTGGGTCACCAGGGAGGCCATAATAAGGAGTTTTTACTTCTATAATGTGGAATTAATTAAGCATTTGATTTGAGCTATACTTTTATAATTATCATAAAGTTCAAATTTTTTTTAAATGGAGGATTTTTTTTTTTTAAGGTTTATTTTTATACAAGAGCTGGGGTACAGGCCAGAGGCACAGAAGGGTAGAAGGATTCACCAGAGACAGAGCAGGGAGCAGATCAGGCAGGCGGATGGAAATACACTGCTGAGGGGAACAGTGGGCGCAACAAGAGAGGTCTGCCACGCCATGTGAGAATCTCCCTGGCCGGCCAGGAATCTAACCCGAGCTGCAGAGGACGCCGACAGCTTCCCAGTGTTGCACTTAACCCTCTGGGCCACAGGGGAGGCTGTCAAATCTTTTTTTTTTAATGATTTATTTATTTATGCATACAAGTACTGGGGTATAGGCCAGAGGTGTTGAGGGGTCATGGTTCAAATCTTTTAAATTGTACACATTTTAGTTACAGATATATATATAGTTAAACACAACTTCACAGTGTTTTAGTGGTCACTAAAAATTTTAATAAGTTTAGGAATAATTTTTCTATAACTTCTAGGCAGAAATCTAAATTGGAGAAAACAATCAGATAGGAATAGTACTAATACTTCTTTTTCTACAGGAAAACCATGTTGTTGGATATTCTGTGTTATCAATTATAAAATATAAAATTATAAAAATACAAAATATATTGCTGTTTCCTATGAAAACATTTTGTTTAGTAAGTCTTGTTTTTTAGACTATTAAATTAAGACTATGTTAAATTCAAAGGAAGTTTTTTTTTTTTTTTTAAGATTTATTTATTTATTTATACAAGCACTGGTTACAGTCAGAAGCGCGGGAGGGTGAGAGAATTCACCAGAGCCAGAGCGGGGAGCAGAGCAGGCAGAAGGACTGAAGTACACTGCTGAGGGGAGCAGCGGGCGGCAGGAGAGGCGCGCGCCAAGTGGGACCCTCCTCCGGTGGCTGGGGAGCAGCTGGGGATTGAACCGGCGCTGCAGAGGCTGCGGGCAGCCTCGCAACCCAGTGCTCAACTGCTGTGCCACTGGAGAGGCCCCAAAGGAAGTATTTTTTAATCCTGTTTTAGAAAAAAATTCTTCATACCTCAGTTTGTTCCATAAGGTGTTTAAGGAGCAATTGTTTATATTTTTGAGTGTTTAAACTTAAAGGATTCAGATGAGTAATTTTGTCAGAAATTTTGTCTTACGTGTTACTTGTGTTGTTTTTAGGCTAAATGTTTCATGGATTTCAAAGCTGGAGGTACCTTGTGTCACATTCTTGGGGCTGCTTACAAGTATAAAAATGAACAGGGATGGTAAGTTTTTGTATTTATTTGCATGTATTGATATGATATTTAAGTTATTTCATATTAAGTCTTTTTCTTTATATCTAAGAGATTTCTGTAAGCGCATTATGATTAATTACAAAGTACATTTTTTATCTCGACCTCTGAATTACTTTGTGCCTGCGTCAAGAAAAATACCAGAGACTGCACTTACTAAGCAGTTTATTTTTCATATGTGGTTACATAGTGATAATAGATGAGTGTGCATTGCTCGCAGATTAACAGACAGGCTCATTGCAAATTATGTGTGTGTTAGGCACTTAGAATGTGCTAAAAGGTAGCAGTTTTACGTGTTCTAATGAGCCAGGCCTTCAGAATGAGCGTCATCCAGTTTGCCCTCCTTTTGGACATAAATAAAAGGAAGCTGACTCAGGGAAGTACAAGTTATTGCTTACGTGGAATTAGGTTGAGTATTCCTTGCTGCTGTTCCTACAGTTTGTCTTCTCTCTTCACACTTCCTTTTCGAGGTGTGATTTCTTCCTTTTCTTTCTTGAACTGTGGGATTTCCATTTCAGTGTGGGAAGTTTAGCTGCTAAGACTAGTGAATGTTTAATGATGTTTTGAGTTCATGGGTAGTAGGGAAATCAGTTTCTTTGGGTGAGACTTAATGGGTAGGGTACTGGAATATATTGACTTTACGTTGTTTGATGGTTTTAGTTGTATTGTCCTTGTGCAGTTTATAGCCTTATTTTTCCAGGAAAATACTCAGATAATTTGCGTATTTCACTGATTACACCAATATATAAGTAAATGGTTTATTTATCCTAAATATAGTAAATATAATTCTCACAAATACACATATTTACATATGGGTGGGTAAAAACAGATATTTGTGAATTGATTAAATCAGCATGAGGGTTTGTTATCAGAGGTAGCTTTCTGTTTTTCAGATCTGTTTCCAGTTCTGATATTACATCTCTTACCACTATATGCCCCAATCTAGGGAATTGTTTTTTTTTTTTTTTTTTTAAGGAGGTGGAGGAGTGGCTTGTGGAGCTCTCTTTTTTTTTTTTTTTTAAGATTTATTTATTTTTATACAAGAACTGGGGTACAGGCCAGAGGCGTACCTCTGGTGAGAGGACTCACCAGAGAAAGAGCGGGGAGCAGATCAGGCAGACGAATGGAAATAACCTGCTGAGGGGAGCAGCGGGCGAGATAGGAGAGGTCTGCCGCGCCATGTGGGAATCTCCCTGGCTGGAGGGGAATTGAACCCGTGCTGCAGAGGCTGCGGACAGGTTCACAGCACTGCACTCAATCCGCTGCACCACCAGGGAGACCCAATCTAGAGATTCTTTCCTTTGTTTTCTTGTTCAGTTTGTATCCTACATCCTGACCTAGACTTATGAGGACATAGTCTTCAAGTGGAGTGACTTTTTCTAGGTCACATGTTATAGAAGTTACTTTGTACATCCCAGCACAGTGAAATATTTTTGTCTAAAAGGATTTAGAGGAATGAAAAGCTAAAAAAGCTTTTTTTTTTTTTTTAAATTTATTTACACATACAAAAACTGGGGTATAGGCCAGAGGTGGGGGGAGGGAGTAAGAAGATTCACCACAGGCAGAGTGAGGAGCAGAACAGGCGGTCTGGCTAAAATACACTGCTGAGGGGAGCAGCGGGTGAGACAGGAGAGGTCTCCTGTGTCATGTGGGTTAGCTCCCTGGCTGGGTATTGAACTTGTGCTGCAGTGCTGCGGATAATTTCATAGTGCTGAGACATGACTCCCTCCAATACCACCAGGGAGGCCCTAACAGTCTCTTTAAATTAAACATGGGGCCTCCTAGCGGCACAAGGGGTTAAGCACAGCACTGAGAAGCTATTGCAGCCTCTACAGCATGAGTTTAATGCCTGGCTGGCCAGGATGCTACCCACATGGCGCAGCAGACTTCTCCTGTCTCACCTGCTACTCCCCTCAGCAGTGTATTTCAGTCAGTCTGCTTGTTCTGTTCCCCACTTAGTCTCTGGTGAATTCTCTCACCCCCTCACCTCTGGCCTGTACCTAGTTCTTGTATGTATAAATAAATAAATCTTTAAAAAAATTAATTAAAAATGAACCAGGCCTCCCCTGGTGGCACAGTGGTTGAGTGTTGGGCTGCAAAGCTGCCCGCAGCCTCTGCAGCACCGATTCGATCCCTGGCCACCGGCAAGGGTCCCACATGGCATGCACACCTCTCCTGCTGCGCCCACTGCTCCCCTCAGCACTGTATTTCGTCCGCCTGCCTGTTCTGTTCCCTGCTCTGGCTCTGGTGAATTCTCTCACCCTCCCACAGTTCTGACTGTACCCAGTGCTTGTATAAATAAGTAAAATAAACCTTTAAAAATAAATAAACAAACAAACAAATAAATAAATAAATAAATAAATAAATAAAAATGGACCTAAAAAAAAAGAAATAAAGAATAGGGATAGAGGCTAAACTGAGTGAGGAGTAAAATTTTATTTACATCTTCTTACTCAGATTGTACTCAGACTCCTCCTCTTTCAGATATGATACATCCAGTTGCAGTCCACCTTTCCTCATCTTACTTGTTACACACTTGTAAGGAATTGATCACTTATACTCTGACAGTGAATATTTTAGTAACCACCCACACATTTGGACATATGAATGGTGACCTGTTACTTGAGAGTGCCTCTGATTTGCTCCATCCCAGCATACTCCTCTGAACCTTGTTTGTGGTCTCCATTTGAACCTCATAGTCATAACTTCACATTTCACCAGTTTCGTCTCTATGGTCAAATTCTTTTCCTCTTGTCTTTTTGGTTCTGTATGTTTTATTTACTTTCTGCTCTCTTTTAGCTTCCATTGATAGCAAGCTGGACTACCATGTATATGAAGTAGAGTGGAAACACCTGGTATTTACTGGAATATTTATGACTGGACCGCTGCTCCCCTCAGCAGTGTGTTTCTTCGTCATTCTGCCTGTTCTTGTTCCCCACTCTGGCTCTGGTGAATTCTCTCACCCTCCCACGCTTCTGACTGCACCCAGTGCTTGTATAAATGAATCTTTAAAAAAAAAGATTATTACAACTCTGATTTACAAATGTACACTATTAGCAAAAAGGACTGCGTTTGTATGCAACAAATGTCAGCCTCTGCAGCCCCGGTTCAATCCCCGGCTGCCGGGCAAGGGTCCCACATGGCCTGCAGACCTCTCTTGCCGCCCGCTGCTCTCTGGTGGATTCTCTCACCCTCCCGCGCTTCTGACTGTATCCCAGTGCTTGTATAAATAAATAAATTAAAAAAAAATTCATTATCTTTAAAAAAAAAAAAAAGGTGGTAAATTTGGAGTATTATGTCTGATGGAGGTCTTTTTTTTTTTTTTTTTTAGAGGCATGTTTTATTTATTTATCTGTTCGTCTGTTTTTTGTTCATATATGCACTGGGTACAGTCAGAAGCGCAGGAGGGCGAGAGAATTCACCAGAGCCAGAGCGGGGAGCAGAGCAGGCAGAAGGACCGAAGTACACTGCTGAGGGGAGCAGCGGGCGGCAGGAGAGGTCTGCGCGCCATGTGGGACCCTCCTCCGGTGGCCGGGGAGCAGCCGGGGATGGAACCAGCGCCGCAGAGGCCGCAGGCAGCCCCGCAACCCAGCGCTCAACCGCTGCGCCACCGGGGAGGCCCTGATGGAGGTCTTTTTGACAGAGTATAAGTATTGCCTTAGATTGAAAGACTGCTGTCAGGAACTGGCCAGCAAATTGCCAGAGGAATTCCAAGCAGAAGATTTATTGGTAAATGAGCACTCAAAGGAGACCATTTACAGTAGAAAAGACCAAAGGTTTTAAAAGTCAACAAGAATGAAAATGTGTTTATTTGTTGTCTTTCTCTCTAGGACTTTGGTAGCATAGGGTAAGACTATCTCTTCTTTCCTTTTCTAGAACCATCCTATGAGGCTTGCTGAGTTAACGTCACTCTGAATTTTCAGAAAAGATCATAGGGAATTAAGACACTTTGGTTGAAATCATCAGAACATAATACAAATAAAATACAAAGACTTGGGCCTCCCCTGGTGGCGCAGTGGTTGAGCGCTGGGCTGCAAAGCTGCCCACAGCCCCTGCAGCGCCGGTTTGTTCCCTGGCTGCCGGCGAGGGTCCCACAAAAACAAAACAAAACAAAAAAAGACTTGTCAAATAATCTTCCAACAAAATTTGTACAAATTTATTTTCTCATTAATATATTTTTTTAAAGATGCGGGGGGTGAGAAGATTCACCAGAGACAGTGGGGAACAGAACAGGCAGATTGACCAAAGTACACTGCTGAGGGGAGCAGCAGGCATGTCAGGAGAGGTCTGCTACACCATGTGGGTTGCTTCCTGGCTGACCGGGGGGATCTAACTTGTGCTGCAGAGGCTGCGGTTAGCTTCATAGGTTACCCCCTGGCACTACCAGGGAGGCCCAGATTCAAAAGGTTTTATAGTTTGTTTTAATTTGCATTTCTTTATGGATAGTCTTTGAGTATCTTTCCATATTTGAAAATCAAAGTTTTTCAATTACTTTTGGTAATTTCAAAATAGACCAAGTATTTCAATAAATAAAAGGTTATAGTACATTTACCTCATTTCTTCGTTTGTATTGTTCTTAATATCTATGTATTTTTAATACTTCTTTTGCTTACATGTAACGTATTGCTGATTCAGGGAAGCTTTTACTCTGTCATGTTATTAAGCCATTGTTGAGCAAACCATTTTTAGGTTATTATATAAAAGCAGAGAGAATAGAATGAACTGCCGCTTAGGATCATTCATCATTCATTAGCTTTATATTTCACTGTGTATTTATTTCTGAAACAGACTTTGAAAAGTATATTGACAGTACCATAATCACCACTAAGGAAATTATCAATAATTTTTTGTATATTAAATATCCACTCAGGGTTCAAGTTTCTCTGATATGTCATGTGTGGTTTTTATGTTTTGTTTCACTTAATATCGAAACAACATTTATACATTATACTAGGTTGATATTATTTATAATTTATATATTAAGTCTCTTAAAAAAATAGTAATTTTCCTTCACACACTCTGCCTCTTCCTGGATACTTTCTTTTATCTCTGTATGCTGTAGAAGGCTCTGGATTCAGATTATTTATTGCTGCTTTTCCTTCTACTTTAGGGTGTTGAAAATGTCAGATTCTTAGTGTTTGTGTATACTGGCACAAAATTAGGATTTCACTGGGGGCATGACTTCAGTAAGTACAGTTAACCATGGGCAGGTGTGGGTTAGCATAGTAAAATAAGTACAAAGAGTTTGATTGTGGTGCCAAATTTGACCAGTTCCTAGACCTGTCTAGAACTGCTGTTGTTTGGCAAGTGTGATATAAGAGTTGACAGTTATGGCAGGTAGATGCCATCTGTTTTCTTTCGCAGTCACATGCTTTCCTCAAGATTGTTCTCTTCTCTGTCCAATCATTAAATGCTCTGTGTACTTTTATATAGCTCCTACAGTAAAGCACCTTGGCAGCTTAGAATACTTGTTTCCTTTACTATTCCTAGTACCTTATTTGTTATACTAATACATACTAGCCATTAAGGCAATAGTTGTAGAATTTGCCTGGGTCTTCCCGCAGTGTGTAATCCCAGGGAAAGGGATGATGTATCAGTTTGTCAGATTTGTCCATTAAAGTATTGAGCACAGCTCTCATTTTTCATAGTTGTAGGCATCTCCATAGTTCTGTGCCTTTGCCCTGTCCCTGGGACTTTTCTTGGAAGAAAGACTGGGGCTTGAGACTGAGACTCTATTATGGACATCATTGCTGTGTTACCTTTTGGTAGTACTTTTGGGTTTGGATTACTCACAGGTACCACACAACCTCAGATTAAGGAATAACCTCTGCTTTTGATCATTTTGTGGCTGGTTAGAAATATTATTTGACAAAATCTAATCTGTTTAAGTAAATCATAAGATAAACACATCTTATGATTGTATTAAAATTAAATGCCCAATATACTTCCTTTTGTCCAAGAGTACACAAAGAGAAAATTGTTGCATTTAAACAAGTAAATTTTAAGCATATATAAAGTAGACAGGCCTTACTTAGTGTACTGCTGTTAGACTGTGACACTACTTTTCTATAAGATGTGAAAAAATCTTCATTTTAAGGAGAACAGGCTATTTCAGAAATTGGTATATTTACTGTAAAGAAGCTAAATTTCATGAAATTTAATGCTTTATTTGACAGCTGTACTTTCTAACACTATTGAAAGAATACTGTCATACATTTTATAGAGTATTTCAATTTCCAAATCTTTGGAACTTCTTACACTAAATGCTAAAATCAAGTTCTCGATTGTTTTAAAGTGGGTTATGAATGATTTTCTTCTCTTTTAGGAGGAGGTTTGATCTACAGAATCCATCCCGAATGGATCGCAATGTTGAGATGTTTATGAACATTGAAAAAACATTAGTGCAGGTAACTCAGAAAGTCTGATTATTAATGTTTTCTTTAATAGACTGCTAAAGTTTCAAAAAGGGCAATATAAGGACAATCTTCTGAAATCTATTGTTTTATTATTTTTATGGATTTTGGTAGATTAGAGCTGTAAAGTATGGCTAAAACTTGTAATTTAAAGAAAATTGCTTTTAAACTTCTGGTGAAATAATCCATGATGTCTTTATTAATTTTATATTTTATCTAATCTATAATTTGAATCCCCTTCATATTTAAAATAAATGCTACCTCATCCTGTTAGTCACTTGTTTACAGTCATTTTCTTTGGATTTATTTCTTGGTTGTGCGTATGTATAGAAGTTTCTCAAACTAGATTGTAATCTGGAGGAGAGAGCAGTTAATTTTCTTTCATAGTATTTTTATTGATAGATAATTCTTGATGATTATTGAGATAATCTTCCTGTGGAGAGGCATTTGGCAAAAATTTAACTAGGCATTATTGTTAACTTAATGCCTGAAACTTGCTTTATGGATTGTTAACTAGAGAAATGACTGGTTTTTATTTTGTTTTTGGTTGTTGGTTGATTTTTGGTGGTGTTTTGGGAAGTTCACATCCGTCTTGTAATCACTGGTTATTTGTATGCTTAGACACGGGGGAAAAGCTTTAATCCAGCCTTTTTTTTTTTTTAATTCACATGAAGCTTCAAAATGGGCACACACCCCTTCCCTTCCTACCTCAATAAAAAAAGCACTACATCAGACTTAAATAAAAGTTTAAAAAAGGGCAAGTTCAGGTAAAATTGACTAGGAAGATTAATATGTCAATAGAGTATTTTAATGAAAAAGATGATACTTCATTAGGTTATGATTCTGAGCATTTTATGTCTAAATGTACTGTACTGCCGAGGACACTGGGGATAGCCTGCTGAACGCCTAGTTTTATTTATTTATTCAATTTTATACAATTTTTACATCATTTTTCACAATGTATGCATTTTCATCTTGGTTATAGTCCCCATACAATTCCCATCCCCCTTGTTTTGATCCCACTCCCTCCTCTTCCCCTCCACCTCCCATGTGTCTCTGGTTTATAGTTGCTTGTTGATTTTGATTTTTACTTTATTATAATTAGGTTTTTTCCTGGTCCCTTATTTATGTTTTCTAAATTCCTGCTATGAGTGAGACCGTCTGATATTTTTCTTTTTCTTTCTGGTTTATTTCGCTGAGCATGATCCCTTCCAGCTCCATCCATGTTGCTGCAAATTCCATGAGTTTATCTTTTTTGATTGCTGAGTAATATTCCATTGTGTATATGTACCACATCTTCTTGATCCAGTCATCTATTTTTGGGCATTTGGGTTGTTTCCATATCTTAAAGCTACTGTAAATAGTGCTGCTATAAACATAGGAGTGCAGGTGCCCTTTGGAATTAATGTTTCTGTGTCCTCTGAGTAAATACCCAGAAGTGGAATTGCTGGATCATATGGCAGCTCCATTTTTAGCAGGTTGAGGAATCTCCACACAGCTTTCCATAGTTGTTGGACCAGTTTGCATTCCCACCAGCAGTGTAGGAGAGTTCCTTTTTCTCTACATCCTTGCCAACGTTTGCTGTTGCTAGTTAGTTTAATATGTGCTGTTCTCACTGGTGTAAGATGGTATCTCATTGTAGTTTTGATTTGCATTTCCCTAATTACAAGTGATGTTGAGCATTTTTTCATATGCCTGTTGGCCATTTGCATTTCCTCTTTGGAGAAATTTCTTTTTAGCTCTTCTGCCCATTTTTGACTGGATTATTTACTTTGTTTTTGTGAGTCTCATCAGCTCTTTGTAGATTTTTGTGACCAGTCCTTTATCATTAGTGTTGTGTGCAAAATTTTCCTCCCAGTCAGTGGGGTGTCTATTTGTTTTGGTTACTGTCTCTTTTGCTGTACAAAAGCTCTTTAATTGATGTGGTCCCAGCTGTTTATCTTTGCCTTCACTATTACTGCTTTGGGTGATGAGTCTTTAAAGATGTTACTGAGGTGTATATCATGTAGTGTTTCGCCTGTATTTTCTTCTATGTATTTTATGGTTTCAAATCTTACGTCTAGTTCATTAATCCATTTTGAGTTGGTTTTTGTTTGCATATAACTGTTCATAGTAGTTTCTGATTCTTTTAATTTCTGCTGTGTCTTGTGATTTCTCCTCTTTCATTTGTGATCCTATTTATTTGTGCTTTCTCCTGTTTTTCCATTGTGAGCCTTGCTAAGGGTTTGTTTGTTTATTTTTTTGAAGAACCAACTTTTGGTTTTATTGATCTTTTGGATTTTTTCTTTTTTTAGTTTCGATTTCATTTATTTCTGCTTTGATTTTTTTTTTTTTTTTTTTTTTTTTTTTTTTTTTTAGAGAGGCATGCTTTATTTATTTGTTTGCTGGTTTGTTTGTTTGTTTTGCTTATACATGCACTGGGTACAGTCAGAAGCGCGGGAGGGTGAGAGAATTCACCAGAGCCAGAGCGGGGAGCAGAGCAGGCAGAAGGACCGAAGTACACTGCTGAGGGGAGCAGCGGGCGGCAGGAGAGGTCTGCACGCCATGTGGGACCCTCCTCTGGTGGCCGGGGAGCAGCCGGGGATCGAACCGGCGCCGCAGAGGCCGCGCGCAGTTTCGCAACCCAGCGCTCAACCGCTGCGCCACCGGGGAGGCCCTATTTCTGCTTTGATTTTTATTGTTTCCTTTCTTCTACTGGTTTTAGGGTTTTTTTGTTCTTTTTCTAGTTCTTTGGGATGTAAGATTAGGTTGTTTCTTTGAGTTCTTTCTTATTTCTTGATGTGAGCTTGGTATTACTATATATTTTCCTCTTATTACTGCTTTTGCTGCTTCCCATACATTTAGGAAATTGGTGTCATCCTTGTCATTCAGCTCAAAGTATTTTTTAATTTCTTCTTTGATCTCCTCATTAGTACAGTGGTCTTCCAGTAGTGTGGGTTTCAATCTCCATGAGGCAGGAGGGTTCCTTGCCTTCTTTTTATTTCTAGTTTGATGCCTTCATGGTCAGAGAAGATGGTTGGTAAGATTTCAGTCTTGGTGTATCTGTCCATGTTTGTCTTCTGTCCCAGTGTGTGATTGATCCTGGAGAATGATCCGTGTGCACTTGAGAAAAATGTGTACTCAGATTTTTTTGGGTTTAGTGTTCTGTAGATGTCTGTTAAGCCCATGAGGTCTAGATCCTTATTTAGAACTTTAGTGTTCTTGTTTTTTGTCTCGTTGATCTATCCATTGTTGATAGTGGTGTGAACACCTAGTTTTTATATTGCAATAAGACATATTCTGGGGGCCTCCCTGGTGGTGCAAAGGGTTAAGTCTCAGCACTGTCAAGCTATTGTCAGACACTGTGGCATGGGTTCAATCCACAGCCAGGGAGCTAACCCACATGGTGCAGCAGACCCCTCCTGTCTCGCCCACTGCTCCCCTCAGCAGTGTATTTCAGTGAATCTGCATGTTCTATCTGTGTCTCTGGTGAATCCTCTCACCGCCCCCCTTCCCCCGTACTTCTGGCCTACACACCAGTTCTTGTACACATAAATAAATAAAAATAAATCTTAAAAAAAAAGAGAGAGAGTTCTATTCTGTACCAAAGAGAACTTATTTTAGGCAATATGACTTTGAGTGCTAACTTTTGCTATTAGGGTAATACATAAAATGACATTATTTCAAAACCAAGAGAATTCCAGAAATCTGTTCTTTCTTCCTCAGAGCAATTGTCTGACCAGACCTAATATCTACCTCATTCCAGACATTGATCTGAAGTTGGCCAACAAATTGAAAGACATCATCAAAAGACATCAGGTAATAGACCCATTCTGTAGTAAGCGTTTTACAAATTTTATTCATAGTTTCTTTAGATTTATATATATATCTACACTAAATAAATAAAAGTTTTCTCTCTTGCATTCTTACAGTGTTTTCCTTTTCATTCCCAGTTCTTAACCTAAAGTATCATTTTCCAGTAGCATTATTGAGGTACAGTTGACATCCTCATTTCTGTCCTTTAACCTCACATGGTGAAGCAGACCTCTCCTGTCTCGCCCACTTCTCCCCTCAGCAGTGGTTTTATAGAACTGCAAAGAGACCTTAGGCTAAGATCTTGGATATTTACCATATGTTGTCTTGTATCCTTATGTGGCTAAACTGTAAGCAAACCCATGTCATGGGGAAGTAGCCGAGGAGATCCAGGTAGAAGATAATTTTCTGACTTAACTTTATTTGAGTGAAAAAATTTTATCAATCCTTAGGGTTACTTAAGAAGCTACATGAAATATTTTTCTGCTGCAGGAGAGAATGCTAGTTGAATTATGTTTAGCATTTAAAGCTAAAAGTTTCTAATGCTGATTATTACAATGAGAGATTTAGTATATGTTCTTTTTCTTATGAAAGCCATCCCTGCCAAAGAGAAAGGTGTTATAATTGTGTTGTCTGGAATCTAATTCCTCTGCTTACAAACAGTATTGCTTTGAACAAATCACTTAACTTTCTTTTCTCTTTCAAGCTTAGTTACGGGTGGACTCTCATAAGGCAGAAATGGAACAAATTAACCTGCTGGTTATTCCCTTCAAACTGATATTACTTACTCTTACTGCTACCAAGTCATGCAGAAAGAAAATTTATTTATTTCCCTCCAGTATGTTCTGGAAAATTAGCTGCCATATTTCATAGGAAATAGGACTCACTCATTGATTGTTTTCTAAGGATAACTTCCAGAGGTATATAAAGGCCTTCCTGGTTTTATAGAACTGAGAAGAGACCGTATAAACTAATAATAGTGCTGTTATTGAATACTATAACCAGCCTTGCTCAGGCATTTAAAATGAGCACTTAAAATGTGTCTGTTGCTGTTCTTAGCTCATTGCATCTATTAGTCCTAACAACATTCTTATGAAATACATGTTATCCATTCCATTTCACAGACAACCGAAGCATAAAAACCTGGATACTTGTTCCATATTATGCAGTTAGTAAATGGTAGAATTGAGCTTCAAACTCAGGCCTCTCTGGGTTCCAGAGAGCAAAGCGAGCTCAAACGCTTCTTCTAGTGATTGAGAGAATTCCTTGCTTTACTTGATGTGTAATTCTTCTTTATATAGCCCTAAAATTTAGAATTTTCCTCTGGTTGGAAACAGCTGGAACCTAGCTAGAATTTGATGATTCCATTTATATCATCCACTATTCTAATACATCCTTATAGCAACAATAGCTTTAAATATATTCTAGAGCCGAGTCAAATGTCAGTCCAGTATGAATGTTGCCCCAGATTATCGCTCATGCCCATATTACTGCATTGATTCACTTCAAATAGTAAGGATAATTTGTGATGACTTTGGAGTAGCTTTTAGAATTACTTATAGGTACCCATATTATTGATAAGATTACCTAGAAAGAGATACATAGAAAATTAACTAACAGGTACTTACATTGGTTTTCTATACAACACTATGAACTGTGTCTAGACATTAATTTTGTTCTTACTAGTCACTGTTCCTTTCCTTGACTAAAAGTAGCAAGCTATTAAAATAATACTCTTAAAAATATAAGTAAAATAATGATTTTATAGTTCTTTGACAATTTGCATCTGATATCTGATATTGTTTGCCGCGTGCTTTATTTTTACATTATTTGTTCACTTGCTTTCCAGGGGACATTTACTGATGAAAAGTCTAAAGCTTCCCACCACATTTATCCATATCCTTCCTCACAAGAGGATGGTAAGTTGGGTTTTGTTTGTGAACTAATGAACTCATACATCACTAGATTTTAAGTTATATTTGCAGAGGTTTAAATAACAAAGCAGGTTTTTGAAAAAGACTTTCAAATATTAAATTTCAGAGATTATTTAAATTGATAATTTTCTTTTTTGTTTTTTCTTTTCCTGAATTGGACTAAGCAGACTAATTCTGTGATGTCCAAGTTTCTAATCATTGTAGATTAGAATCATTGGGGAGGAAGGGGTATGTTTTGTTCTTTCTTTGTTGGTATCCATCATGTGGGTATTGTCTAGGCATACTCCTTATGTATTAACTTTGTTCCTCTTTACTATGTCTCTTCTGTACTAAAAATTAAGAGACATTGCAAGATAGAAGAACATCCTCTGGGGAGGGTGGCTTACTGACTGTTAAACATGACTCTGTAGCAGTATAGTAGTTTGGAGAATTTTAAGGTTCAGATTCTAATCTTCAATTCTGCTGTCCTGGAAGTTCATTAGTGGCAAAAGTTTATCAAACCTATGCAAATTGATTTGTGCTTAACCTTTCTATCATAGTTTGGGAATTTGGGTAACAATTAACTAATTTAGAGAACTATCACTAGATCTCCTATAGAGATCAATCTCCTGATAAGCACTTTAATATCTACAGGACATCTATATAAAATACCAAATTATTTCATATTTTAATGGCTAATTAACCTGCTCTGATTATTTTTCTCACCATTGAGGTTAGGCTAGAAATTAGTAACAAAAAAGAACAGGCAGTGCCTCCTCATATCCTTAGAAATTAGGGAATATGTTGCTAAATAATGTATGAGTCAAAGAAGAAATTAGAATGAAAGTAGAAAATCTTTGGAACTGAATAATTATTAAACAAGTAATAAAGGACAAGAACATTAAATTTTATAGGATGCAGTTGAAACTATCCCCAGAGGGAAATTTATTTAAGTGTGCATGTTAGGAAAGAATACTGGAAAAATCAGTGATCTAGACATCTCTCTTCAGAAATTAGAAAATTAATGGTAAATTAAGATGAAAATTAGAAATAAAAAGCAAAAATGAAGCAGAAAATATACAAAAGCAAGATACTCAGCAGTAGCAGAAATGGTTTTTAGAAAAGACTAATAAAGCTCTTAAAATCCAGCTGCAAATAAATGCAGAAAAAAAGAACAAATAATGTTGAGGATGAAAGGGGAGACATGGGTAAAAATCCTTCAGATGGTAAAAGTGATTATACAAGGGTTACTTTTGTGGGGTTTGTTTTTTGTTTTTGTTTGATTGCTTGTTCCTTTGGTGTCACATCTAAGAAACCATTGCCTTACCCAATTTCATGAAGTCTTGCACCTATCTCTAGTTTTATTTTTAACTATCATAGTTAGATCTTTTTATAATGAGTTTATAGCAGAAAGTTTGGTTTTATTTGTAAGTCATAATTTTAACTGTTATTGTACTTTTATAATAGGAGAAACCTCTCTCTGCCTCTCCTGTTTTCACTCTTTATCCTCTTAGATAATAACAACAAATTTCCACTAGGTGGAGGTGGTGGATACTGTATATGTTAGAATACTGACCCTTACTTGCTATTTCTATAAGAAGGCTGGTATAAAACTTTCAGGTTGGAAACTTTTTTGAAAAAATTGCCCTTTATAGATAATTTGAACTATCAACTTAGTAATTTTTGTAATTCATCCTAGTTTTTTTTCCTCCTTTATTTAACACAATCTGGTTTACTACATATTTAAATTGCTTTGTCAGTAGTAATTGTTAGAAAAGAGCAGTTCAGAACAACATTTAAATTTGATTTTTAATATATAGAAGGTTTTTTTTTTTAAATATAAACATGATTCTGCACACTGTAGGATTACCTTAGAGTAACTGACTCTCAGATAACTGTTGACCTTCAGTGATGCCCTGTGCTGGGTAAATGTGTAGATGATAACAATACCAACCACAAGACATTAAAAACTGTGCTGTAAACCCCCCCCCCAAAATGCAGTATACATTCTATTAGTATTAGTTAAAATAGTAGATGGTATTAAGATATTAAGGGCCTTAAGATATTAATACAATTTGGAGTAGGACATGCCTAGGAGGGGGCTACCAAATGAGCAAAAAACATAGAGGTAATAAATGTCTGAAATTTGAGGAAAAGCAAATGGCAAAGTATGCACGAGTGACTCAAGATTGTGGAAGGTAAGGGTGGGCAGATAGAGGACAAGAGTTCTAGTTTAAAGAGCTTTATTTATTTGTAGGATGAGGGAGAGCGAGCAGGCAGACAGTATTGATGATTTTGGTGAAGAGAACTGTGCATTTGTGGATATATTAGGAAAATTTGCCTGGAAACAGATTTGCAGAATGTATAATATAAAGAGACTAATCAGACCCTTTGGGAAGCTCTAAATTGCTTAGTGAGAGAAAAAATGTGTGTTCTCTTAGATGAAAATAAAACTTAAAAAAAAACCCTAGAGATAATAATTAGAAGGGGAAAACACATGAAATCTTACTGAAATTATTCAGATGAATAGATAAGTCTCTCAGGCTTTCTTCCGTGTTCTTTTTTTTTTTTTTTCTCCTTTCTGTTCTTCAGACTCAGTTTCAGATGGTGACCCTTTGAGTTAGCTGATTCTTTCTTCTGATTGGTTACATTTGATGTTTTAACCGCTGGTGAATTTTTCAGTTCAGATACATTCTTCAACTCCAGAATTTCTGTTTTGCGCTTTTTTTTTTTTAACAGTTTCTGTTTTTTTGTTGATATTTTCATTTTGTTCATATATTATTTTCCTAAAAAAGTGTTTTAAGATTTATTTATTTATACAAGCACTGGGTACAGTCAGAAGCGCGGGAGGGTGAGAGAATTCACCAGAGCCAGAGCGGGGAGCAGAGCAGGCAGAAGGACCAAAGCACACTGCTGAGGGGAGCAGCGGGCGGCAGGAGAGGTCTGTACACCATGTGGGACCCTCGCTGGTGGCCAGGGATTGAACTGGTGCTGCAGAGGCTGCGGGCAGCTTCATAGCCCAGCATTCAACCACTACGCCACCAGGGAGGCCTGCAATGTTACTCTTTAAAACGCGTATTTTGAATTTGTCAGGTAATTCATAGATCTTTGTTTCTTTAGTTTTCTAGATTCATTTGTTCCTTTGATTCAGCTACTTTCCTCTTTTAAGAAAGAGTTTATTTTCTGCTTTTTTGTTCTTTCTTTCTTTCATTTTTATTCTTTTGCATGAAAGAACTGGGGTGTAGGCCAGAGGTGTTGGGGGTGAAAGGATTCATCAGAGACAGAGTGGGGAGCGGAACAGGCAGATACACTGAAATACAACTGGTAAGGGTGCAGCAGGCGAGATGGGAGAGTTCTGTCCCATATGTGGGGTAGTTTCCTGGGCAGGGATCAAACTCAGGCCATAAAGGTGATGGTGCTGAGACTTAACCCATAGGCCACCAGGAAGGCCCTCTTTTGTTTATTCTTTTGAAAAAGAAAGTTTATTTTCTGCTGTTTTGTTTATTTGAAGAGAAAAAATAGCCATCACTCTTACTTAGTATTTATGATACGACTTTCATTAATGAACTCTGATATCCCTCAAAAGGTTTCTAGGGATACATCTTCGCTGGGCTTGTGTATGTAATTTCCCTATTAAGGAGGTTTACTCATTTCTCTTTTCAGGGAACTTGTAATGTCTTGCTCTTTCTGCTGTCTGTCTGCTTTACTACAAGTTCTCTGTTGTTGCAACAAGACACTGAACTTTCTTTTGATTTCTACAGTGCCCATGCTTCCAGAGTATGTTGGTTTCTCATCACCTTCTGATCAGTTGAGACAGAAACTTGTTTTTTAGCCAACTCCCCTTAAAAGCCAGCATTGGATGCATATTATAGTCAACATTTTCCTCATCAAAGGAGAAATTGGAATCTGGAGTGCTTTTTCCTGATTGCACAGAGCTGAATCAGTCTTGGTAGCACTGATGGTTCTCTGGTGCTATAAGCTGCCGAGCTCTTGTTCTCCATGGTTACCCGGCATCCAAAGTATGCCAATTCCATCAGTTCTCTGAGTCAGGTGAAACAAACAAGTTCCTTAGTCAGCCTCTGAAAAGTTCCAAATTGGACACACCCTCATGGTTCTCTTTTCAGCCTAAGAAAGCAGCTATAAGCTGAGCTTTCCTTGTTATCCCACTTAGCCTTGCTGACTTGGAAGAAACTTGTTTCATGGGTGATGTTAAAGGGCTTTTCTTATTGTTTCAATGCAGCTATTGCTGACTTTGAACTTGTCTGGGTATTGTGAATTTTTTTTCCTAAGACTTATTTATTTATTTATTTATTTATTTATTTATTTATTTATTTATACAAGCGCTGGGTACAGTCAGAAGCACGGGAGGGTGAGACAATTCACCAGAGCCAGAGCAGGGAACAGAACAGGCAGAATAATGAAATACACAGCTGAGGGGAGCAGCGGGCATGGCAGGAGAGATCTGTCGCGCCATGTGGGACCCTCGCCGGTGGCCAGGGATCAAAGCGGTGCTGCAAATGCTGCAAGCAGCTTTGCAGCCCAGCGCTCAACCGCTGCGCCACCAGGGGAGGCCCTGGTACTGTGAATTCTTAATTGGTTTTTAGGGTTCTCATAAAAATTTTCTGGACACTATATTGTTAATCTGAGATGTCTATAGTAGAACAAGGTCTGGGGGGGTTCCTATTCTGTCACAATACATAATTCCTTTTATGGCCAAATAATAATCCATTTTATGGTTACTTATTTATACCCTCTTTTGTATAGCCTGTCAAAACTTGAGGGATATTTATTTATAAACAGTACCATTATAATCATTTGTATACAAGTTATTGTGTGGGCAAATGCTTCCAGTTTACTTGTGTTTATTACTTAGGCATTGAATTGCTGAGTCATACTGGTAATTATGTTTTGTTAACATTTTGAGATGCTGCCACCATGTTCTCCAAAGTGGGTTATACAGCTTAAGAGCCCATCATTTATGAAGATACCATTTTTTCAACATATTCATCAATACTTTTTATTTGTGGCTTTGTTTTGTTTTGTTTTGTTTTTTAAGTTTTTTTTTTTTTTTAAGATTTATTTATTGATTTATGCATGAACCAGCGTACAGACCAGATGTATGGGAGGGCAAGAGGATTCACCAGAGACAGAGTGGGGAACAGAACAGGCAGACTGACGAAATACACTGCTTAAGGGAGTAGCGGGCGAGACAGGAGAGGTCTGCCTCACCATGTGGAACACTTGCTGGCTGACTGGGATCAAACTGGCGCTACAGAGGCTGTGGGCAGCTTCACAGCACGGCGCTCAACCGCCTGCGCCACCAGGGGCAGCCCTGGTTTTGTTTTTTGAATTGGTCATCCTGGTGGGTGTTAAAAAAATATCTCTTTGTGGTTTTGATTTTGCATGTCTCTGTTAACAATGTCAGGCATTATGTGCTGTAGGTCATCTGTATATTTTCTTTGGAGAAGTGTCTGTTCAGAGTCTTCTCCCATTTTTTAAAGTTGGTTTATATACCTTCTTGTTGAATTATTAATAGCTATTTATATATTCTAATTCTGGAATAATTTTTCTTCATAGTATTGTTGTGGCTTTTTGTCGTTCCTGTGTAGCTTTTGATCATCTCTGGGATAACTTGTTGTTTTTGCTACTGGGAAAATTTTCAAAGGCCACAATCTCTTTCAAAGTCAGCTGTTGATAGGATGGCTAGCCTTTTTTCTTTATCTCTTAAAGATGCACAATATTTGAAGATAGAGTTAGTACTCTGAAATACAAAGTGATTTCTGAAAGCCCATTAGCCTCCCCTTACTTTTTCTTTGACCATTTTGGGATATTAGGCTAAGGAACAGGGCCCAATTTCTTCTATTTTCATTTTCTTTCAAGATGGTAAGGTGAGAAGTGTGATGCTTAAAAAAGAATATAAGCATGTAGGCATCATCACCTTAATTATGTTGAAATTGACATTGTAAAGCCAAACTTAGTTGTTTGCCTCTTGTTGCCTCTTGGGTTCAATGGGCATTGGTTCTCTCTTACTACTAGCAGCAGGTTTTTGAAGCTAAATTTATTTTTTTATTTTTATTTTTTTTAGTTTTTTTTTTTTTATAGAGGCATGTTATTTATTTGTTTGTTTGTGTGTTTGTTTGTTTGTTTATACATGCACTGGGTACAGTCAGAAGCACGGGAGGGTGAGAGAATTCACCAGAGCCAGAGCAGGGAGCAGAGCAGGCAGAAGGACCGAAGTACACTGCTGAGGGGAGCAGCGGGCGGCAGGAGAGGTCTGCGCGCCATGTGGGACCCTCCTCCGGTGGCCGGGGAGCAGCCGGGGATCGAAGCGGCGCCGCAGAGGCCGCGGGCAGCTTCGCAACCCAGCGCTCAACCGCTGTGCCACCGGGGAGGCCCTTTTGAAGCTAAATTTAGACCACCAGAGAAGTGCATCATAACAAGGGCTAAAATATAGATGTAATTCAATTATGATTTAAATCAATAGGAGTCATTTGCTTATATAAATTTGAACCTATCTTTGGTAAGGAAATTTGACATTAAAATATGTACCTTAAACAATTGCTTATCTTCTAGTTGGGAGGGCTGAAATAACAGATGAGACAAAAATTGCATTGGTAAAAGCTTTGATATAATAGTATTAAGTCTTGGAGGATACCAAAGGAAATGAATCTCAAGAAAGAGTATTTGCTGTGAGGTTGATAAAGCTTTCAGCAAGGATGAAGCTTGATTTCCACCTTTAAGAATATATAGTGATAACCAAGTCAAAGGAAAAGGGAGGAGAGGTTCTACATGGGAAATGAGGCAGTAGTAGTAACAATGGTTTTGATTTCGGTGAAACTAGAGAGAAACAGGCAGGTAAGTAGGGGAGGTGTATTTTACTGCATTGGATAGTTTTGGTCAAGAGTACTGGATAATAAGCCTAGAATCAAGTAGATCTGAATATGGAAGCTGAAAAAGTTTGCCTTACTATAGTAAATAATGTTCAATTAAGAGAAAATTTTTTTAACCTTTTTTTTTTTCTTTTTTGGCTTATTCATGAGTCAGAAGTATAAGTAGAAATTAAATCTAACTTTAATCACTTACTATATGAGCTTGACTAAAGTATTTTCTTTTTCCTTTTTAGAAGAATGGTTGAGACCAGTGATGAAAAAAGACAAGCAAGTGTTAGTGCATTGGGGGTTTTACCCAGACAGGTAATAATCATGTGTCCTGAGATCTGGTTCACAGATTTTTATCAGTGTAAAACCAGTTATTCTTTATGAATAGTAACAGTTTTGATGATTTGTTCTAGTCATTGCTTTTGCTCTTTGGAATCTTTTCTTATTTTCTTTATTAAGTTATAGAATTCTATGAGTTTACATGCCTTTATCTTAATAAACTGATCTTTGTTGCATTTGCCAAAACAAATCCTTCAATATAGTATTTGACGGCTTATTTAGGTTTCTTTCTAGAAATTAATTTTTCTCCCTAGTACTTTATGCCTAGTTTTTTTTTTTTTTAACTATTTATAACATGCTATTAAGATGAAATTATTTTATGTCTAAAGTGAAGTTTTCTTCTTGGCAAAAATTTTCTTTAGTGGTGTTGTTATTTTCATATATAAAAAATACTGTGTATTACTATTTAAGCAAATAATAGAACTATATGTTAGTGATCTTCCTTTAGTTAATCTTATGCTTACATAAAGGATTTAGGAATAGAGATAATCTTCCAAGTATTTCATCTTAAATAATAATCTCCCGTGGAGTTGCCTAAGTGTTAATTTCACTATTATTTTGTCAAGGGGAGAATCTCCATTACAGATTCTTCATGTCAGACCAGTGTCTTTTTACCTGTATCCATATGTACTTCTAACCTCTCCATATTGTTGGGGAAAATTTTCAAACATACTTCAATAATAAACATTTCAATATATATTTCGAAAAGATAAGAATTCATTTTTAAATTATAAGCAATAATACCGTTATGAAACCTAAAAAATTAGCAAAATTCATAATGAAATTTTCTGTCAACATTGTCATATAAATGATAAATGTTTGATTTATTGATTGATATTTGTTAGAATTAATCACATCTTATGATTAGTTGTGATGTCTTTCTTAAGACTTTTTGAAAATATAAGTTCTCTCTTCCCTATCCCATCTTGCAATGTATTATTTAAGAAGCCAGTTTGTCCGATAGTATTTATCACGCTGTAGAATTTTTTTTTTATGTATTTGAATATGTTTCTCTGTTCTCTGTATTTCCTTCAAATTGGTAGTTGGATCTAGAGTTGATCTGATTCCTATGATGTCTGGTTGTACATAGGTTTTTTTTTTTTAATCCATTTTTTTAAAATAAATTTTATTTTTATATTCCCCATACAATTGCAACCCCCTTATTTTGACCCCAATCCCTCCTCTCCCCGCCCCCCACCTCCCCATAGAGTGTCTCTGGTTCATAGTTGTTTGTTGATTTTGATTTTCACTTTCTTATAGTTATTCATTTTCCTGGTCCCTTATTTAAGTTTTCTAGATTCCTGCTATGAGTGAGACCATCTGGTATTTTTCTTTTTCTTTCTGGCTTATTTCGCTGAGCATGATCCCTTCCAGCGCCATCCATGTTGATGCAAATTGCATGTGTTTATCTTTTTTGAACGCTGAGTAATATTCCATGGTGTATATGTACCACATCTTCTTGATCTGGTCATCTAATTTTGGGCATTTGGGTTGTTTCCAAAGCTTAGCTATTGTAAAGAGTGCTGCTATAAACATAGGAGTGCAGGTGCTCTTTGGAATTGATGTTTCTGTGTCCTTTGGGTAAATACCTAGGAGTGGAATTGCTGGATTATATGGAAGCTCTATGTTTAGTAGGTCCAGAAATCTCCACACAGCTCTCCATAGTGGTTGGACCAGTTTTGGTTGTGCATAGGTTTTAAGTTCTCTGAATAACTTTATTTTATTTGTATGTTTTCTTTTCTTTTTTTTTTTAAGATTTCTTTATTTATACATACAAGAACTAGGGTACAGGCCAGAGGTGCAGGGGGTGAGAGGATATACCAGAGACAGAGTGGGGAACAGAACAGGCGGACTGACTGAAATACACTGCTGAGGGGAGCAGCGGGCGAGAAAGGAAGATCTGCTGCGCCATGTGGGTAGCTCCCTGGCTGGGGATGGAACTGGTGCTGCAGTGGCTGCGGAGAGCTTCATAAGTTGCGTCTTAACCCCTTGCACCACCACGGAGGCCCTGTAAATATTTATTTCTAATTGGGCTTCCCCGTGGCGCAACAGGTTGAGCACAGTTCTCTGAAGCTGTCTGCAGTCTCCGTAGCACGGGTTCGATTCCTAGCCAATCAGGGAGATTCCCACATGGCGTGGCAGACCTCTCCTGTTGTGCCTGCTGCTCCCCTCAGCAGTGCTTTTGGTCTGTCTGCCTGTTTTGCTCCCCAGTCTGTCTCTGGTGAATCCTCTCACACTCTCGTGCCTCGGGCCTGTACCTCAGCTAGTGTATAAATAAAAAATAAATCCTTAAAAAAAAAAGTTCTTGTTTAAAAAAATATTTATTTCTAATGAAGGAAATACGTTTTTAGATATGTTCAAAATTTTAGGAGTATGTGCGCAGTCTTAGTACAAGCTGAGTTAGACCCAAATCAGACCTAAATCTATTTGCTAATCAGCTTCTTTTGAGACATAATTTGCAACCTCAGATGAACTAACAGTTAAAAAAAATAACTTTTTTTTTAAAGATTTATTTATTTATGCATACAAGAACTGGGGTACAGACCAGAAGTCCGGGGTAGGGGTGAGAGGATTCACCAGAGACAGAACGGGGAACAGAACAGGCAGATTGAGTAGCAGGCAAGTCAGGAGAGGTCTGCTGCACCATGTGGGTAGCTCCCTGGCTGGGATCGAACTCGTGCTGCAGAGGCTGCATATTGCTTCATAGGTTGCATCTTACCCCTTGCACCACCAGGGAGGCCCCCCAAAATAAAAACATTTAAATGAAACTTTTTATAAAACATTTCTAATCTCAAGGTTTCAAGTAGGTTTTGGCACCATTAAAACAAACCATTCAGGGCCCCTCTCTGGTGGTGCACAAGTTAAAGTCTCAGTACTATCAAGCTATCACCAGTCACTGCAGCATGAGTTTTATCTCCCACCTCCAGCCAGGGAACTAGCCCACTTGATACAACAGACCTCTCCTGTCTCACCTGCTGCTCCCCTCAGCAGTATATTTTAGTAGAGCCACCTGTTCTGCTCCCCACTCTGGTGACTCCTCTCACCTCCTGCACTTCTGGCCTACACACCAGAAGTATGTAGGCCAGTATGTATGCATGTTTGTATGTATGCAAGTTTGTATGCATAAATAAATAAAAATAAATCTTTAAAAAACAAACCATTCAATAATATAGGAACTACTATAGGAAACTAGTTTGTCCTTCGAAACACTTAGCTGGAAACTCAGATTTATCAAACTACAATATTAGCATTGAAATAAATTCTATAATACATTGTAAGACATGTTAGCCTATATAAGAAGTAGTGCCTAACTCTGTTCTTATCTTCTCAGAGGGCTTCTTTGTTAATTTACTTTCTTTATTAACTATAGTTTGTGCATTCACTTCTAATAAGAACGTAACATTTTCTGTTGAAGACTTTTAAAAAGAATATGATTTAAATTTTTTTCTTGGGGCCTCCCTAGTGGCCAAGGGGTTAAAGTCTCAGCACTATCAAGTGATTGGCAGCTCTGTGGCACAAGTTTGATCCCCAGGCAGGGAGCTAACCCACATGGCACAGCAGACCTCTCCTGTCTCGCCCGCTGCTCTCCTCAGCAGTGTATTTCAATAGATCTACCTTTTCTGCTCCCTACTCTGTCTCTGGTGAATCCTTTCACCTCCCACACCTTTGGCCTATAACCTAGTTTTATATGCATAAATAAATTTTAAAAATCTTTTTTAAAAATGTCTTTCAAAAAAATAATTTTTTTCTCACTATTATAGTGCTTTACCTGGTAGAGTTAATTAGTTGGCAAAGAAACTTCTTTCTCTAGTTCACATGTGTTTTTTGAAACACATGTTCAAATGCTTGCTTCAAATGCTTTTGAACCAACTTCTGTGTAATTGCTAAAAGAACCCAGTTCTTGTCACCATATGTGTATTTTATTTAAATATTACTAGATTTGGTTACTAATTTTGGCCAATATAGTAGCATTAACTAAGTTTTAAATTGGTAGGTAAGTTAATTGTAGAGGAATGGGGTGAATCTCACTGATAAGGTAATCTTTCAGCAAAGACTAAAGTGAAGATGATATAAGGGATTGATTTAATGGATATCTAAGTAGTCAGGAGCATATATAAAGGGCATAAAGTGGCCACTATTTGGTATATTTGAAGAATGTTTCTAAAGCCTGTGTGGGAAATGTTTCAGGAGATAGGATCAGAGTAGCAGTCACAGGACCAGATTGCAAGGCCTTCGTAAGCCACTGTAAAGGTTTTGATTTTTCTCTCTGATGTAGGTGAGAGTAGTTGGAAGTTTTTAATAGTGGAGTGATGTGGACTGACTTAGTTTTCAAAAGGGTCACTATGTGTGAAAAATTCTGGACATGTTGGGCCTCCCCTGGTGGCGCAGGTGGTTGAGTGCAGTGGTGTGAAGCTGTCCGCAGCCTCTGCAGTGCTGGTTTGATCCCAGCCGGCCAGCGAGGGTCCCACATGGTGCTGCTGTCCTTTCCTGCCTTGCTTGCTGCTCCCCTCAGCAGTGTATTTTCATCAGCCTGCCTGTTCTGTTCCCCGCTCTGTCTCTGGTGAATCCTCTCACCCTCCTATGCATCTGGCCTGTACCCCAGTTCTTGTATAAATAAATAAATAAATCTTAAAAAAAATTTTGGACATGTTTTGAAAATGGAGCTAGTAGAAATTGTGGATGGTCTTGTTATAGAATGTGATTGAGAGTGAAGTCGATGATGTTTCCAAGGATTTGGGCCCAAATAACTGGAAAGACAGAATTGGCATTTAGTGAGATGGGGATGATTGACTAGCCACATTGTTGGGGTTGGGATGGCATTATATATTGAAGTTTGAGTGTGACAGATTTGAAAACCTTATTAAACATGTCAGAGGAGATAATGGAATTAATAGTTGGATTCTTAAGTCCATGATTCAGAAAAGAACAGAGATAGAAGATTTCTATTGTTAGATATTTGAAGCCAAAGAACTGTACGAGCTCTTCAAGAGAATGAATAGAGAGGAGGAAGGAACTCTTCCAAAAACTGAGACCTGAGGCCTCCAATGTTGGAGGTTTGGGAGAAGAGAAACTGGCTATGGAGACTAAGGAGAGGCTGATAACAAGAAGGAATATTGCCTTGATGGGATACTCTTTGAGGAGAGAATATTCAGTTTTTTGAATTTTGTGAATGTGGACTGAATTTTCAACTTTAGGGTTAACAGTGTGAAGATTATTATTTGTGACCTCTTCAGAAGAATTTTTTTGTCCACAATTGAGATAAAAGTTTATGATAAATTGCTATAACTAGATCCTAGTTGTATTCCTGAAATGTATTTTTACTTTTTGATAAAACAGTTTTAACTTGTTTTTCCTGTTTTCATTTCCTTATAGTTATGATACTTGGGTCCACAGTAATGATGTTGATGCAGAAATCGAAGATCCACCAATTCCAGAAAAACCGTGGAAGGTGAAAGTCCTTTTTATTTTTTTATTTTTATTTATTTTTTTTTCTAAAGGTTTATTTATTTTTATTTATACAAGCACTGGGCACAGTCAGAAGCGCAGGAGGGTGATAGAATTCACCAGAGCCAGAGCCGGGAGGAGAAGAGCAGGCAGAAGGACTGAAATACACTGCTGAGGGGAGCAGCGGGCGGCAGGAGAGGTCTGCGCGCCATGCGAGACCCTCCTCTGGTTGCCGGGGAGCAGCCGGGGATTGAACCGGCGCTGCAGAGGCTGCGGGCAGCTTCACAACCCAGTGCTCAACTGCTGCGCCACCGGGGAGGCCCGAAAGATCCTTTTTAAAAACAATTTATTTGTGCATAATTTAATACTCCTCTACTACTTGCCATGACAATGTTTTGAGATATCCAATGATGATCTTCCTTTCTTGTAATTTTTTTTTTAAAGATTTATTGATTTATGCATACAAGAGCTGGGGTACGGTCCAGAGATGTGGGGGGGGGGGTTTGAGAGGATTCGCCAGAGACAGAGTGGGGAACAGAACAGACAGACTGAAATACACTGCTGAGGGGAGCAGTGGGTGAGACAGGAGAGGTCTGCTGCACCACGTGGGTAGCTACCTGGCCACGGATCAAACTCGTGCTTCAGTGGCTGCTGACAGCTTCATAGGTTGTGTCTTAACTCCTTGTGCCACCAGGGAGGCCCCTTTCTTTGTAATCTTTATTAAGCGATTCTCATGGCCATTGAGACCTCATTACATAGGTCTTAATAAAATGGCTTGCAGGGATGTTTGAGGAGACCCCAAAGCTAAGTTAGATTGTGGTTTGATAGTTAAGAGAGGCATATGAGGGCTGGAGTTGACCTCATTGATGGTGTCATTTAGGAGACTGGATTTGATTACTATATCAAATCATTTCTTTTATGATGGTAAAAGGCCATTTTAAATTTTAAACTTTTAGTGTAGAAATAATTGTGAAAGTTAGAAGAATAATACAAGAGTACTCACTTACACTTCTAGATTACCCTTTTTAAAACTATTTCAGGGCCTCCACGGTGGCGCAGTGGTTGAGTGCTGGTTTGCGGGGCTGCCTGCAGCCTCTGCAGCGCCGGTTCAATCCCCGGCTGCTCCCCGGCCACCTGAGGAGGGTTCCACATGGTGCGCAGACCTCTCCTGCCGCCCGCTGCTCCCCTCAGCAGTGTACTTTGTCGGTCTGCCTGTTCTGCTCCCCGCTCTGGCTCTGGTGAATTCTCTCACCCTCCCGTGCTTCTGACTGTACCCAGTGCTTGTATAAATAAATAAATAAATCTTAAAAAAAAATAAAATAAAATAAAACTATTTCAGGGAATTAATTCCTGAAACAATATTGTTGCCTGATACAGGACCCATATTTCATCAGTTCCCGTATTATAGTAAGTTTTTTCATTGACCTAAGATGTATTTCAGAGTTGTACACTGTTTAGTTGTCAGATATATTTAGTCTACTTTGTTTTTTTCTTTATTAAAGATTTATTTATGAATTAGTGATTGCTGGTGGTTTTCTAACTATCCATTCTATTGGTACAGTATTGGCATTTTGCTATAGGAATGAACTTCCTTTTTTCACATGTGTCTGTAGTGTCAGTATGTACTCATGGAGCAGTGACATTACATCCATTCTTCATTTTGATAAATTAACCTGAAATTTGGCCATTGGAAACTCCTTTAAGTTGGCTCTTGTGATCTTTTGGCATTATTTTTGCATATTTTGGAGTTTATGGGACAAAAAGATGTTCCAGTGTCCCAGTGTTCCAAACTCTTGGTAATTTCTCTATCCCTGCCCTAGAACTTTATTTCCACGGGGAGCTCTGAATCTTTTCATGGGCAGTAGTAGTATTTATACATGATTTTTTTATTAGCTGCTTTATATGATATAATGACCACTTAAATTGCATCAATATATTAGATTTTAAACATGGTTCAACCATTTTCTACTTGTATGAGCTTCAGAAAGACTTAGTGTTTGAACTTCAGATTCCATATGAGGAAAATGGGATTAACAAAAATTAGTCTTTTTTCGGGAAAAATCATTATCTGGAAATAATTTCAAACTTAAACTTGCAACTTTAAGTTGCAAGAATAAGAATAGTAATAGGGGGTCTCCCTGGTGACGCAGGAGGTTAAGCGTTAACACTATGAAGCAATCCACTGCAGCACAAGTTCAATCCCCAGCCAGGGGGAACCCCATGGAACAGCAGACCTCTCCTTTCTTGCCAGCTACTTCCTTAGCAATGTATTTAATCAATCCACCTGTTCTGCTTCCCATTCTGTCTCTGGTAAATCCTTTCATCCCTCACAACTCTGGCCTGTACCTCAGTTCTTGTATTCATAAATAAATAAATCTTTAAAGAAAAATATTAATGGAACACTTGTACACCCTTTGTCTACATGTCAATATTTTACTTGCCTTTTGATTTTTCATTCATTCTTTGTGTTTATAAACTCTGTCTCTGTGTGTGTGTAGTGAACAATTTGAAATAACAATGGGAAGTATTTTGGACTTTTTTACCCCAAACATTGTTTCCTAAGAAGAAGAAATTCTCATATGTAAAGTATGGTACAGTTATCCAGTTAAAATTCATATTGACACAGTACTGTTCATATTCTCTTTTTGCCCCTGACCCAATACCATTTTTTATAGCATTTTTTTCTCTCTAGTACAGAATCCTACCTAATATCAGCTGTTGAATTCATCTGTCATGTCTTTCTAGTTTCTTTTAACCTGTAATATAAGTGTTTCTTGCCTTTCATGATGTTTTTGATTTTTAAAAATATTTCTCTTTTTGGAATTTTTTCTTTTCTCATAGTGAATTTCAGGCATCAAACTGCATAAGTTAATGTTGTTCTTCTCAGGGCATCATGTTGGGAGACATGCTGTGTCCATCTGCTCCTCCTTGGTGATGTTAATCACTGGTTAATGTGTTCTCTGGTGGCTCCACTCTGTAGTTAGCTTTTACTCCCCATTGGCAACTTATAAGCAATTTGTGAAAGATTCTTTTTTTTTTTTTTAATAGAGGCATGTTTTATTTATTTATTTTATTTGTTTGTTTGTTTTGTTTTTACATGCACTGGGTACAGTCAGAAGCGCGGGAGGGTGAGAGAATTCACCAGAGCCAGAGTGGGGAGCAGAGCAGGCAGAAGGACCGAAGTACACTGCTGAGGGGAGCAGCGGGCGGCAGGAGAGGTCTGCGTGCCATGTGGGACCCTCCTCTGGTGGCCGGGGAGCAGCCAGGGATCGAACCGGCGCGGCAGATGCCGCGGGCAGCTTCGCAACCCAACGCTCAACCGCTGCGCCACCGGGGAGGCCCCAATTTGTGAAAGATTCTTTTAGATCTTGGAGATATTCTACTTCTCATCAAAATCTTCCCTTCTGTCACCCAGATTTAACATCCATTTATAATTCTTGCTTGAACCAATCTTTTTTTTGATGATTACACAGTGATAATTTTCCACTACAACCCTCCCTCCACATTTGAAAGCACAGTTGGCTTTCAGAGTTCTATAAGCAAGAGCCCTTCATTTCTCCTCATTTACTTATTTATCCATCTATCTTTTGTCAGAGTGGGTTCATGGATTTCTAATTTTCAGTGGTTTATAATTCATTTCTTAATTATTTTGGAGCTGAAATTTTTCCATATTTGGCCAGTAGGTTCCCCTTCAAGTTGATTTGTGTGCCCTTGTGACAAGAATGCATCAGCTTTGAGTTCCTCCTATAATAGGATGGTCTGGGCTCACCTTGTGCCTTCCATTCTTCATAACAAGAATCAGTTGTTTCTTCAAGGAGCTGTATTTCTTTTTAGTAGGAAAAGATATTAGAGCTCAAGATCTGGTAACAGGCATACTTACTGAAGTGTCTTTTTTCCTAAGCCTTTTTTGTATGGAGATAGCCAAAACATATAGCTCTTATGTATGTGAAAACATGAGTATTCATGTATACATAATGTGCCTACACATAATAAATGTATTTTAGAAATGAGACTATATATATAGCTCTCGTTCCAATCCCCATAGTGTTCTTTTGCCCTCTCCTATACCATGTTTGTGTTTCTCTTCTCCCACAGTAAGAAACCAGACTCCCAACATCAACATTTATTGAGTCCTTTAATACATTCAATTTATTTTCAGAACTGCTACTAAAAAGAAGTATAAGATATGTTTGCAATTCTTCCAACCTCATACTGTGCCCAAGATTGAGAGTATATATGCAAATAATGTGTTTATCTGGGTGAACTCCCTATGCTCATTCAGTGAAGTTATTACTTGATGTATCCTTGGGTTTATTTCTTTCCATTTGCTTTCACTCTTAGTGTTTTCTTTACCACCTCCCATCCAAGTTGATTAATTTTGTATTTTGAATACATAACTTTCTAATATACTTCCCAAATATGTACGCTTCCTTCTGCTTTCCTTCTAGTCCTGTCTCCCCATTCCTTGTAGAACATATCTGGTTTGTTCCTATGTTTCTTTCTGTTAAGAAATGCAGCTGTTTGCTTTTTAAAAAGTTTTTCATGTGTATTCATTGCTTTTACTTGTAATAATCTTTCTTGGTTTTGCCTTTCATATTGATGTTTAATCTCTTTGGTAACATTTCATTTTTTTAAAAAAGATTTATTTATTTATGCATACAAGAACTGGGGTACGGGCCAGAGTTGTGGGAGGCTTGAGGATTCAGCAGAGACAGAGTGGGGAACAGAACAAGCAGATTGACTGAAATACACTGCTGAGGGGAGCAGTAGGCGAGTCAGGGGAGGTCTGCTGTGCCATGTGGGTAGCTCCTTGGCCGTGGATCAAACTCATGCTGCAGTGGCTGCAGATAGCTTCATAGGTTGCATCTTAACCCCTTGTGCCACCAGGGTGGCCCTAGAAACAATTTTTTTTTTTTTAAAGAGTTATTTATTTATGCATGTAAGAGTTGGGTACAGGCCAGAGGTGTGGTAGAGTGAGAGGATTCACCAGAGACAGAGTAGGGAACAGAACAGGCATACTGACTGAAATACACTGCTGAGGGGAGCAGCGGGCAAGATAGGAGAGGTCTGCTTTGCCATGTGGGTTGTTCCCTGGCCGGCCGGGGATCGAACTTGTGCTCCAGGGGCTGTGGATTGCTTCATAGTGCAGTGCTTAACTCCTTGGCCACCAGGGAGGCCCGAAACAAATTTTAAAACGTTACCATGTAGGATAATTTTTTTTCCCTTTGTGATGGTATGTAAACTATACCTTGAAGGACAAATGTTCTTTGTGCTGATCTGTACCCTTTCTGTCAAAGTAATTTTTTTATATGTGTAGTTATTGTTTTCAGACTCTATTAATTGCTGTTTGTACCTGATTGAATACTCTTTGCTTTTTTCTTCTTTAAGTGTCTCCTGGGTCTTGGGTCTCTTCTGTTATCTAAATATTACAGTTGCTTTTTTGAGGTCCATGTAAAACAAGTATACTCATTGGAATTATAGTTGAGATTAAATAGACTTTATTTCGCTGAGCATGATCCCTTCCAGCGCCGAGATTAAATAGACTTTATAGGAGAATCTACATTGCTTTATTCTGGGTAGGACTATTAAATGAGATCATACATGTAAGGTATAACAAAGTGCCTGGCCCAAACACTTTTTTATTGTTCTATACTACTGACATGTTTTCTTAAGAGATTCCTGTCAGGGTTTTCTGGATAGTAAAAAATGCACATCTCTACTTCTACTATATGTACACACTTAGGAAAACACTGTTCTGTTTTCAAATGCTATGACATATTTTCTAAAATACCAATAAGTTATTTTACCCTTTTCTTTGACATTCATATCTATAAATAGATTTTATTTCTCTGATTAGGTTTCTTGGGTGTTCTATTTATACCCCTCCCCATAGTTTATACAAAAGTCTTTTCAGGTTACATTATTTAAGGCTTAATTTTCTCTTTGACAGGGTGTTAATTGTGTTACTGTGTAACTACAGTTTGGGGAGGAGAAGAAACATAGTCCCATATTTCATTCCTAAATCAAGATATGATTCCATCATAACCTGAGCAACCAATGTAGTAACACCATCCTACTCCCCACTTTTTTTTAAGGTCAATGATGAGCTTACATGATAAATAGTTTTATTAGGACGTCCATATTACCTTGTGCTTGCCATATTATATATTGTTTTTGCTTCTAGGAAGGCTTCACAGGTGTAGCTGCTATTTTCTTTGTTCTCCTTATAATATTGCAGCTAACACGTCATGAGAGTATAGCCACATGCTCTGTCTGAAACACAAATACCATGATTTGAAATGTGAACAGCATTTCTGGTCAATGAAGAATTGTCTACTCCCATATTTCAGTATACTCCTCTTGGGCATGCTTTTGGAGAAAAGAAAATATTATATAGGCTAGGTCAGTTGTTTAAATATCTACCTTTACCTACATGTGTATTTATATGACACCTAGGGAACCTTTCATTTTATTAATTCTTACTCAGAAACATTAATAAAATAACAAAGAGAAGTGACTGTGGAAAGGGCTGGGAAGAAGCTAGAATCTGATTCTTATTTCTCCACTTTCACCGCAGCCCTGTCTGTGCCTGAGAGATATGCATAGCTATGTATAACTTACAGGGCTGAGTGATAGTTCTCTGTAATGTTCTATTTATCATTATTTAAGAGTGTTATAGAATGAATGAACCTAGAGACATCCTTCATGCCTAAAGTAATGACTATCGGGCCTCCCTGGTGGTGCAGCGGTTGAGCGATGGGCTGCGAAGCTGCCTGCAGCCTCTGCAGTGCTGGTTCGATCCCCAGCTGCCAGGCGAAGGTCCCACATGGCGCGCAGACCTCCCCTGCCGCCCGCTGCTCCCCTTAGCAGTGTACTTCGGTCCTTCTGCCTGTTCTGCTCCTGCTCTGGCTCTGATGAATTCTCTCACCCTCCCGTGCTTCTGACTGTACCCAGTGCTTGTATAAATAAATAAATCTTTTTAAAAAATTAAAAAATAAATTAATGACTATCTTTGGCCCTTTGCTCTTGAATATTACTTTTATTTATTTATTTATTTTTATAAAGATTTTTTTTTTTAATTTATATAATAGCTGGGGTACAGGCCAGAGGCGTAGAAGGGTGAGAGGATTCACCAGAGACAGTGGGGAACAGAACAGGCAGACTGACCCAAAGCACTGCTGAGGGGAGAAGCAGGCACAACAGGAGAGATCTGCTGCGCCATGTGGGAATCTCCTTGGCCGGCCGGGAATCGAACTCGCACTGCAGAGGCTGTGGGCAGCTTCACAGCACTGTGCTCAACCCGCTGCGCCACCTGGGAGGCCCTATTTATTAATTTTTTTAAAGTTTTTTTTTTTTTTTTTTTTATACAATAACTGGGGTAGAGACCAGAGGTGCGGGAGGGTGAGAGGATTCACCAGAGACAGAGTGGGAAACAGAACAGGCAGATTGACTAAAATACACTGCTGAGTGGAGCAGCGGGCGAGTCAGGAGAGGTCTGCTGCGCCATGTGGGTTGCTCTCTGGCTAGAGATTGAACTCGCTCGTGCTGCAGACACTGCTGTTAGCTTCATCGGTTGCATATTAACCCCTTGCGCCACCAGAGAGGCTCCCTTTTTTTTTTTTTTAAAGATTTATTTATTTATACAAGCACTGGGTACAGTCAGAAGCATTGGAGAGTGAGAGAATTCACCAGAGCCAGAGCGGGGAACAGAACAGGCAGACTGACTGAAATACACTGCTGAGGGGAGCAGTGGGCACGGCAGGAGAGGTCTGCGCGCCATGTGGGACCCTCACCAGTGGCCAGGGATCGAACCGGCGCTGCAGAGGCTACGGGCAGCTTCGCAGCCCAGCGCTCAACCGCTGCGCCACCAGGGGAGGCCCAGAGGCTCCCTTTTTTTAAAAAATTATTTATACATATAAGAGTTGGGGTGTAGGCCAGAGCTGGGGTGTGGGTATAAGAGGATTCACCAGAGACAGAGTGGGGAACAGAACAGGCAGATTGACTGAACTACACTGCTAAGGGGAGCAGCGGGTAATTCAGGAGAGGTCTGCTGTGCCATGTGGGTTGTTCCCTGGCCAGGTTTGAACTCATGCTGCAAAGGCTCCAGTTAGTTTCATAAGTTGCCTCTTAACCCTTTGCGCCACCAAGGGGGCCCTTGAATATTACTTTTAATCAGTGATTTTCATAAAGAAAGCTGGCATGATTAGTGAAATTGGCCTTACAGAGAAAGACAAATACTACACACTATCACTGATACATGGAATCTTTAAAAAAATTAAAAGTGGAATTTTTTTTTTAAATACACACACAAACTCACTCTCTCTTTCTCTCTCTCACGCGCATGCACGCACTCCCTCTCTTTCTCTCACATTCTTTTAAACAAAATAGAAAAGTAGTATCCGGAGATGATGTGTAAATAGGAGAGGTTGGTAAAAGAATTTAAACTTTTAGCTATAAGATGAATGAGGTCTAGTGATCTAATGTAAAATATGATTGTAATTGAAAACACTTTATTGTGTAGTTGAAGCTTGCTGATAGGATAAATATTTGAGATGATGGGTATGTTGGTTAACTGGATGTGTACTTAGAGCAAATTACCACAGTGTATAAATATCTTATAATTGTATTTGTCAATTATACCTTAATATAGCTGAAATTAAAGTGACATGATTATTAAATTTAAGGGTCTTAGATATCAGAACCTCAGTCTTCACAAAAGCAATGGCGCTTTCCTATCCTATTTATTCAATAAAAGACGATAAAAAGTAGAAATTGTTACATTACTTACCACTCATGTAATTGTTAGTGTTTGTTTTTAAGATTTTTATTTATTTATTTATACAAGCACTGGGTACAGTCAGAAGCGCGGGAGGGTGAGAGAATTCACCAGAGCCAGAGAGGGGAGCAGAACAGGCAGAATGACGAAATACGTTAGTGTTATATTTTTAATTTGTTCTAATTGTGGACGTGAGCAAAATAAATCAGCTTCTTTCAAATACTTTTAAAGCTTTTTAATTCTTTTAAATACTGTCAAGTGATTTTATTATGTAGATTCTTATTTTTTTATAATATGTTTTTATATGACTTTAGGTTCATGCGAAATGGATTTTGGACACTGATGTTTTCAATGAATGGATGAATGAGGAGGATTATGAGGTGGATGAGAACAGAAAGCCTGTGAGTTTTCGTCAGCGAATTTCAACAAAGAATGAAGAGGTATTTGGGTTGACACCATTTTTCTCCATTGGGTCTTTCTTCTTTCTTGACCTTACTGATATCAAATCTTTGTTAATAAGCTGTCACCAATAAACCAAAGTGCAACGGTCATCACATAGTTATAACAGTTACTACTTTTAGCAGCCCTCTGCGGAGCTGGCATCTTCCAAAAAGGGGTAGTGAAAACCTCAAATGGTCATTAAGATTTAAAGTCACCCCTGTAGTATGGCATTAGTGCAGCTGATTTTGTTCACTAGATATGAATTTTAATTTTGTATACCCAAATACCACAGAATAATTTAATTAAGTAGTTGTTTTTCCAAGGGAAAACTCATTTAGTTGGGTTTTTTTTCCATTTAGTTTTAATATTTGTTAATAGTTTTGGTAATGAAAAAAAAATTTAGTACAAACTACAAGCCATTATAGGTTTCACTTAAAATAGTCCTTTTTTTTTGAGATACTTAAATATTCTTTAAATGCCTTAGGAAGTGCAAATACTTAACAATAGCTAAGATATGGAAACAGCCTAAATGCTCCACAACAGATGAATGAATAAAGAAGATGTGGTATATATTCCTAATGGATTATTACTCAGATCAAAAAAGATAAACTCATGCCTTTTGCAGCAACATGGATGGAGCTGGAAGGGTTTTGTGCTAAGCTTAATAAGTCAGAAGGAAAAAGAAAAGTAACAGATGGTTTCATGTGTAGGTGGAAAAGAGGGAAACTGAAAAAAAGGTCAGGAAAAAGACAAAACTTGCAGGCGAACCATAGATGTGAGGCATATAGCAGGGGAGGGTGAGATTGAGGGGTCAAACAGAGAAGGGAAGAACACAAAAGATTGGTTACAGTTCTCAGGTGCTGTGATGGTGGGAGAATTATTGGGACTACACTTGAGGGAGAGATCAAATACTGTATCAAAAATGAACAATGATGTAAGAAAATTAAAAAAATCCTATATTAAATTTTTTAAAAAGTGCAATCATTATAAGCATTATAAGCTACAACTTCTGAGATAGGTGTGTCTGCAGGGAGATCTAAGCCTGAGAAGAAATGTTGTGTTTGTTACAGTTTTAGGTAGAGACCTATGATTTAAAAGTTCTTTTCACTGGGAATATTTAATGTTTGAAGTTTTATTTGGTATTTTTATTTTCTGAAAAATTTTTGAAATAGATAAACTTTTAGCCATTACAATTATTTCATACCTTTTTTCAGCCCTGTGATCTGACTTTCTTACTTAAACATTATTGTCTTGTGTGTTAAGAGTAATATTTTAAAATGGGTGTCCCGTTCCCCCCCCCCCATATTCTTTCATTTTTATTTTGCTTCTATTTGCTTTGGTATTTGAGTAATTTTTTTTTTTTAAGTTTTAGCTTTCTGTGGCTGTTAACGATTATTATATATTTGTTTTCCTCTAATGCATTTCAAACCAAGTTTTTTGTGTTGTTAGGAATATTCTGATTTCCTTATCATGTTATTAAATGGGCCTGTTCATATCCACTCCTGTTCAGATTTATATATTCACATATTTTTCAGGGGATTACATAAAAATTTAATATCCCTTTTGAAAATTTAATTTTCAGGGCCTCCCCTAGTGGCGCAACCTCTGCAGCGCCAGTTCGATTCCCGGCTACTGGCGAGGGTCCCACCAAAAAAAAAAAAAAAGAGAGAGACAAAATTTCATTTTAAAATGTTACTATACCAATTAAAGGTGTCTATAATTTAGATTTTCTATTAAAATCTCTCGTAGACCTATAAAAATCTCAGATTCCCAGTTTGATGTTACAGAGCTACTAAAAAGAGACAGTTGTGAGGAGTATGAGCATACCAACAGATTATTGTTGAATTAATGTTTTAATCTGTGATTTTTTTTTTTTAAGATTTATCTATTTATTTATACAAGCGCTGGGTACAGTCAGAAGCACGGGAGGGTGAGAGGATTCACCAGAGACAGAGCAGGGAACAGAACAGGCAGACTGACGAAATACACTGCTGAGGGGAGCAGTGGGCGTGGCAGGAGAGGTCTGCGCGCCAAGTGGGACCCTTGTCATCGGCTGGGGATCGAACTGGTGCTACAGAGACTGCAGGCAGCTTTGCAGCCCAGCGCTCAACCACTGCGCCACCAGGGAGGCCCCCAATCTGTGATTTTTTAAAAAATTAACTTAGGTGTTTGCTTTTTCTTTATTGTCTTTTATTAAGTTGCTCATTACTATGTGGAGGTTGACTTTTTTTTTTTTTTTTAAGATTTATTTATTTATTTATGCAAGAACCAGGATACAGTTAGAAGCGCGGGAGGGTGAGAGGATTCACCAGAGCCAGAGCGGGGAGCAGAACAGGCAGACTGACGAAGTACACTGCTGAGGAGAGCAGCAGGCGCGGCAGGAGAAGTCTGCACGCCTGTGGGACTCTTGCTGGTGGCCGGGGATCGAACTGGCAATGCAGAGGCTATGGGCAGTTTCGCAGCCCAGCACTCAGCCACTGTGCCACCGGGGAGGCCCTGGAGTTTGACTTTTATAACGATAGGCATCATCCAACTCTTTTGACTCATAGACTGTCTATAAATAAAATCATGTTATCTGTCGATGGTGATAGTTTTAGGGATAGGTTGACTTTCAAATCATAAAATGTAATCTTATTTTTATCTTTTGTATCATAAATTTATCCCTTTTATTTTTTTTAACTGATGAATTATTAATAGTTTCTGGTATATAGTCACAAGCTCATTCAACCTTTGTATTTTATTAATTTAATAGTATGTGTTTTACACCCTCCTGGTAGTTATTAAAAATTACTTTTCCCACCCTGGGAATACAGAATGTGGTGAGGAACAGTTTTTAGGTGTACAGGTTTGAATCTGTCTGTTTTATAACATAGTTTGACTACCTGTGGGGTGGTGCTTATATTTCCATTGGTATGTTACCTGCAAGTTCAGGGAAATTCTTTTGACTGCTGGTGATCCAAGATGATTAACGTGTGCTCTCAATCTAGTGGGTTTGTTACTATCTTCATGAAAACTCACCTTGATATTTTCCACCTTAAAGAAACTAAGGAGTCAGCAAAGCCTGACTGATACTTATTTCCATTTACTTCTTCCTAGCCAGTCAGAAGTCCAGAAAGAAGAGATAGAAAAGCGTCAGCTAATGCTCGAAAGAGGAAACATTCACCTTCTCCTCCACCTCCCACACCCACAGAATCACGGAAGAAGAGTGGGAAGAAAGGGTAAGCACTGCAGCATGATTCAGAAGGCATTAAACAAGCTATAAAGGACTTTCATATTTTTACATTTATATTAGACATTTTGCTGAAAGGAGGTCCATCTTTATATTGATTAGAAGTCTTTAATAATTGTACTTGTTTCAGGATGTTATTTGATGAGCATCTTATATTTATACAAAGGTAGCTTGAACCCATCTTTTTTCCTGTATCAAAGTATATGTCAAGAAACGTGATTGGTAAGGAATTTAAGAAATTTTATTTGCCATTGTTAGGGTCATTGTCTCAGTTTTTACCAGTTGTCTCATTTTTAATCAAATGACTCATCAAAGACATGAACCTATGACCATGACTATTGGATGTTTTGGAAAGTGCTGTAAACATAATGCAATATTCAAAATGCTCGGTTTACCTTAGTAAATCTAAACTTGGAGGGATTTTGGTTTCTGTTGAACAGATTATTGTAGGTGTTTAATGAGACTTTAAAGTCCTTTGCACGGTGCCCAGCCTGAAGTAGATACTTAATAAATGGTAGGTAATACTTAATAATTTATTATATATTAAGTAGATAATAAATTCAGGGTTGTCAATATTTTGTCATTTTGCAGAGATTATAGTTTAAGTCAAAAAATTATAAACTCCAAAATTCTTTGATGTGATAATTTGTAAATTTCTGGCTGTTGACTGGGCTGTAAAGATCTACTTTCCAGCAGTTTCTTTTCTTTTTTTTTTTTTTTAAAGACTTATTCATTTATGTATACAAGAACTGGGGTACAGGCCAGCATTGCAGGAGGTGATATTATTCACCACAGACAGAGCAGGGAACAGAACAGGCAGATAGACTGAAATACACTGCTGAGGGACGCAGCAGGTGAGTCAGGAGAGGTCTGCTGCGCCATGTGGGTTGCTCCCTGGCGGGCCAGGGATCGAACTCTCACTGCAGTGGCTGCAGCCAGCCTCACAGTGCTGTGCTCAACCCTTTGCACTACCCGGGTGGGGGGAGGGGGAAGGGGAGTTTCCTGGGGGAGGGATGGGGGGAGGGAGGGTTCCCCAGCAGTTTCTTTTTATATTGCCTTTCCTCTGCTACCAAATTGGCATTTCATGTCCCCAGAATACATCTTGGTTTATGGTATTTCTTTGAAGGGTAGGAATATCAGAAGCATTCTTTTTTTTTTTTTTTTTTTAAGATTTATTTATTTATTTATACAAGCACTGGGTACAGTCAGAAGCATGGGAGGGTGAGAGAATTCACCAGAGCCAGAGCGGGGAGCAGAACAGGCAGAAGGACCGAAGTACACTGCTGAGGGGAGCAGCGGGCAGCAGGAGAGGTCTGTACGCCATGTGGGACACTCGCCGGTGGCCGGGGATTGAACCGGCGCTGCAGAGGCTGCGGGCAGCTTCTCAACCCAGCACTCAACCACTGCACCACCGGCGAGGCCCAGAAGCATTCTTAATTATGTACACATATGCTTTTAGGAAAGTTTAAAAATCTTTTTAAACATAATATTACTATGACATAAAAATTAAAACCAGAAAAATCTAATTTTCTTTAGATACTATTGGTAGTTATAGTATTTCTTTAATTTCTAATCTAAATCTTGCTGTTGAGATTCAGTAATTTCAGAGCTACCCCAGAGCCTTGTGAAGAAAGTCATAACAACTTTTTCAAGTGTTTCTACACCTAACTTAAATGTGCTACTCTTCCCACTTACAGGCTGAGTGAGATATGGGGTACCAGAACACTAATAATCACTGATTTGATATCCAGGAGGCTCTCAGAAGTTGTCTCTATTCCAAATGTAAAGTCCACCAAATTGAGTTTCCCCAAATATATGTATGCATGTCCTTTTTTTTTTTTAAGATTTATTTATTTATGCATACAAGAACTTGGGTACAGGCCAGAGGTGTGGGGGTGTGTGAGAGGATTCACCAGACAGAATGGGGAACAGAACAGGCAGATTGACTGAAATACACTGCTGAGGGGAGCAGGTAATGTTCTAATTTGGCTTTAACTGAACCTTTGTTTTGTTTTTCTGTATCCTACATATAAGTGACACCATTTATTATTTGTCCTTCTGACTGATTTCTCATAGCATTATCCCTTTCAACTCCATCCATGTTGCCACAACTGGAAAGAATTTATCTTTTCTTGATAGCTGAGTAGTATTTATTTGTGCGTGCGTTGTGTGTGTAGGTGTACACACACGCCACATCTTAATCCATTCATGTGTTAGGGGCATTTAGGCTGTTCCCCTGTCTTGGCTTTTGTAAACAGTGCTGTAATAACCATGAGAGTGCAAGTTTCCTTTTGAATTGCTAATTTTGTTTTCTTTGGGTCGATGGGAGTGGAATTGCTGGGTTATATGGAAGATCAGTTTGTAGTTATTTTCTTTTTTTTTTTTTAATTTTTTTTTTTATAGAGGCATTTATTTATTTGTTTGTTTGTTTATACATGCACTGGGTACAGTCAGAAGCGAGGGAGGGTGAGAGAATTCACTAGATCCAGAGCGGGGAGCAGAGCAGGCAGAAGGACCGAGGTACACTGCTGAGGGGAGCAGCGGGCAGCAGGAGAGGTCTGTGCGCCATGTGGGACCCTCCTCCAGTGGCTGGGGATCGAACCGGCGCCGCAGAGGACGCGGGCAGCTTCGCAACCCAGCACTCAACCGCTGCGCCACCGGGGAGGCCCTATTTTCTTTTTAATTTAATTTTTTTCCAAAGATTTATTTATTTGTACAAGAACCGTGGTATAGACCAGATGTACAGGAGGGTGAGAGGACACCAGAGACAGAGTGGGGAACAGAATAGGCAGACTGACAAAATACACTGCTGAGGGGAGCAGCAGTTGAGACAGGAGAGGTCTGCCACACCATGTGAGTATCTCCATGGCCGGCGAGGATGGAACCCGGCACTGCAGAGGCTGTGGACAGCTTCACA
>NC_140078.1:74631551-75022563 GCF_964194135.1 Talpa europaea
CTCTTTTTGCAGTCAAATGCTCTACCGCTGAGCTATACCCCCAGTTCCTTACTCTTTTTGGACTGATTTTTATCTGTGTTTCAACACCCTTAGAATTCTATTCCTCTTCTTAGATTTTTTTTTTTTTTTTTTTACAAAGTCTCTAACTTGATTTCCAACATAGATATGAGCTCTGGAGTTGATCTTATTGGATTTGAGTGTTTATTTCCCTGTTTTCATGTTTGTGTCATTCCCTGTTTAGTCAAAGGAATGAGTAATGGATAGTTTGGTTTGCTCACTCCTTGTTAATTTGTTTGCTTTTAAGGATGGATGGAGAGATTTGAACTTAGAGGACGCCATTGTCCTGCAAGAACCCAGAATACTGTAGTAACATTTTTATATTTGAAAAAAATTGAATTTATTTTGGTATTTTCAGGCATTGAGAACTAAGTATATATTCATTGAGAACTAAGTAAGAATATTTCATCTTCAGTTTAGTTTATCATCATATTTTATTATATATTATTTGGATTATCATTATACTTTAATTTATACCTAGTTCACTATAAAATCTGTTCTTATTAACATAATAGATAACATCTAATGAATCATCTATAAGGAGCATGCTGGGCATGTTATAATAGTTTAAATGAATAAGGGGCATTTCAGAATTGAATTTTTAAAAATATAGGTCACTGAGCAAAATGTGAAAACTTTTCACAGAAATTCTATACAAAAATCTCTGCGTAGTTCAGAAATTTGTGATTTAAATCCTTGTAACTTTGCCACAAGCCACAAAAGAGCTAGCAAGGGGTGTGTGTGTGTGTGTGTGTGTGTGTGTGTGTTATCCATTGTACGTGCCATATATGCGTATATATGTGTGTATTTTATAAACAGACACTGTTTCTCTACTACTGAAGTCAGAAAGTATGATAGAAATTAATTTAGGCCTTGGGCCTCCCCAGTGGTGCAGTGGTTGAGTTCTGGGTTGCGAAGCTGCCCGCAGCCTCTGCAGCACCATTTCAATCCCCGGCTGCTGGCAAGAGTCCCACATGGTGCGCAGACCTCTCCTGCCGCCCGCTGCTCCCCTCAGCAGTGTACTTCGTCAGTCTGCCTGTTCTGCTCCCGCTCTGGCTGTGGTGAATTCTCTTACCCTCCCGCGCTTCTGACTGTACCCAGTGCTTGTATAAATAAATAAATAAAACTAAAAGGAAAAAGAAATTGTTTTAGGCCTTAACAGTATTGAAAGGATCGCTACTGTTACTTGCAGCTAAAAGAAGGGTTGAAAGAATATAGGCACTATATAACATTTATAAGATATTTTATTTAAGTAAATATTCAAAATATTTTAGAGAACTTTATAGTAAAATTTAACATACATAAAGACATTGATTATGAATGCCAAACCCAATAAAGTTTCAAGGAGTTAGAACATTTGTCAGGCAGAAAATTTTACCAAAACCCTTCCTAGCCCTTCCCAATCACTGCCAGCCAAAAGTAACCACTTTTCTGATGTCCATTTCCATTTAGTTTTGCCTCTTTTAAAATGTTGTTATAAATTGTATCACAGCATATTCTCTCAATATATATTTTCTATGATCTCAGTCTGTTGTAATTGTTTCCCTACTATGATGCTTTTTAGCAGTTTCTTTTTTTTCCCACTGACTCGTTAATGAATCACTTAGTGTCGCTGTGTGGATGCGTGTGATGCAGCTGGCAGGGAACCGCAACACCCTGCAGACGCACGGTTTCCAGCATGATAAAAATAATCATAAATATTACATCTCTAAATCCAGAGAAGAACTTGTCAAAATGATGGTTAATTAGAGAGATTAATAAAATATGAAGATATTTAAAGATTTGTGACTGAACATAACAATTAGTATGTTACTAATTCTGAAAGTAAATCTAAAATGGGTAAGATAATTTTACAGTCCATATGTTAGTCATATCCCTGACTAAAGAGACAAGTTGGCAGTCTTATTAAAGCTTCATCATTCTCATCATTCACTTGTTTTTATTTCCCTAAGTGTGATGATTTCAATGACTCTTTTCTACTTAATACTTTCTAAGCATTATGTGAATATGCTAGAGTGTACTGACTGTTGTCATTTGCAAACACAAGTGCTAAATGTGTGGTAAAACAACAAAATAAATTACTGCAGAGCAGAGTGATGAAGTTAGCATAGTACAGTAGCAGCAGGACCTTGGGTTTGGAAGGAATGATCACTGGAAAACCTGAGGTTTGAAGTGCCCAGCCTCAATTAGAGTCTTAATAAGTTGCTGGCATTTTGACATTGAAAATCAAAGAGAAGTTTGCAATGGAGAGGAGCAAGTTTGAAAACTGGTCTCTGCCTTTCATAAATGTGTCAGCTCCCTCCCCCTGCCACTACCACTTACAGGTTTATTATAGAAACTTTGTGGCGACAAAACACCTTTCCCTATTAAATAACTCTACTCCCTTTATTTTTTATTTTTTTTAATAGAGGCATGTTTATTTATTTATTTGTTTGTTTGTTTGTTTGTTTTGTTTATACATGCACTGGGTACAGTCAGAAGCGTGGGAGGGTGAGAGAATTTACCAGAGCCAGAGCGGGGAGCAGAACAGGCAGAAGGACCGAAGTACACTGCTGAGGGGAGCAGCGGGCGGCAGGAGAGGTCTGCGCGCCATGTGGGACCCTCCTCCAGTGGCCAGGGAGCAGCCAGGGATCGAACCGGCGCCGCAGAGGCTGTGGGCAGCTTCAAAACCCAGTGCTCAACCGCTGCGCCACCGGGGAGGCCCTCTACTCCCTTTAGAATGTAATTCTTCCTTACCAAATTCGGTGACCTGATCACATTTGCCATTTTAAAAACCAAAACACCCCCTCTCTTACTCATGATGAGGGGTTTTTCAGAGGAGTTAAAAGGGAAAATTAGTTAACTATGGAGGCCTAGGGGAAGAATCCTACTTGGATCAAAACTGGCATTGGCTCTTCTGGAGAAGTACATGTGGGAAGCAGTATTCAGGGATGTCAGAGATGCGTGGATGTGTGATGTATTAGGAAAGAGGGTGATATTATGAGATACTCTTAGGTTTCTAGCTTGGTAATCAAATCGGCGTCCAGTCAGTGAAATAGGGGACACTGGTAGAAGACTGCTTGTCAGACAATCCCACATTTGCTTCAAGTTCCATGGAGTCTCGGGTACCTCTGAGATAGGCAGGATTAGCCCAGCAGGCAGATGGATGAGCTAGAAACCCAGGTCCTGAATGCCCTGTGTAGGGAATCCATGTTCCCTTTCCCTCCCCCTCCATCTATTGGCCCAGCCTGTGGTGCACATGCTTTTTTCACAAGATACTTGGAGGGAGAGATATTATCTTGCAGAAACGTTCTTGGGTTTTGGGCCCCCAGGAAAAACTACAACCTGGACAGATAAGTACCGTGGGGTAGACTGAAAATACAGAACCATTGCAGCCACGCTGGGATTACTACTTTGCAGTCATATCTCAGAATCTAAATGGAAAAGGATAGGGTTAAGAGTCAGAGACTCACAAACTTGACGAAACTATGCCGTAACAATTCTCTGTATTCCTCCACCCTCAAGAACACAGATCTTTACAGCTGGGTGCAAAATGTACTCTTAATAAGAAACCTGCCCACACAACCATTACTGAAACAAATTTTATCACTGTGCACAGGGACAGCTACTTGAAAGATAGCATGGCAGGATAAATAGACATGATTCACACACAGTGCTTGGTTGAGGTGACTCAATTCATTCTAGAAATTTATTCTTTGGCTGCTATGAGAGATTTGAATCCTGTTTTCTTCCTCCCTCTCTAATATCTATTCTTTTTTCTTTTTTTAAGATTTATTTATTTATTTATACAAGCACTGGGTACAGTCAGAAGCTCGGAAGAGTGAGAGAATTCACCAGAGCCAGAGTGGGGAACAGAACAGGCAGACTGACGAAATACACTGCTGAGGGGAGCAGTGGGCGCGGCAGGAGAGGTCTCCGTGCCATGTGCGACCCTCACCAGCAGCCCGGGATCAAACCAGCACTGCAGAGGCTGCAGGCAGCTTCACAGCCCAGCGCTCAACTGCTGCGCCACCAGGGAAGGCCCTCTAATCTCTATTCTTCCTTGACAATGGGCTGCTGCTTCTTCAGATCCATTGCCACTCCTGTCTTTTATTCCTGAGCCACTCCATGTATAATGTGACTTCCATGGCTTCCATTGTAGCTTTGAGTGAGCTCTTTCCACCAGGGCTTCTGCTTTACTTCTAGTACCTCCTCCTGACTGTCACCTGTGTACCTACTTACCCAGTTGCCTCCACCTTAATGTCACCCAGCAATGACTGTTGTAGAGGGTGTTATGTCTGTGCCTTGCAGCTGTGCCTCCAGCATCCTTCCTAGATAAGTTCTGCATCATTTTGGACATTCTCCTGACTGGGTGACTGCCAGGTCTGGTTCTTTAGACATTTTAGAGGGTTTGTAAGCTCTACAATAGCCTTTTAACAAATCCCTTCTTTGCCCAAGAAAAACAGAATTGGTGTCTGTGGCTTGCAAATTAGAACCCTGCTTAACTCAAGTAGATTTCCAGCATTAATACCTTTAAGGATAGAGGCCAAAATGTAATCATCTATAACTTTAGTGGCATGCTGTAACTCAGCTTGCACATAAGTGAGCGCGCCATCCTTTAAGAAGGGGGCTTGTCTTACATGTGCCATGACACGAGCAAGGGCACAGGGCTTTCCCTTGCAAAGAACATCGAAGCATTACTATGATAGTAAAGAGGTTAAAAGTGGGGGTGTAGTAATAGCTATGGACCTTTTTTTAAAGATCTTTTTATTGTGGTGAAATATAGATAACGGAATTTGCCATTTTATCAATTTTAAGTGTGAGGACTCATACTTCCCAATTTCAGAACTTCCTACAAAACTACAATAATCAAGACAGCGGTGCTGGGATAACAAGGGATTGATTGATGGGATAGAATTAAGAGTCTAGAAACTCTCACATGCGCTTTTTGACAAGAGTGCCAAGACAGTGCATTAAGAATAAAGAACAGTCTCTTCAACAAATACTGCTGGGACAACTGAATATCCACATTGCTAAAGAATGAAATTCTTTTTAAGATTTATTTGTTCATGCATAAAAGAACTGGGATATAGGCCAGAGGTGTGGGGGGTAAGAGAATTCACCATAGACAGAACAGGGAACAGAACAGGCAGACTGACTGAAATACACTACTGAGGGGAGCAGTGGGCAAGTCAGGAGAGGTCTGCTGCGCCATGTGGGTATCTCCCTGGTCGGGGATCGAACTTGTGCTGTAATGGCTGTGGCTAGCTTCATAGGTTGCGTCTTAACCCCTTGCGCCACCAGGGAGGCCCTGAAGAATGAAATTTGACTCCTACCTCTACTCAAAGTGGATTAGTGTCCTAAAGGTAAGGCTGGGTTGGACTGCGGGGCCGTGGCAGGGATGGAAGGGACCATACCTGGAAGGAGTACGTATCACTTCTACTTATTGGCTGTGGAAATCAACCAGATACATTCAGAGCCGTGTAGCTGCAGGGAGGCTAGGGAATGTGGATGCAGAAAGAAGAGGAAAACAATTTAGGCGAAAAGCTAACTTCTGCTGCAAGGAGATTATTCTTGGTTATTCTTTTGCCTTTACAGTTCTAAAATTCTGCTCTATATTAGAGCTCCCTCACTGAGTCCTACAGTTAGAGGGATTGAAAAGAAGTGAGAACAATAACACTCAATTACCTTTTCCCTGGACAGACACAAAAAAGAGTAAAGTTCAGCCAGCAAAGTTTTCACAGAAATGCTGTTTGCAGAAACATTCTGTGAGCCTGTGAACCTACCTGTTTGCCAAAGCACAACGCTGGCTTGAGAACATGATGATCTTTCCTGATCTCTGGCCTGTTTCTTTTGAGCTAAAAACATAAACATAGGCCTCATTTGTGCAATGGAAGTTCTGTGGCATCATTGAAGATGAATGAACACTGCCTTAGGGAAAACCAGACAAACCGATCGACCAGTAATGGCTCTGAGTGAAACCAAATGAATTAGATTCCATCAAAGACCCTCTGCAGTGGCCATCAGGAAGTCAGACATGCCCATGTGGGGACCAGAGCCCTCCCCTCCATGGCTGGATCATGGGAGCCAATTTTGCTCATCTCTCTGAGTCAGTCTCTTGACGGCATCTGTTTTGTGAGTTCGGTATGTGTATTATGGAAGGAAGAAGTAGCACTCATCTCATCTGTGAGTTTGTAATCTAATTTGTAATGTGTTCTGTGAATATAGTTATAGAGACTGATGGGATTGCTAAAGAGAACCAGAATACAGGGTGCACTAAAAGCAAGGCACAGTGCTGTTCACCTCTAAGAACTGCCTTCTGCCCTGTCTTAAGGGACCTTGCCTGACTATCACAGAATCCTGAGCTTCTTTGTTACTCCCTTTTCCCCACAGCATACATCTACTTTCCAGTGTTTTTAAAATACATGCCTTTGAGTTTAGTTCTATGTTTAGGCTAAATGTTGCATTTTTAAAGTAAACAATCCGGGAAAGACTATAAACCAATGCTGAATGAAGCATGGTCTGCAGACTGGTGTTGGTCCACAAAGTGTTTGGCACTGGTCCACAGTGAGATAAGCACAGAACCTGGGGCTAAATGTTCAGAACCTTCTAAGACAGTCTGGCAGCCATTTCAACTTAGAATTAGTGGGGTCATCTTGTCGAACAAGTAGATTGGGGTTTTGCTTGCATGGTAAACTGCCTATCATGCAAGCTCCTTTTGGTAACATGCAGTATGTATTGGTCTGCTCTGGCTGCATAACAAAATACCACAGACTAGGTGACTTAAACAACAGAAATTTCTCATAGTTCTGGAGGCTGTCAAGTCGAAGATCAAGGTGTCAGCAAAGTAGATTTCAGTCTGAGGTCTCTTCCCTTGGCCTGTGATGGCTGCCATCTTGATTTGTATGTGACCTTGGTCTTGTGTGTGTGCAGAGGAAGAGAGCTCTTTGGTGTCTGTTATATGGAACTAGTTGTCTTGCCAGCCTTCTGACCTCTTTAACTCTGATTAGCTCCTTGTGGGCCTTAGTTCCCAATATGGTCACATTTGGGGCTGGGGCTTCAATAGAAGCTTTGGCAGGGCACAGACCAAGCACAATAGGGCCAATAGATCGGTGCTTAAATGCAAGGAATTTAAAAAATTGGTCCCTCACCACATACAGTTTGAGAAACTTTATTGTAGATATAAATAGGGGTAATTAACCTGAGCATGAGTAGATATTACTTAAAGAAACAGGAAACAATTAGTTTTGGGTTAAAAATATTTGCATGTTTATGAAATTTATGTATCTTGGCATTCACTAAAATTGTTTTGTGTGAAATGTTGACTTTTTCGAGATTTGAATAAAGACCAGAAATGATGTGTGGATGGTTAATTCCTACAGAGGCCTGTGCTGAAGCTTGGTACTGTCACAGTGCAGTAGTGCTATCCTGTGTAAGCAGCCCACTCACACACCTGCCTCTGTCCACTGGCTCTTGCCTTCCGGCTGCTTGAGGCCCTCTCCCCATGGCCTTGCCACACCTCAGGCACTTCACCTCATCCCACCAGAAGAGTGCACGGCAGCCTCCCTGGGACCCTACTATTAATGCTTTCTTCTTTCTCTGTATTTTCTATCTCAACAGTAGGATCTTCATCATCATGGCCACTTACTTGAAGCCAGTGAACATTTTTTTCATTTTCCTCTTTTCCTCTAGACTTATTTGTCTCTTACCTGCTGATTCTCCCTCCAGATTGTCTCCTGAATCAGTTTTCTCCTGTCTGTTCACCTTGCAGCAGGCCGCAGCTGCCCTGCCTTCTTTCAGTGAACACCAAACTGCTCTCCCTGCCTTCACCATTCCCTCCAACCCATACAGATGTTGCTTTCCCAGACCTCAGGAATTACACACATGTGCCTGTCACTACTCTCCTGAGCTCTTGGGGCACACCGGCTGCAGGTACACCAAGCTGTCTGTTCTGTGCAGCACACTCTGGTAGCCAGTTAGCACCTTGTTCTACCTGCACCTGCACTCAGGGTGTCTTGGCACAATCTGGCCTTCTTTCCTTGCCCTGTGCTGGAAGGTCTAGCTGCAGGCCACCGAGAGACCATGAACACACCTTGTTTTCTTTCTTAGGGAATACGATCCTTTATTGTGTGATGTCCAGCATCTTGCAAACTTATTTCATGAATTTTGGTTGTTGTCATGTCAGATGGGAGGGTTATTCCATCATGGTTAAAGTCATAGTTGCCTATTGGAGTATTTTTAATAAGTAAGAAGGTAATAGGTTTAATTAAACCAAATGTGTTAGAAGGGTGAACTATTTTCTCTTTTCCGCATTATCAACTCCATTTCCCTAGTTGCTGAGGCCCCAAACCCTGGAGTTGTCCTGATGTATCTCCTTCCAACCCCAAATTCAGAGTCTTGTTTACTGCAAAATGCAGTTGGCTTTTGAGCAAATCAGGGGTTGGGTGCAGACCCTTACCCTCACCCCTGCACAGTCAAATATCCACATACAAACTATACTTACCCTTCCATATCTGTGGATGCTTCTCTGCAAATAGGAAAGAAACCCTGCTTGTGGGTGGACCTTGTTGTTCCCACATCAACTGTGATGTGGGAGTCTGACTTCTGCTCATGAACGCCACTGCCTACAATGCCGGCCAGTTACACATTGTGACTTCGGACAAAGTACTGAGTCTGCTTGTATCTCTGTTCGTGATCTGGAACATAATGCTTGGTAATAGTGTCTACCCAAATAACATTGTTAAGAAGAGGAAATAAATCAATATTTTAAATGTGCTTAGAACTGTGTCTAGCACATGGTGTTTGTTAAGTGGACAAGGACAGATCTGTGATTCTTTCTTGGGTCAGGCTGGCTCCTGAGATGGTGACCTTCCATCTCGTCTCTCTTCCCACTTCCCATGTGCCGAGAACTGTGGTCAGGGCTGGAAAATACAAAACAGTGAGAGGGTGGACTTCTTCCCAGAAGACACTTGCCAGTTGGCTGCGTGCCCGAGCCTAGATACATGAAGCCAAGAGTGAATCAGGTAGAACCATGACTGGCAAATGAAGGAGAGGTTGTGGACGGCAGCCCGCCCCACACGACTTGTCATGGCAAACATGTCCGGGAATGGGGTGAGAAGTGGGCACTTTCCAGTGAGGGCGCTGACTCTTCTTTTTTTTTTTTTTTTTTTTTTAAAGATTTATTTATTTATTTATACAAGCACTGGGTACAGTCAGAAGCACAGGAGGGTGAGAGAATTCACCAGAGCCAGAGCGGGGAACAGAACAGGCAGACTGACGAAGTACACTGCTAAGGGGAGCAGCGGGCGGCAGGAGAGGTCTACGTACCACGTGGGACCCTCACCTGTGGCCGGGGATCGAACCGGTGCTGTAGAGGCTGCTGGCAGCTTCGCAACCCAGCGCTCAACTGCTGCGCCACTGGGGAGGCCCACGCTGACTCTTCTTTACACTCCCACACAGCATTCAGCCTGGGCTGTCCTGCTAGGAAAGCTCGAGCTCATGACAGCCTGCATTTATGCAGCAAGCCTGTGCTTCTATACAGTGCAGTGCTTGTACCAGGGGCTCATCACATGTTCCTGAACTGCCTGGGAAAACACACAGAACTGTGCAGTGAGGAGTCAGTGCCCAATGCCAACAGGCGCTGATCTGGCCTTCAGTGAAGAGCCCCTCACACTTTGTGTTTTCTGAGTTTCTGAAGGCATTTTCTTCCTCCAGAGATGCTCACACATTATGTTCTTGTCAGGCTGTAGATGCAAATCTCCCTGGTCCTCTCGGGTATCAAGGTCAGGTCAGGCTGTGCCTCGTGATACTGAAATGGGGGGATGGAGGGAGGTGAGAGTCCAGAAATGAAGGGTGATCACACTAACAGACATAACCAAAAACTAAATGAATGTCCTCTGCCTGACTATGTATCTGCAATCATGATTTACATGTGAAGAAAAATGCTCAAGGTTATTTTATAAAAAATTATTTTCAGGAAGAGATGGGGACTGGATGTTAGGCATTAATTTAATATGGACGAGTTTATGCAGGCTCCACTCTCAGGCTAAGTAGAATCGGTAATGTCAGTCTAGTGCTTATTAAAGCTTTTTTTTTTTTGAAATTTTCCAGATACTGTCAAATTAATGAATAAATTGATATATGGACTATATTTTGTGAATTAAAAAAATCTAATTTGTGTTACTAGAGCAGCAATAACAAAGCTAAACAACCGAAATGTATAAATAAATTATGTTAGAAATAGAATGACACTATTTTCTATTCTGTGCTTATTTCAACTCCATTATTTTACTGTCATCAGTTCTTTTTGCATTGACTATCTTTGTAGTACTTAAAGCAATACTCTTTATAAGGGAAATCATTAAGTTTCAGGTGTGCATCATTAAAAACCAACATGTATATACAACATTAAGGTATTCATGTTGGTTTTTAATGAACCACACCTGAAGCTTGCATACTGTTATAATACAATGCTACCTCAGTTTTCAGAAAAGTGAAATCATTAAAGTAATCATGAAATTTTGAATGTTGCTTATAGTAATTCACCGAGCATATTAATCAAACTATACTATTCTTACTTATTAACAATTTTAATTAAATCATGAAATGGGATACACATTAGGTGGTTAATTTTTGTCATCTTGAGAACATGATTATACTGAAACTAAATAAGACTGTATCCTGCCTTTTATTTGAAAGAAAAAAAGTCTTTTTTCCAGTAGAATTAGAGCTATGAATAGCACATAGAATGTGACCTCTGGACAACTTAGTAAACTATTAGGGAGTTTTTATGTAAACCTGGTGGGCTTAATTGTCAGCTAATTGCCACTTGAATCCAGTGCACTCCTGTACATATTACTTAGGTCTCAGGGAATTCAGTAGAAGGTGCCTAATCAGACCATGGCACAGTGATGGTGCTGTGATTTTTTACACTGAAATTAAGATTTCAATGTATAAATAAATCTTTATTTCAATGTAGATAATCATGGGTTCACTTACAGTTTTAAGGAATAGAAATAGAGCCCCCCTGTCTCCTCCAGTAATAACATTTCATAGAACTGCGGAGTCACACCACTTGGGACCTGATGCTGGCCCTTTGTGGAACTTGTTTACATTAACTTTACTTGCTCTCATCTGTGGGTGTGTGTGTCCTATTCTCTGTGGTTTCGTAGCATGTGAGGGTTTGTGTGGCCACCCTCACTGTCAGCAGACAGAACAGCTCCGCGCCCTGCAAGGATGTCTCCTGGGACCTTTGTGACCACCCTCCCTCCACCCTCTCAACCTTTTACTCCTGGAAACCACCAGGCTGTTCTCTGTTTCCAAATGTTGCCTTCTAAAAAATGTTCTATAAATGAAACCATACAGTATACATCCTTTGGGATTGACTTTTATTTATTTATACAAGCACTGGGTATAGTCAGAAGCGCAGGAGTGTGAGAGAATTCACCAGAACCAGAGTGGGGAACAGAACAGGCAGAGTGATGAAATACACTGCTGAGGGTGTTAGGGGGGAAAGGATGTCCCAAAGCTAATTCCATATAGGCTTTGTGGACTCCACCCCCACCCTAGGTCAAAGCCAAAGACACTGGGAACTCCAAATCCCATCACCACCAAAGGGAAGGTGGCTGGGACCTGAGGGTGGGGTTAAGCAGCCAGGTGGACATAAAAGGCAGACACGTGGGCTTTGGAGGATCCCCCATTTTTGGCTCTCCGCCAGCTCGCAGCGTTCGGCCAGCTCTGAGAGTGACTTTGGGTTTCCAGGTCGTCGGATCGGGTAGGACGCATTAAAAACTTTATTTCCCTATTTTCTCCCTGAGTTGTACATTTTCCTTATTTCTTTTTCTCTTCTAAATAAACCTTTTATTAACCCCTTTGTGTGTGTCTGTAGTAGAGTATTCATAAGTCCCTTTAAAGCGCGCGGGTGAGGACCCACAGCCAGGAACCCGTTTAATATCGGGGTTGCTCTATAACAAGGGGAGCAGCTGGTGAGGCAGGAGAGGTCTGTTGCGCCTAGTGGAACCCTCGCCGGCGGCCGGGGATCGAACCGGTGCTGCAGAGGCTGCGGGCAGCTTCGCAGCCCAGTGCTCAACCGCTGTGCCACCAGGGGAGGCCCAGGATTGACATTTTTAACTCAGCACAGTTTACTGGAGATTAACCCAAGTTATTATTGTACCAATAGCTTCTTCCTTTTTATCACAACCCAGTTTATTTAACCATTCCCCACTGAAGTACATCTGGGCAACCTCCAGTTCTTGGTTACTACAAATAAACTTACTATGAATATTTTTTACAGTTTTTGTGTGAACATAAGTTTTCATTTCTCTGGATACATAACCAGGAGTGACGCTACTGGCCTGTATGGTAATTGCATGTTTAGTTTTATAGGAAAATGCCAAACCGTTTTCAGAATACTGTACCATTTACATTCCCACCATGTCTACATGACGTAGTCTCTCCACATCCTCGTCAGAATTAGGTGTTGTCACTAATTTTTCTTTTAGCCATTCTGATGGGTGCATACTGCTATCTTGCGGTTTTAATTTGCTTTTTTCTGGTGATAGATGATGCTGACGTTTTCAGGTGCTTATTTGCCATCTTTATATCCCCTTCAGGGAAATATCTGTTCATGTCTTTTGCCCATTTGTGTTTTTAAGGTTCTTTACATACCCTAGATAGTAGCCCTTTGTTGAATATGTAGTTTGCAAATATTTTCTCTCAGTCTGTATCATCACATAAGCTTTCACAGAACGAAAGTTTTTAATTTTAATGAGATCCTTCCTCTTCATGGCTTTTTGATATTTGGTCTTTTAAAAAGTAGGGAGAAGTGTCTTCTGTAGAATTAGAGCATATTTCTCTTGTAGTTATTTTTATTTTAAAAATTTCTTCTTTTCCCCCACTTTCATGCTCTCTTTAGCAACCTAAGTTTGTTCTCAGTTGTGAGAATATTTCAAGTTATTCCAACTGTAATTTATTTCCAGTGTTCTTACATTGGATGAGCATCTTTACATTTTTCTCCTACCCTTTACAACATCTAGAAAATTTCTTCTTCATTTGACCACATTTTTGCAAGTGCTTGCTTTTTAAAATTATGTGATTATGCTTTTCACTATTCACATATTTAACTATAGAATTTCCTCGCCTCCCTTTTTTTTCCCCAAATCAAACCCAGTGTGCAGGTGGCATTTCATTTTTACCACAGTTTATAGTGAGTCCCTGGAGCCTGTGGTGGAGATGTACATGTTTGTATATTCATTCTGACCACTTGGAAAAGGCTGTCCCAGTCTATCCAGTTCAGAGACATGCCTTTCCTGAGTGTCCTTGGCTGCAGGGCCTCCAGTGACCCTTCTGCAAACCACCATCAGGTTTGCAGCATTTCCTGTCTCTGTCCCTTGGTGAAGAACTAGGCCTCAGCTGGGAGGTCAGCAGGCAGCGCTGCCTGGTAGCATGCTGAACTGCCAGCTCCAGTGGTCACGGCTTGGGGGAGGGGCGCCTCGCACTCTTGACCTGCATGCATGTGCTTCCTGTTAAGGGAACAGCCCCCCCGCAAGGAGCCCCGTACCCCCAGCTCTGAGCCTGTGATAGGTCCTTAAGCCTTGTTGAACACCTGTTCCTCCTCTATAGAGCAGGGGGTGGAGTATAATGCCCACCCTGCTTCCCTCAAAGGGCATATCAGAAAAATTCTTGCATCTTCTTTCCTGTTCTATCGGGACTCTGGTGAAAGTACCTGCTGACTCCCTGCTGCTGGGGATGCAGAAAGAACCATACATTGGCTCTTGGGCAAAAAGATAACAATGTCAAGTCTACTAGCAAAAAAACCCCTGCTGCTTTTTTTTCTTATGAAACTGAGATGATCTCTAGAATAGAAATTATAACTCATTCAGTTAATTTAATTAGGATTTATTAACATCTACTCAAAGCCAGACACTTTTCTTATCAGTGATGACACAGCAACAAACAAAAAGAAGTATATATTTTAGGGGGAAGATAGATAATGAATAAGGCAAGCAAATAAAATATGTAGTATGTATAAATGATAAGTGCTAAGGGAGAACTGAAGTGAGGCTTGGAGATGGGACGTGATGATAGGGTATAGTGGTGGTGGTTTTTGGGAGGTTGTCTGGGAAGGTTTCCCAGAAGGGTGCCGATAAGTCAAGGCCTGGAGTAAAACCCTGAGGGGATCTGGGCCTAGATCCCCTCAAGAGGCAGCATTGGAGAGGGGTGGGGGGAGAGTAGGAGATGAATCTAGAAATCCTGTAACAGGGCATAGGAAACCTGAGTGTGTAGGGCTTTTCAGCTCACAGGCAAGACTCTGGCTTAACTCTAGGTGACATGGGGGCTGCCTGAGATTCTGAACAGAAGGTGGACTGTGGGATTTTTGTATTAATGGGGTTCCCTGGCTGTTGTTGTGACAATGGACTGTAAGGGGTGAGAGAAAAGGTAGAGAGACCAATTAGGAGACTGTGGCAATGATCTCCTTGGCCAGGGTAGTAAATGTGGAGGTGGCTCCAGTGTATTCTGGATATAGTTTCATGGCAAATTAGAGGGACTTGATAATAGGTTACAGGTAGGACATATCAAAAGAGAGGCATCAAGGATGACCCCTATGTTTAGCCTTAGCAACTTAGAGAAGGGAATTGTCATTGCTGAGATAAGGACAGCATTTTAAGTCAGTTTTGGCAAAGAAGGTCTAGATAATACAAGTGCATTTTATCTTTTTTAAAAGTTGAGGATTAACAAACATACAGTAAAGTGCTTTAAAGTGTAGTCATTTTAAATTGTAGCTTCAGCAACCCTGTGTCTTAAATATAGTTTATTCATCATAAAAATTTTTGGATGGAAATGTTTTTCTTTTTTCTCTTTAATTATTTACATCTTAAACTCTTTTTATTTTTAGTTCTTCTAAGAAGCAAGGTAAATCTGTCTGTGCTCCAAATGGAAATAAAAAACTCATATGTTCTGCAAATATCTTTTATCCCTATTATGCATACTTATAATATCCTGGCCCCCTATGGGAGAGGTGTAAAAAAAGGCATGACCTCTACCCTGAGGGGCCATACTACTGAGTTAAATCAAAATAAAAATGTAAAAACTGCAGAATAATGACCAGATTCAAACAAACCTCACTGACAGGCAGTTTGGGATTCGTGACTCTGTGCCTGTGTAGTTACCTACTCGTCTGGAATATCTGTCTCGAAATGACAGTGTTTTGATTCTATTGATAGGATCTGAAAAATGGCTTACTGAAAAGAATGTGTGAAAAAACCATGTTACTTGATGAGTAAGAAAGCCTACTGAGGTTTTGAAGTACACCTCAAATAAAGGGCTTTGATGTGGTTTCTTTGGGGGTGTCACTCATAACCCCTAGAGAAGATGTCATCTCAAGTAAAACACATGCTCTTCAGTCAAGCCATTAGTGAAATACTGTTGAGGGAATTCAGCCTGTGAGTAGCCCTTGTGCTAAGCAGGAAAAATACTCTGATAATTAATTAAAGCACTTATAACTTGAATCTGATTTTCCTGTAGAAAAAGTAATGTGGGAGAACAATATGCTGACCAGGGATCCAATGTTCAACATGTTGTACAAATCACCAGACACCTTGAATTTAACTACATTTATTTTCAGCTAAAATCGACCCACTATTTAGTATAAAACTTGTATAGTAATCAGAAACCCAGTTACCAATGACAGGATTTTATTTATGCCAATACCATCTCAAAAAAGCCACTGTTGTTTTTGTGTATTCTACTTTAATTTTTGTAAAGCAAATCAGAGAAACTTTCATTGTACTTGGAAAATTCAGAAGAACTTTATTTAGACTTTTGCCATCATCTTTAAATGAAATTTTGAACTACTTGGCCATTTTTCGAGAAACAGAGCCAAGAATAATTTTGTGAAAAGACGTTTTCCTCTAAACTTAGTGACCCACTGTGATTAAAAAAAAACAAAACAAAACAAACCCACTATACTTCCCTTAGCAATGGCAGAAAATATATCACAGCCACAGCTATAATTTGTTAGATACCAATCACACGGCCCATCTGTCTCATAGTAATTTACCTCTTTTAGTGGAGGTATTTCGTGTTTTTTCTTTGGTTCATCAGCCTTTGGCTTTTCTGTTTGTGTTGATTTTTGTCACCTGTAGATGCAATTTATCGCCTCACTGTGTAGCAAGACTCAAAGCTTCAGTGCAAATGGCGGCCTGCACACTTAGGCAGGGATTGGTTTAAAATCTACTAGAAGCTAATCCTATTTAATTTCTTCAAAGATGATTTTGTAGTCACAAGAGAAACTTAAGTATTTTTATGATGTGGTTGCAGCTCCCTTCCCTTTGCCTGTCACTGCTCTTTTCCAGCCTCCCTTCTTTGTGCTGCTTGGCTCTCGGGCCCCTCCCTTCAGTCTTTGCTGCTGAATCTTCTGATCTTGAAGGTAGCAGATAAACTTGTGACTCAGGAGCCATCATATTTGATTTTTAGGTCTTCTTCCCTGTCCTCATCTACTGGGATGAATCTTTGTAGTGAACTAACTCTAAGGTTTGGATTTCCTAAAAGGAAGTATCAGGTGATACAAAAAATAAAAACAGAAATAAATGACCAAAACAGGAACTTCTGAGCATCTGAGGATGGTTAAAGGTGTTTTAAACCACTAGAGGGAGCCCATATTGTTCCCATCTCTGAATCCTGTAATGTTTAACGGCGTGATTTTATTCTCCATGGAAAAGTTACTTATAGGTACATTATTTTAACAATCTCCTTCAGTTTGCTTTGAAGGTGGAAATGCGAGAGTACCAGTTATGAGAACACTGTCTACTCTGGTGGTTTTGTACTCCATGTTCTGAAAGTGGTATGGGCAAAGAAATCTGAGCAAGGACCTTGGGATGGCTCCTTGGCTGGTCTCTGCTCTCCACCCCTTCCCCATAACACTCACTGTCATCTTCCACCCCATCCTTATGCCAACCCCTGGGAAGATTTCGTCCCATTTGACAGCACATCATGCTGAACTCTGGGCAAATGGATGGTGAATGATACAACTGTCCTTCTCACGTGCGTAGAAACTTCCAGCTTTACCTCTCTTGCTTTCCTCTGAGGAACTTGCTCCTAATGATTTCTCAGATACCCTTCACGCCTTTGAATTCTCTGGGTTTTCTATCTTTGTATCAGAAGAGTTGTGTTTGTGTTTTATTATCTGAGAATGACTCTGTGCATGGCAAGGTTTTCACAAAATACTTGTATTTTAACAGTCAGGTTACTGAAACTATGAATATAAAACACAGAATGTTTCTTATAATGTTCAACTCATAATACTTTTCTCATTTGTAAGTCTATAAAATTTTACATATAAGAATCATAGTCACTTTCAAATATGTATCATTTTTATTACTATTTAGTGAATTTATAAACAAGCACATTAGGATTCTCTAAACAGTTAACAAAATTAGTTCATTAAGTTAATATGTAACCTTTATTGCAGACTTCATATATATGACTCAAACATGTCAAAAGCTTGACAGGGCAGCTTTGCAGTCTAACATTAAGCAACTCAAACCAAACAAGTTTAATCAAAAAAGCAGTGGATGAGATTTTGTTTAACATTTCTAACATATTAAAAGTAAAAAAGCCCAAAATAGCCCAATGATTTTTAAAAAGTGTTGTTGCAGCTTTGTGTTAGGACTTACCCAAGTATGTTTATATTCATTTCTTCACCCCAGGGTTCCTCACCCACCCAAAGGGAACAGCATGACCATGTCAGACCCCTGGACTTGGTGAGGCTGGGCCCCAGGCCTGACGCTAAGAATGCTTCCATTACTTCTACCAAGGCCACAGTTTATTGAACCCATCTTGTACAAGTTGCCTTAGAGTAATAAGACTTTGTTCATCCCTTTAAAATAATGTCTTGAATGCATAAAATTTTATAGCTCTCACTTCTGAGTATGAATTATTTATTGAGAAATCTGAGTTGATTCAGTTCTTCACGTACCACACACTCCAGCCCTGTACAAACCTTTTACAGGATACTTCACCTTTTGCTGTTTCTTCTGCCACCTTCTAAAATGATCTTTAGAAAGTCATGTGAGTCTGGAAGCTTCTCCAGCCTTTCTAAATTTCACACCATCCACCACTATCAAGTTGACTCCCTCTACCCATTCTTCTCGCTTCCCCTCCCCTTGTCCTCTGGTAACCACTAGTTTGCTGTCACAATGTGAGAGTTGTTCTTGTTTTGTTACTTTGTTCTGTCTTTATATTCCACATGTAAGTGAAACTGCCCAGTGTTTCTTTTTCTCACTTACTTCACTTAGCATATTTAAGTTCCATTCATGTTGTTGCAAAAGGCTAGTCTTCACCTGTAAACAGTTAAGAAAAATTCCACTGGATGTTTTGATATATATCACATCTTCTTTGTCCAGTCATCACCTGTTAGGTTAGGTTGTTTCCATGTCTTGGCTGTTGTTAAGTAGAGCAGCAATAAACATGAGCAATATTAAGAAAGTGAACAAAACACTAACTCATTTATTTTGTGGGCATCCCTATAGTTTTTCCCTTTTTTCTTGTCCTGATAGATAAAGACCCCATCTTTGTTTGTTAGTCACATGGAAACAGGAACTTTTTGTTTTGGTAACAAAATGCTCCTCTAGCACAAAAAGGAATCACAAAATAAGTTTCTCTAGCATGTACTTAGAGTATCGCCTAATTGAATCACAAATATTTTGAGCACTTGAAAAGGAAAATTGTCAAAGAATTTATTCTGTCAAACTGTGTGATTGCTGTAGTGTTACTGTGAACACACTCTTTTGTCCCTTGTGTCTTAAATGTTCACCCTGAAGAGTGCAGGATCCGACACTTTAGCTCACATGAGACGCCTATTCAACAGTGCAATAAGCTATAAACATATAACCTCCAAATAAGTAGTTGATTGTGCATGCTATGGGGGAGAGTTCAGCCCCATCTTTGTACTTAGTCATGGATGATATTGGCTTATGATTCTTGTGAAGTACTGAGAGTTGACTGTCATCAGTCATGTCTGTTGCATAGTTAGGAACCAGGCCATTAGCTCAGACTCTTAAATAGAAATCTGCCTGCAGAAGAGTGTCCTCGGGTCTGGAGGCAGAGAGCTTCTCTGGGTAGACTCACTTAGGAGATCATTTTTTTCCACAAGAAAGGAACAAAAAGAAAGAAAAGCATTTGAAAAAACTGTAGAGGAAGAATCATCATTGTTGGATCTCTGTTTTGTGGCACTGGGTGCCCAGAGCACAAGATGCTTGTAGCATAAAATCATGTGTCCTTAGAGAAGATATAATCAAACCATCCTTAAATATGACCCGAAACTGAATCTCTTAAGAGACAAATGTAAAAAGCAGCCTCTTCCTTTAGAATGGATGTTCTATTTATTGGCTTGCCTGCCCAATACCCATTTCTGCTGGAAACTGGCCTCCCTCTCTCCCCCACAGCAATGGGCGAAGCCTGCCTATTGGTCAGTGGTCAGTGTGGGCACGCCCAGCCCAGGCTCCACCATGCACCCCTTCGGTGGAGGGTGGGAATTGCCATGAAGGGCAGTCTGTCTCTGTCTGTCTGTTCTGCTGGATGGGGCAGCTGGGAACTCAGCAGCTATTATGGTCCCAAAGTATGAGAGCTAGAGAGAGCCCCTTAGAATATAGAATGGCCAGAAGTAAGACTCAGAAGAAAAGCATTAGGAGCCATGGAGATTTAGCACGTTCATCCAAGTGGATCATCTCATGTTGTTCTGCAAGGCATGGCAGAACAGGGAGCAGTTCCTGCAGCCGATGTGCTGGCGGGTAGCCAGGCGCATATTGGGAGCAGGAGGCCTGAGTTAGTTGGCTGTGCAGGAGCTATCAGTGACATCCCATGGTTCTCAAGGCACAAATTAAGTGTCAGTCTCACTGCCTGCCATAATTTAAAAACTGAATTTACATTTTTTTCTGCTTAGAGTTGTCCAGGTATATTCAGTTTCCTGTCATTATGCTATTTCATTTTTTAAAGTAATACATATTCATAATTTTAAAGAACAAATATTCCATTCAGAACAATAACAAAACAACCGGTCCGTGCCCTTTCCTACCTTCCTACAGTCAGTCATTCAATATTTTCACCTTTCCTGTTGCTAGACGTCTCTGCTTGTCTAAGCAACATGCTTTTTGTTAACTTTGTCGACACCTGACTATATAATATGAAGGTTTCTACACCCAGGGTATACAGGAGCTCTTTCCACGTCTCAGAGACCCATCTGCTGTGCTGCACCGGGATCGGGGTGCTGCAGCCTGGCATTTTAGTGAGATTAGGGAGATGAGGCGAGCAGAAATAAGTTTATTTATTCCAGAAGTCTCCCAAATCTCAATATCATAATTTATTTTATAACTTTGGTAGTTAACTTTTCTCCTGCTCAGTCCATTCAGTACTTATTACATGGGAATGCCAGTAGCTGTAAGCTTTTTTCTTTTCCTTTTTTTTTTTAAACTCCAATCACATTTCACTAAAGCTCATTACTTTTCTGATTTTTATTGAGTCCTGTGAATCTGATAGTTTTTGGTACATACTGAATTTTAAATTGGCCAACCTCTGAATTATTATGTCCCTGTTTACTGTTTATTTTTTGTTTCTACCTCTCCCTACTTGAAAAGGAGTAACAAAATTAAAAATATGAGTAGGATAGATTAAGAAGCTTTTAGAGAATATCTAGAGTGATCAGACAGTATGTTTTTACCCATCCACACAATATGAGACATTTAATACAGCTGGGTCTTAAAACTTGCTCTCAAATTCTCTTGTCAGCTGAAATGAAAAAGGGAAAGGTAGTACTTCTTTTTTTATTACTAAACAAAAGTAAGTTTAAAAATTCTTTGGAGATAACTTTTTGAATTAAACTCAAATATGACTTTATCTTATAATTCTTGGGCTAGGGAACCTGGATTTACATAATGATCGATGTCCTCCAGCATAGTTTTAGAAAATATGCACAATTTGCCATTGAGGTGGGTCAATGACCACTTGTAGCGTGCCCTAACCTAGCAGAGGCATTTCTGAAGGGAACTGTGAAATTATCACTTAGGAACTTATGTTTGCTTTCAGATGCTCCAGCCTTAAAATAGAGATAGAATTTAGAAGTCTAATACCCTGTTCAACTTTTTCAACTGTTTGATTTCTCAAACTTACGCCAAATGTTACATCAAGTCAATTTATTTTTGAATTATCTGCTCCGTATGCATGTTGCCAGTATTTTGTATTATTTAAAATTAGGACAATCTTATCAATTATGAACACGACACAGGAGTGAACATTAAGCACTTATTAAATTAACTACTTGGCCCTGAAAACTTCTCAACTAGAAGGCCAACCTACAGTATCATAGGCATAGCTCTTAGAGTAGATAGAGCCCTGCTGATCTTCAGTTTTGTCATTCATCAACTAGGGGTATACTGCCTACCTCATCGGGCATTAAATGAGTAAGAATATGGAAAGCACAAAGAGGAGGGGTTGGGTCATGGTAAGCACTACATTCAAGTATTAAAGTGTTAACTTAAAAGGCAGAAATGCTCCCCCAGACTGACTGCGCTGGCATAGCTTTAAGGCATTCATGCCACACTAACCATGTTTGCCATTGGGGTACATGTTGGCTGTCACCTGAAATGTCCAAGGCTGTGTCTAGTGTCCATGATACTTCTCCATTTTCTACTTATAACCTATAACAGCAACACTTTTTTTTTTTTTAGTAGCTGAAATACCATTGCATTTTAACATTTAGTTTCAGGTGAACAGGCACCTTCTGTGTTCAACAGGGATGCCTCGTCAACCCATCATCCTGTGTGCTGTTGCACATGACCAGGTTTTGTCTGACAATAAAGGGAGGTATGTGGATATTTAGGATATGTGCTTTGACACCAGCCATCCCTTCCCACTCTGAGCTTACTGCCCATACAGTTTCATGGTCCAGGATCTGAAGAAGTATTTGAGGGGCCTCCCCTGGTGGCGCAGCAGTTGAGCGCTGGGATGCGAAGCTGCCTGCAGCCTCTGCAGCGCCAGTTCGATCCCTGGCCGCTGGCGAGGGTCCCACATGGTGCGCAGACCTCTCCTGCCACCTGCTGCTCCCTGTTCTGTTCTGTTCCCCTCTCTGCCTGTTCTGTTCCCCTCTCTGGCTCCGGTGAATTCTCTCACCTCCCACGCTTCGGACTGTACCCAGCGCTTGTATAAATAAATAAATAAATAAATAAATCTTAAAAAAAAAAAAAAGAAAAAGAAGCAGCATTAGAGCCTTGCATCTGTGTTGTCATTGTTCCATTTGATCAAAAAATGACAGTTATGTGATGATTTATTGATTTAACATTTAAATAACTATTAGCTGTTCTTAAGTATTTTCTTAATAAGATGAACTTCTAAGAAGGGTAATAGTAGGTGGAATGTGTCTTGCTTCCCTTCCTACCCACACCTCCTAGGACAGTCACTAATCTTCCCAGGCACTGTTAGGGCAGTTGGCATATGGCAGATGCTGAATAACAGTTTGTTGAATAAATAATTCTAAATTGATTTAATGTTCATAAATAAGAAGGAAAATGTACTACATCTTATTTATACATCTGGGTAAGTTTCATCCAGTGCAATTCTTTTGATATGCTGACTTTCTAAACAGTTTGTAATAATGTATTTTAATGCCATGTAACATGATTAATTTTTATTTGAAGGATAATGAAGAATTTTATTATTTGTAGACTCCAGGATAAATAATAGGGCCTGGGACAAATGGCAGGGAGAGTGTTACAGGATGCCAGCAAGGGGCAGGTCAGGAGTGGATGGAAGACCTACTTTGTCTTTTTCTTTTAACCATCTATATACATTATTTTCACAAATGAAAAAACAAAACAAAACCCTGACCTGTGGTAAAAGGAAAAAGTATTGTAATTTGTGCCTAACCTAGGGAGAATTATATTGACTTTGTTAATTAGATAAATAGTTGGGCAACAATTGTAGCTCACCTTCCAAGGCATACTTAGTAGTTCTGGGGACTGGAAATCTTTTTAATGAGACTTTTTATAGATTGTTCAATCAGAGATTATAATATAATGGAAATTTTGACTTTTCTCTGGGAAAGATCCAAAAATCTGCCCACTCTGGAGATCTGCCTCTCTTGAGAATAGATCAGAGTGATTATCAATCAGCAAACAGGTTTGCCATGTTATTTTTTCTTCAGAAATCCATGCTTATCCATGATGTTACAGCTTGACTTCTTTTTTTGCATTTACTTTTTTTTTTAAATTGAGATAGCATTGGTTTACCACACTGTGTATGATTTAAGGAAATAGGTTCAAACCTCCTCAGATGTTGTGTTTCCACACCTTCCACCAAAGCACCCACAGTCCTTTACCTTGGACAATTGGGTTCCCTCCCCCCCGACTTTTTATTTTAAACAGTTAATCTTAGGTTATCTCATTGTTTTAATATTTATTAGCATTTCTTGTCCGTATGAAGTTTTTCTTGCTCATACAAAATGATCTAACTCAAGATCTCCTGAAATAGTGAAGTAAAGAGAGAAATAACAAAAATTACAAAAGAAGAAGAAAAGTAAGGGGAAACCCCATCAGCCCAGAAGCAGGAAAGGAAGTGGTGCCCATTGTGCCCTACAAACATTGATTCATCGCCGATCTCACACAAGTGGACATGCTGGAAGTAAATACAGAGGGAAGGGTCAAGGATGAGGAGGGTAGTGGGTAGAAGTGTTGGGGGAACTCAAGGAAGAGGACACAGATGTTTTCTTCTGAGACCTTCTGGTCTCTCCAAGAGACAGCAAGCATGTGAGTGCTGAGAGTGAGGAAGCAGAGAGTGGTGTTAGATATTTGAAGAGATGTTAAAGTATAGAATCAAATAATTGGGTGGGTCGGGGGAAATAGCAATTGTCAGTCCAGAGAGCCCATTTGAGGTCATGAGTTTAAAGTGGGGTCAATAGTCTTGTATTTTTTTCCTCCATCCATTGTTGTGAGTGTATTGTTAAAAATTAGAGCAATTCTAATTAATCATGGACTTTTACTTTTGGGGATTTTATCAAAATATGAGAGTACCCATGGAATGTGTCATATGCAGAAATGGCATCAATGAAACTGGCTACAGCATAAATTTTAACACCACTGATGTTCATCTGGAGGCCCTGATGAGGTATCCTCTGCAGGGGAGGTATCTTGTAAGGTTTTACATCAAAATCTAGACTTGCAAGAAGTATTCCATTTCCTAAGCATAAACTTCTAAAAATTTGAAACTTTATACTTCAAAATTATGAGACATTTTATGGCAAGAACGGAAAAAAATAAATGTTTTGTCAATACTTGGTTTATTTTCTTAATATTTCTTTTTTAATTGGATAAACTTCCCTTTTAGTTAAATCTGGGGTTGAATGTTTGATATTTCTTTAAATAGACTTCCAACAGGGGGAAAGTGTTTTGTGAATATTTTCTGGGCCATCACAGCAGTGTTATGTAAGAGGAAATCATTATAACATCCTTCTAAAAATACTTTAATGGAAAATTATCTTGCAATCAGAATATATCTGTTTAAAGATGTAATATTAAAAAGCTCTGCAATCTTCATTTACAATGTAACTTAAAATTAATAGACTAGTTTTCAGAGCTGTTTCAGTTTTACAGAGAAAATTATATAGAAAGTGTGTTACCCTATGCCCTAAATTCCCCCAGTTTTCCCTGTGATTAACATCTTACATTAGCATGGTACATTTGCTATCATTGATAAACCAATATTGATTTATTATTAATGAAGGTTCCCAGTTTACATTGGGGTTCATATGGTATCATTGGAATGGTTTTACCATCTTAAAAGTCTCTTGTGCTTCAGCTGTCATCTCATTTTCCCTCCCTCTCCCCCACAAACCATTGGCCACTACTGATCTTTTTACTGTATCTTTTCTACAGTGTCTATAATTGGAATCATACAGCATTCAGCCTTTTCAGACTAGGTCCTTTTACTTAATCTTATGCCTCTAAGGTTCTTCGATGTCTTTCCATGATTTGATAGCTCCTTTCTTCTCATCACGGAATAAGGCATTCCATTGTATCATACACTGTGGTTTGTTTGTCCAGTCATCTGGTGAAGGACATCTTGGTCGCTTTCACTTTGGGGCACATATGGCTATAGTTGCTGTACCCTACAATGTAGTTTTTAAGTATAGTTGTAATTGTTGATACCTCTGTTAAGTTAGCACTGCCCCTGTCTTACCTGACTGCTTAGCCCAGATGAGTCCAAGAATGTTTCCAGCTGGCCCTGGTCATCGCAAAGCTGAAAAACAGACTCCTTGTTTCTTGGAGCTTACAGTCTATTTAAGGAAGAGCTGGATTATGAAAATACACATCTAAGGATTTAAATACACAAATGCATATGATAAGTTTTAAGTATTTTAGTATTAGAAGATTCAATGCTGGGCACAGAAAATTGCTTAAATAATAATTGGAGACCCAGAGTAATGGGCTTCCTTAGAGAGTCTTACAGAAAAAGCCTTTGTGACTTCTGCTCTGTGACCATTAAGCAGCTCTTATTTATAGTAGTTTTATTTCTAAAGATAAAAATTATGATTCTTGGCACTTCCCCAAACCCTTAAAGCTTTCACTCCAATCAGCACAAGTAATAAAATAATCATCTTAACAGGACTTCGAATATTGTAAACATTAAGTAGTGAAAGGTTCTTCTCTGGCCATGTGCCTTCAAGTTCTATTGATTTGATGAATCAATAGGAGATGAAATTAATATGAACCTGGAAGAATTGTCAGGAGGGAAAATCATGAAAAGCTGCCGTTTGATGTAGGATTGAAAACTCAACCAGAGGCTTCAAACCGAAACCACCACCACCACCACCACCATCAATTTTCCTCTGAGTTTTATGGTTTTTACATTTTATATTTTTATCAGTGATCCATTTCAAGTTAATTTTTGTGTATAGTATGAACTATTTTTCTTTTTTTTGTTATCATTGATAAACCAGTATTGAGGATTTTTTCTTTTTTCCCATGTGGACATTCAGTTGTTACGATAACCATTTGTTGAGGAGATCCTTTACACCTATTGATTCAACTTTATATGTATGGCTCAATTTCAAGACTATTCTATTCATCTATAAATCTATTCTTTATGTTTTGATTACTGGGGTTTTAAATTTTCAAATCAGCTGTTGCACTCTGCAATATGCTGTTGTTACTCAAAATCGTTTTGCTATTCTAGTGCTTTGCATTTTAATTTAATCTTATAATCAATTTGCTGATTTCTGCAAGAAAAAAACCCAAACCCTTTTGGGATTGGGTTGATCTAGTCTACCAGTTTGGTGGCAATTGGCAGAATAAACAAAAGATGAAATGACTGAGCAGTCGAAGGTGGACTAATGGAGGTGGTTGGACAGAAACAAGGACAGGGAGAGAAAAAGAGATGTGCCTGCAGGGAGTGACGAGTCAGCCCTAGTTCATGGCGCTTTCAGAGTTTGTTCTCTTTGCATTCAGTGGTGCTGCCTCATGTTCTACCTAATTCCATGAGCTCAAGCGGCTCAGAGACTCACCTCTCTAGAAACGTGCTTCATAGTATGCAAGAAATTGACTTAAGTCTCACGAGAGACTTAATGCTCTGCATTTCCTGTCTGCTGGTGTTAGTAGGAATTCATAATTCAACAGAGAATTCATGTAGAAATACTGTCTTTGTTAAAATATTTTCAAAATATTGTCACCAGCAGTAAAATGAGGATGTCCAAGAATTTTGTGGCGCAAATCAAATTAATGCAACTTAAATTCAAAAACTTTTCAGGGCTGCATTGTCTTGTGCTGAGGACAAGAAGGGAAAAATAGGTATTGTGAAATCTTTGTTAAACTTCTCCTTAGAGTGGATTTTTAGGGCCTCCCTGGTGGCGCAGAGGTTGAGCGCTGGGTTGCGAAGCTGCCCGCAGCCTCTGCAGCGCCCGTTGGATCCCCGGCCGCCAGCTGAGGGTCCCACATGGCTCACAGACCTCTCCTGCGACCCGCTGCTCCCCTCAGCACTGTAAAGCACTGTCTGCCTGTTCTGCTCTCCACTCTGGCTTTGGTGAATTCTCTCACCCTCCCGACTTCTGACTGTACCCAGTGCTTGTATAAATAAATAAATAAATCTTTTAAAAAAAAAAAAAAGAATGGATTCTTATGAAGTTATCTGTCTGTCTTAAACCTTTACGGAGGTTCTCCTGCTTCTGCTGAGAGCCATACTACTCTTGATCAGCAATGGTCTTCATTGTTAGGGTCTCTTGACAAGGACTCCAGGATCAGCATTTATAACAGGTCTCCAGGGTTTTAATATTTCTATTTTACAGGTAACAGAGGTCATCTATAGCATGGTGGGAATATGTTTGTTATCTCCCCCTTTATAGTTAATCAGCTGGGGACAAAACCAGGGTTCCTGACCCTTCCCAGTATTCATTCATCCACTGTCTTTGTGGCCAGGAGCTCAGTGTCACTCAGTGAAAGGGAGGAAGAGAGTCTTGAATGATTATTCCAAGCTCACACAAAAAAATGCCCATAGCAGTAGAAATTGGGGGGGGGGGTGGCCTTTGGGCTGCAGACACAGCATTGGTCAGCTGTCCCTGAGGCTCCAGCCTCTCCCGGGACAACCCCTAGGACACATTAGTTAATTTGATTTTCACCTGGTGCTGATCTCCTTGCAGTTGATTTGTTTTAGAATGTAATTTTCAGTTCAGAGATGGAAAACAAAAACCAGGCTATGAATTAGAAGCCTATAGGAAACATATCTATTCTAAAGTGAAACATGAGCTCATGTTTGCAATAAGCAGTCCCTGACAGGGTAAATCCCGTCGGTGTCATTAGTGGCCTGCTAAGGGTTATTTCGTGTGTAAGTTACTCATCTCAGTATCAAGTGCAATTCTGTAGGAGTCTTTTTATCTACTTTTCTCTTGGATTTATTTCAAAGCACTATTTAAGCTTTGCTTTTCCTTAGATTCAGCATTAGCTAGTTTAGCTTTTGGCAACTATTATTCTAGTTCCTATTAAATACCATCCATAAATTTGAAATGATTGTACCAAAATATGTCAACTTTATAGAATGGTGATGTGCTGTTTGGTGTATCACCATGCTACATTACAGATGTTTCTGGAGTAAGATTTATGAGAAATACTGGAAAGCTTCAAGTATGAACAATATATCCCTACTAACTGCATTTCTTTTCTAAGAACACTGTGATTGCTTTCTCTCTTTGAAGTATGACAGCTACCACCTCAAATACACAAAGTCCATTTGATCCTACCTGTTGACTCATGGCACAGATGTCTTCCCTTGTATGTTATGCTGATTATTTCCATTTCTGTGGCCCTCCCTCTACATAGGCGCCTATGCTGGAATTATGTAGTGTATGTCCTTCGCTTTCATCCATTCATTCATTATTTATTCATTGTGTTGTCTTTTATATGTTTAAATTTCTGTGCATGGATTTGGGCTCTGAATCTCTAATTATTTTTCATTCAGTATTATGTTTACAAGAACATGTTTATAATGTCTATGTTGCTGTGTATAAATCTGGTTCATTGCCTCACACTGCAACATAAATTTTCATCTTCTGAGTACCAGAATTCCCTATCTGCTCTCCTAGTGAAGGACACACATCCTGCCCCCAACTCTTTGCTTCTAAATCCAGTGCTCTGTGAGGTCGCACAGTCTGACGTTTGCTCTCTTGTACACGTGGACACGATCTTACATTGAAGCACGAGTGGAGAAAATGCCCAGGCTTTGCAGTTGTTTAGCATGTAGAATGTAAAAATTAGTGCCACTTATGTAATTTAGAACTTTAGGAGCTTTGAAATACATACATTTTGTATAAAAGGTGACATTCGAAAGTGCAGTTGAGATCACTGTGCAGTATAAACTGCACTGTCTGAAGATTCTATTTTTGTAGCGTCCTTTTCCTTGTTCCTAATGGCTCTGCAGGTGTTGGTGACGGGCTTCTTACTGAACCAGGTTCCTAGGGAGGGAGCCAGCCACATTATCTGAGAACTGGGCAAAGTAACACATCTATTTCTATTTAAAGGCAAAGACATTAATTGTTTCATCATGTAGCAGGTACTTAAGGGTTTTTTTTTTTAACTGTTAAATGTTCTCTTTGCTATTCTTCTTGTCCATGTATCAGAATTTAGAGTTAAGTTAACCTTTTTTTCTTACTGCACTTTGACCTTCCTCTAGAATAGCCAGGCCTGGGAATACTGTCTCATGTACCACAGGATATTAGAATTTATTTTTTATATGTTTTTTTCACCTTGTGCCTGAAGACCTAGAGTCAGAATCTGGTGCCCAAAAAAAAAAAAAAAAAAAAAAAGAAAAACAGAATGAAAAGAGAAGGGTTGGAACCAATGTTTGATTGATTATATGATTATTTTTAGTAATTTTGGAAACACAACTTACTCAGAGACTGAAGGAAAGACCAAATCTGCAGCACCCAGCAGTCCTGGGAGGGACCTGCAGATGGTAGAGGGTAAAAGAACAGCCAGCCAGCCAGAGCAGTTCTGAGCAGCTGGCCCGAAGAGGGAGCAGTGGGATGAAAGGTGCCCAGGGTGATGGCAGCTTCATCCTGCTGACCGGGCCTCCTCCAGTGTGCTGCAGCTCACCCCAGGCCACTTGCCCATGCTCCCTATGGACCTGGCTGGCTGGCTGTCTCTCTCTCTCTCTCTCTCTCTCTCTGTCTCTCTCTCTCTCTCTCACACACACACACACACACACACACACACACACACACACACACACACACACACACCCCACTACTGCCATGGCAACCAGCTCCCTCCACCTCTCTCCTCCACTGACATATCTACCCACTGACATTTTTTTTTAAGATTACTTGTGCATACAAGAACTGAGGTACAGGCCAGAGGTGTGGGGGGATGAGAGGACTCACCAGAGAGTGGGGAGCAGAACAGGCAGATCCACTGAAATACACTGCTGAGGAGAGCAGCGGGCAAGTCAGGAGAGGTCTGCTGTGCCATGTGGGTTGCTCCCTGGCTGGCCGGGGATTGAGGCCATGGATCAAGGCCAGGGATGAAGGCCTGGGATCGAGGCCAGGGATTTGAACTGGTGCTGCAGTGTCTGCCAATTGCTCGACAGCCCTGTCCTCAACCCCTGACATTTTGATCTGCATGCATCATATATCCCTTGGTATGATAAGGGGTGTGATATACAGTCATGCCCTTCACCTTGTCGCTGCTGTGTACCCATGTGACTGGCCTCAGTTTAAATTCCTAATCGCTGACCTCAAGGGCCCTCCATGTTGCCTGGGAGTTGTGCATATTTTCTTGATACTTTCTCTTTCCTGCTCTCCTCTTTCAATCCTCCAGTACCTCATTTCCCTCCTCATTTCATGATCTTGTTTCCCACTTCACTGAGAAAACAGAAGTGTGAAATGAAAACATCCACCACCTGACTCAACGCTCAGGCGTTGATATTTGACCTTGTTACTGTGGGGGAGCCCTGCCTGTGCCCCACAAAGGACACGCCACACCTGTGGGCTGGTCCCATCCCCCCACCTCTCTCAAGAACACGCTTGAGCAATCCCTCCCACTCTTGCCTGCAAGAGGATACGTGGGGTTCTTTCCCACGGGCACAAAACATGCCCTGTTTCTCCCATCAGGTCACATCTCTGGAATTACTGCCCCGTTCTTCTTAGATTCAAACTCCTTTAGAAATGTCGTTCGTGGTCACTGTGTCCAGTCACTTTCTCACACCCTGCGTCTATCCATAAGCAAAACCTCTTTGGCTTTACAGAGCACTTCTCACTACCCCACGGCCATCCCTGTGGCAAGGCCACAGCCATCTCTTGCTCAGCTATTGCATAATCTCCTAACTGATCCCTGCTTGTGCCCTGGCCCCTTGGTCTACTCTCAACACAGTAGCCATCTAGATTCTCCTAGTAACCTTCACCTTCATGTTACTCCTCTACCCACAAACTTTCAGCCAGTTTCCACCTCATTCACTGGAAAGCCAATGTCCTCCTGATGACTTCCATTGTAAGGGTCTGCTCCCATGTTTACCGCCCTGCCTTTATCTACTCCTCTCACCTTCAGTTATTCTACTCAGGACATGCTGGCCTTTCCCCATGATCCTGAACAGACAGCCAGACTGTTAGCTCAGGGTTTTTACACTTTCTTTTCCCTCTAACCAGAATGCTTTCCCTGGGCGTCATCATGTCCAGCTGTTTACTTCTGTTAGGTCTTTACTTGAGACTCACCTTCTTGGTGAGGCCTCTCTAGTTTTATTTCATTGTTGTCTGAAAATATAGTAGGATTTCTATGATCTTAAATTTGTTAAGATTTATTTTGTTGTCTAGTGGGTTATCTGTCCTAGAGAATATTCCATGTGTGTTTGAGAATAATGTGAACTCTGATGTTATTGGGTGGACTTTTTTTTTTATGATTGTCAGGTCCAGTTGGCCTATAGTGCTGTTCAGTTCCTTTGTTTCTTTATTTATCTGTCTGATTGATTGATCCATTATTGCAAGTGGGTTGTTAAAATGTCCTTCTACTATTGTGTTACTCTCTATTTCTCCTTTCAGTTTTATCAGTGTTTTATCAGTGTTATGTATGTTTGTTTGTATGTGTATGTATTTGTAATGTCTAATCTTTCATTTCTGCATTTTGTTTGAGTCTTTTCATCTTGGTTAATCTTGCTAAGGATTTGTGGATGTGTATGTGTATGCACACATACATATATCTACATGTACATGGTAAATTGACCATTTTATCATTAGATAATGCCCTTCTTTGTCTCTTATCTCAGTCTTTTATTTAAAATCTATTTTATCTGTTATAAGTATGGTCATCCCTTTTCTTTTTTGATTACTTACTGCATGAAATGTAGTTTTCCATCCTTTCACTTTATCCTATGTTTATCCTTACATCTCAAGTGGGTTTCTTGTGCACAGCACATAATTGGTGCTTGGACTATCCATTCAGGCCTTCTGTGTCTTCTGACTGGGGCGAGTAAGCTATTTATATTCAAAGTAATTACTGATAGTAACATGATTGCATTGTGTCTATATGTAGACCTCCTTGGTTCATCATAGTTCTTTGACATCCCAATTGGATATTCATTTTCGTCCCCAGATTTGTGATGGTTGTGGGCATTATTTCTTTGAATAAGCCTTCTGTTCCTTTCTCTGTTCTCCTTCTGAGTCCTTCTGATAATGAAGTACTGACCTCTGGGATAGTATCTGTTAAGTTCCTTAAGTTTTCTTCACCTTTCTTCATTCTCTTTTTCTTTTTGCTTCTGTAATGTGATCATTTCAAATGATGTGTCTTCAAGTCTGCTGATTCTTTCTTCTGCTTGATTAAATCTGTTGTGGAACCCATCTAGTGATTTTTTTTTTTTTTTCAATCAAGTTGTTGTATTCTTTCCTAAGTGTAAGTCCAGAATTTCCATTTGTTTCACTTTTTTATAGTTTCTATCCATTTCTTTATATTCTCATTTTATTCATGCACTGTGTTCTAATCTGTATTCCATATGTGTTCATTGTTTGTCTATCTGTGTTCTCTTGTATCTTATTAATATTCTTTAAGATGCTTATTTTGAATTTTTTTCCCAAGTGATTCATAGGCCTGTTTCTTCAGGGTTAGTTTTTATAGATTAATTTTGTTTCTTTAGTTGTGCCATGTGTCCCTGTTTCTTTGTATACCTGTTATTTTTTTCTAGGATTTGGGCATTTAAAAAAACCAGCTCTCCCAGTTTTTACAGACTAACTTTGTCAGGGAAAGACTTTTATCATTCAGCCCAGTTAGTGATTCTGAGACTCTCAAACTTTTCTGGGGATGTCTTTTCTGGTCTTGTGCATAAAATTTCCCAAATAGGGAACTTTCTAGTTTCTTTCTTAGGAGTTCATAATCTCTTGCTCCCTCCAGTGTCTGTCTTCATTACTGCAGATTGTCTGGTACTTCAACAATTCTGCAAGCTCCGTTTTGTTCTCAGTGGCTCCCAGGCATCCAAAGTATGTTCAGTCTTCTCCAGAGCTCTGAGTCTAGTAAGAATAAAACAGTTCTTAGGGCAACCTCCTGAAAAATTGGAACATTGAATGTATATTCCACTCTTCTCTCCCCGCCCCCTACCATTAGAAACCACAAATTGGATATTTTCTCCTAATTGCACTGAGTTGTGCCAGTTTAAAGGAAGGACTATTGTAGGTAAAATGCCACAGCTTTTCATAAGTAAATGCAATAGCTTTTCTTGCTCATTTCAGTGTGAGTTTTCTTGACTTTGTTCTTGCCTTGGACACTTCTTAACTGGTTTCTGGCATTCACTAAAGGCTTTCGGGACAGTGTATTGTTAAATTGATGTCTTTGTAGGGGAACAAGGTTTGGGGTTTCCTGTTTGGTCATCTTACTGACATCACTCTGGTCTTTAAGTCTTTAGGAGTCCTTAGGAGTTTGGCATGACCTTGAACTTTCTTTTTCTCTTAGGCCTAGCAAACCCACATAAGAAACTCTCCCAGAACATTACATGTTTTTCTTTAACGGGCTGATCTCTGGTTTTAGTGCAAGAGTAAAACCTGTAGTCACTCCATTAAAAGGTATTATAGAAAGGGCTCCCCATGGCCCTGGCTTTTCTGAAGGTGGTTCTTTAATACATTCATTTTGGTGCTGACTCCCTGGCCAAATCCTTTCCTTTTGCGGGGTTGAATCTGTTATTAGCTCCTCTCTGAGTTTCCTTTAGGGAGGATCTGTCTTTGTTGCAGGAGACTTCAGTTACAGTTTTCATTCCCTCATGCCTACATTCAGAAATTCTAGAAAATTCTCTTGTTTTCTAGCCTTGTTCCTTTTAGAATATAATTTCTGTCATTTCAGGGGACCCTGGGAGGTGGAAGAAGTAGATGTGTGTGCTTGGTCTTCCATCTTGAAATGAAAATCCCTGAGATTTTTTCCTTAAGAGCCTAATTCCATACTATTTTTTTCAGTCTCCATTAATCATTTTTTATTAATTGGCATTTGGCATGCAATTTGTCTGGTAATCAGCTGATGCTTTTTTGAAGAAGTTTCTTTTATTCATTGGTGACTAGGCTCTGAATGGGAAGAAGTATGTGGCAGACATACCATTGTAGAAATCAAATTAGCTTTTCAGAATTCTAAGAATTCAACTCTAATTTGCATGCATTTTCTATTTGAGAAGAGACAGGGTTGGGGACACACTGCTACAAACACAGCTGCTGCTGTCGATCATACCATGAATTCCTGAGTTTTTGTAAAATAAAATGGTTCTGCTCACTCTCTGGCATCTGGATGAGACTCCCAAGTCTTTGACAGCCCTGCAGTGACCAAAGGTGAGGGACATGTGATCACAGAGAGGCAGGACTTTACCTCTGGCACCAGAAAACATTTAGCTTCTGGGTGCTAATTTTCTCTGGTTCTGTTCTTTCTTCCCTTTCCAACGAAGACACCCTATAATCATTACTTGAAACATATTGTTATGGGAAGCCAACTTCTTTGTATTTATTAGTTTTAAAATCCTACACATCTCTCCACAACCCTCCTCCCCCCAACTGTTTCTTTTCTCCTTAACTTTGTTCAGGATATAATTTTGAGTTTTACTTTAAAAGAAGATTGTTGGTGAAGAATCACAGTCATGACCCATAAAATGTCTTCTCTTTATAGATAGGCTATGAAAAACCACCCCAACTATTCATTTTGAGTGTGTTTTTCTTCAGATCTCAGCAGATTCATATCTCATCTTAGGTTTTCTTTTATTTACAAAAACAAGTAAAAATAGCTAAAATGCTTTTCACAATTTTTTTTCTCAGTTCAGTTAGCATAAAGCATTCCCAGCCTTGAAACAGATTTGCTGTATAAAAAATGTAAAGAAGATTTTAAAAATTGATCTTCTGGAACACTGTGCTATAAATATTACTTAGTTTCCCAAGTTTGACCACAAAAGCTTAGTTAATCCATCATGATGCTCAGCTTGTATCCTGGGTCCTGGGTATAAGAACCCGGTAAGAGGTGGGGTAGGGGCATCTTTTTTATCCTATTTCTGATCATTTGATGTTGATTCCTTCCTGCTTCTCTGTACCTCCCTTCCTCAGAGCTGGTGCCCTACTGCTGTAGACGCTGTGGTGTCTTCCCCATCCCACTTCCAAGTCCTGACGGTGCTGAGGGCATGGTGACCCATAAAATTTATTGGGGATGGTGAGCAGACAGTGTTTGCTAACACCAACTAACTAAATTAATTGGCAGGCATCTGTGAATGGTGATGCAACTCCTTTCCTTTGTAAAGATGATGTTTCTTAAACAAACAAACCTGTCATTGGAGGAACTTTGAGAGTGTGGCAATGTGAGGGGCCAGGGTGGGGGTCAGTGTGACAGATGATTTTGAAAAGGAAGTGGTGGAAGAAGGCCACCATGTGAGCAGTCTGGCCTGCCTAGGGGGTCACTACACATTTACAGAATGAATGAGTGGACACAGTGATTACTTTCCCTACCCTCCACCCCAACCCTCCCTCCCACTCCTGATTGAAAGCCAGACTCTGAGTGGAAAGTTGTGTCTGTTTACTGGGCGAGTGGGAAGTCATGACCTGGTGGAGTTAGGAGCCTAGCAGGGTGTGTGTAAGTCATTTATTAAGCAAGGAAGGGAACCCTATGTTCTTTTTCACATACGTGGCTTTTTTCCTGTGTAAAAATAATGCATGTCTGTTAAAGACTAAAGAGAAAGAGATTGCCCTTGGTGCCACATGCGAAGAAAAACTGCCGTGAGGATGTTCAGACACTTTCTTACAACCTAAGTAATGAAGTTGGTGCTTTAGTATTGTTTTGTTCTTTTAAAATACTTTTTTTCTGCTGAAGATTATGATCATCTGTTTTGAGGAAATGATACTTATTAATGGTTTAAGATTAGGGCTATAAAAAAAAGTGAGAACACTGTGGGTAATTCTCACCTCTCCTTCCTCATTTTAAGTACTGAATTGCATATTCTGAAGAGTAGATTTCTTTTTAAAATTCTTCTCTCTGTCTGAAATTAGTGGCCCTAAGTGCCTTTTTTCCCCCGTGGTCAGCTCTCCCTCCACTGCTGTGACATCGCCAGACCCTGTTTGTGGCTAAGCCCCTGCCTTGTGTGCTGGTCTAGCTCTGTGCCTTACAACTTCTCCTTCCAGGATCTGTGCCTCTTTCCACTATCCTCATTCCTTTTCCAGTGCATCTCAACAGATGCAAGACATACACCTTTAAAAAGCAAACACCTGGCTAGCCACAAGCTACCACTTCATCTCTTACCGCTCTTTCCCAATGAGACTTTATGAAACTATTTTTGTGCCTAGGACCCAGAGTCACCAAAGGCCTCCTGGTGATTAAGCCCAAATGTTTCTTTTTAGGCTGCACATACTTGACCTTCCAACAGCTACCTCGACTGGCTCCTTATCTCCCCTTTGCTTCTATAACTCCAGGACCTTCTGGATTTCTGCCTTTCCCCACCTGCTTCTTCTTAAGCTTCTTTTTGGGACTCTCCCCTTTAGCTACACACATTTCTCTTCCTCTAGGTCCATCCTATGCCCTCTTCTTGCCACATATACACACACACTGATGACTTCCAAATTTCTGCCTCCAGCCATCTTGTGAATTGAGACTTTCTTTTCCCACTGTCTGCTGGACAGTCCACTTAGTCCACAGACATCCGGAAGAGTATGACCCACACAGACGCCATCTCCCCCCTCCAACTTGCCTTTCATCCAGTGCTTACCGTGGTGGTGGATGATCACGGAGGCCCTCAAGTCTTCTGCGAATGATCTCTCCAGTTATTTTGAGCTTCATCCCCATTGCTCTTCCACACACTTCAGGTCACTTTGCTGATTTCTCAGCACTTCCAGAGACTCCTAAATTGTCCACTGAAGGAGAAGTCTGACCGCGTCAGCCCTGTATTGTTACCTTCAGTGCCTCCTCACTTCTCAACTTGGTTTTGCAGCTCTCTTGTCATCAGACTCCTGGTTGCCTCTGGCCCCTCCCTCTTCAACTCCTCGGTCCCTTTGTATATGTGTTTTCCCTGGAAACACTCCTCCCCCTAGATAACTTCTCATCACTATGACTGCTCACATGTTTTTCCTTCAGGAAGCCCTCTTTGGCCTGCTAAAAACAGAGAAAGCCACTGGTCTTTGTGCTCCTGGCACCTTGTACCAACCTGACAGTAACGCACATCTGGTACTACGTGGCCTGTAAGTTGCCCTTCTTGTCTAGACTGTGAGGCAGGACTTCATCTCTCTCACTATAGTCTCCTTCACACTTAGTCTAGCCCAACAGTCACTAATGGAGTGGAAGACAACACCACTCTCCTGCTGGCTCTCGGCGGCACTAGTAGCTAGCCAGAAAGGGTGCTCCCCCTGTGGTTTTGTGTGCTTCTTCGAGGAGCAGAGAACCCTGAAACTGTTCAGTGGGAGGCTAAAATTTTGAGACAAGTAGGTCTCCTAAGAACCCATTTTGAAAATATAATTCAAAGGAAACTTATTTCTTCATATTTACTCTAAACTATTTTTAGGAAAATAAACTACAGAGAACTACTTGTTGCCATCTATGTGTTTTAATCATGTTAAAATGACTTCCTATTTTAACTAGTATTGTGTAATAAATACCAACTTTTTTCAATGCATGAGAGTTTTATGATCACTTCATATGGAGACCCCAGCACTGAGAGTGGTGACAGCCTTGCTAGCCCCAGTAGCAGTCCTGATCCCCAAGGAAGTGTGCACACCTCTCCCAGGCACTTACATCTAAGGGGAGGCCTTGGCAGGTTCTTTTTTCCATACTAATTCCCACCAAAGCTCCAAAGAAGATTTGTTAGGCGAATGGAAGAGAGCCAGTGACTGGGTCATGGTGAGGGTTCTGGCAACTTGAGGACACAGTTTCTGAAAAATATGGAAGAGTTCTTACCCACTAATTTATTTCCTGCCCACTATTTCCACTGAATAGGTAATAGTCTTATATAAAATTATTGCTTACTATATCAGTGGAATGAAACAATGACACATATAGCTTTTTTCTGGATTACTCATTTGTTCTTTGTAGATTACATCCAGGTTCCTGTTAATTCAACTAGATCAGCTCAGAATTACAACATATGACATCATGTGGTCCATGCTTTATTACCTACTTGTCTTCATTACCTAGACATCTAATCAGAATCTTCTAGTGTCTTCTTTGGTCATGGCAGTCACATTTTGGTGAAGACTGCCCATCCGTGGTCTGTTTCAGATCTCTAGTTAATACGAGGCAGTGCCTGGCCAACCCTGTGGTTCTGCCGATTTCGAAGTCTTTGGAATGAATTATTGCTTTTTTCTAGCATCATGCTGGCTTACTTAATTGTTTCATGCTTCTCCCAAGAGATCTTGACATGTTATTTATCCTTCATCCTCCTCTTGTGAATGTCACAGTAAGGAATTCATTTACTATTTTCCAGCTCTTTTCTTTTTCTGTCAGTAATTCAATGCAACATTTCTTAGAGTTGTTCCCTCTCCTTCACTCATTTTCTTGATGCCTTTTAATTATTTCTCAACTTTAAGAATTATTTCACAGCTTCTACTATTTAGTAATTCATGCTATCCTCAAAGAGGTTACTTTATTCTTTTGATCATTCAGATTTCTGTGGTATTGATCCTGCAGATCAATGATGGAGAAGAATCAATATCTTGAACCAGTGTGGCTGAAGAGCAGGTCTAACAATGGAACAATCCTCTTGGTTTATTTCTGTTCTGCAGAGAAAGAAGCAAAATTATAAACCTTATATTTTATGTTATAGAGAACCTCTTTAATGTTGGTATAGAAGAGAAATAAAATAGCTTTTAAGCTCCCTAGATAATGGGTATACTCTATATTATAAAGGGTGCACTCTACATTTCTGGGTGCCCCTCCTATACGATATAGAGTTAGCAGCCAATGTAGTTCATCACAATCAATATGTATTGATTATTATTTCATGAAAGAAACTACACCAGATAGTACTGGGGATACAGAGAGTTCAAGGTATCTGATGTTTAAGCCACATGGATGTTTTGTTAACCTTAATTTGAAATGTAGCGCAGAAAGAATGTTGTTGGGTAAAGAGTGGAGTGACTCTGCAGATGGTGTATGCTAAAGTACCTTGGGAGTTAAGTCACGTGTAGGGAAAAAAACATTTTGGGAAAGTAATTTTGAATATACTTTATTTTCCTAAAGCATTGAGAGTAGTGCATGAAATCAATTTAAGGTAATAAGTGATTTTAAAAGAACGGAGCAAAGTAAGTCAATAATTATTGAATGGACCACAGTAGGGTGGGTGAATTAAATGTAACTCATGAACCTGGTTGATCTCTGATTTGTCATGAAATTAGAATTTGGTAATTAGAAATTACCAAGATTAACGAGAAGGTTCACAGATTGCCTAGTTACCAATTTTTTTCCCTGCACATGTGGCTCACTGTGTTAACGTCAACAGGTATTCTTTTTTATTTTCAGCATGCACTCCTGGCTTTAAAGTTTATACTTGCATTTGCCATACCTGATAAGCCACGGCATATCCAGATGAAACTGGCCAGATTGGAATTTGAGTCTTTGGAGGCACTCAAGCAGCAGGTAAGGGCAACTTTCCTGAAAATAAATTTATTTCTTTAGCAAATGCCAAGAGACATAATTCAAAATTCAGCAGACTCACTCTCAGTATTTCCCTCAGTCTCGAAGCTACCAGTTTAAATAAATATAGAAGACAGCACTCTGGGGTGGCATAAAACAAAGCCAAAATCCTAGTAACATGAACAACACAGAGGTTTAAAGAATGAAATTAAGCAAAACAAAAATATTCAAGCTATGTTAAATAAAGAATAGGGCTAGCATTCAGCAGAAGAATAGGCAGAGATTTCCAAGAATCACTGTGGGGCAGCTTCCCACAGAGTTTAAGTCTGCCTCCCACGGAAACATTACTAGAGAAGTGAGTAAATAGAATCCTGAATACTGTCTTGCAGAGAGTGGGAGAGAATGTGAGAAAGTGTGGGCAGAAGCAACAAAAAAAGGTCATCAAAGTGGAAACCACTTCCCAATGACTTCCAGAGAGAGAGATTCCCAACATACCCAAAACTTGTTTTCTCCAATGATACAAAGGAATGTAACGATCAAACCAACATGACGGTTTCATCCTAGGAATAATCTCTGGGCCCAGGACCTCTCTTACCCCATGATCTTTTAGATGTCCAAAGCATCTTTTATAGGAATATTTCCTCTTACATTTGGGGAATTGAAAGGGAAAAAAATGACCTCTGTTGCCTTGGTGTAGGACAAGTTCACTAAGCATTAATGGCAATGTCAGGATACCCATTTTCACCACTGGCCCTCAGCATTGTGTAGAGATGCTAACCAATGCACCTAGACAAGAAGAAGGAATAAAAAAGTAGTTTAGGAAGCCTGGAAGAGGCATATTTATCATTGCTTGAGGATTGTATCTGTAAACCTCAAGATAAGTTAATAGAAACAACAAGAAATTTGGTGAGGAGGCAGGTTACAAAGTGTATTGAGAACTGTTTCCTTACAAGAAATAATAGCCAGTTTGAAATAGTATTGAAGAAGATTCGTCATTTATAGAAGAGACCAAAATTTGAAAGCTATAGGTGGTAATTGAGGAAAACAATATGAATAATCTACATGAGGAGTATTTTTAAAACTTGAGTGGGATCAAGAGATTCAATCTTGTGACAATGCGCTGCCAATTGAAACAAACATCAGGGGATAGAACAGCAAGGAAGGGGGGACAAGGAAAGGTGAGACTCTGGCTGTGCTAGCTATTAAAATGTATTCTTAGTTACAGTAATTCATTTTTAATTAGGGGAGAAATGGACAGATCAGTGGAGTAGAGCAGAGTCCATAAATGGGTCCGAATAAAACAGGGACTTTCTGGTAGTAGTGACATTTTATGTTAGTGGTGGAGAGGGATGGATTGTTTGTTACAGTTTGATGACAAAGAGTTGTTTGGAGGGATTATTTCACTTATTCTACCTACTTCCACACATAATCCCTCTCCTGTGAAATTCAGGTGGTTAAGAGGTTTCAATGTAAAAAAAACTTGAACCATAAAATGTCTATAATAGAGCCTGAATATATCTTACAGTGTAAACACCTTCCTAATCAGGATACAAAATACAAAAATTGAAAAGTAAAATACATGAAAATATAAAACTTCCATATGACAAAAAGAATATGGAAGCTCAAAAGAAATATTGGGCAAACTGGAGAAATATTTGCAACACACGAAAGGTACTTAGTATCTTTAACTCAAAACAATTTTCTATAAATTTATAAGAAAAGACAATCCAATAATCAAAAGATAACATTTAAAGAGATACCCATCCTTACTAAAATTAAAGAAATGTAAATCCAAGCAACAGTGAAACATCAAGCTTTATTGGCAAATGCCGGTTGATAAGCTGTCCTCATTGGGTATGTGAGAAGGGGACACTTTTGTATACTCTTTGCAAAAATGTGAATTGGTTTAGCCTTTCTAGAATGTAAATGAATCAAAATATAAATTACCCTCCAACCCAAAGTCGTTCTTGTGAGGGTAACAGTTACACCTGCACAGTACACCAAAATAAAGTGATCAAAGCACTTTTATTACTGAAAACCTGGAGACAACGGAATTCCTCAGTAGGCTATGGTTAAATGCATTACAGTATATCCAGGTGATAAAAATCTATGAATCCACTTTTTAAAAAACGGTCTGTTTCTGCTGCTGGTGTGTGTGTGTGTGTGTGTGTGTGTGTGTGTGTGTGTGTGTTGGCTATTAAGTGAAAAAAGGAAGATACAGAAAAATCTTTTGAGTCAAATGTTGAAAGAAGAGTGAGGTGAGGGAAGGGGAGAAGGGGAGAGAAACGAGCGGAGGAATGCTCATCTGCACATTTGTTTCTCTTGGAAGGACTCACTGGAGACCTTGAGTGTAATTACCTTTGAAAAGAGATTTCTCTTGTCATGTGCACTTTGAATTTTCTGACCATGTACCTGTGTCACATTTTAAGTACAGTGGGAATTTTTTGGAAGGGAGACTATTTGCCATGTGTAATTCCTCTTTTCTGCATATGGAACATCGATGTCATAAATAAGGGGATAAAGGCCTTACTCCTTTGATTTGTGTAATTTCTTCAATTTCCTTATACCATTTTCAGACACACACGGTGGGCACAACCTTCACACATTCTTCCTCCTCCTATTTACAATCATTTCTTTTTTATTTTTAGAAGAAATGTTTTAAACATCATGAAATTTTTTAAGTAAAATTTATTTTCACTTACTATGCATTGTAGACATGAAATTTGAGACCATGAATTAAGTGTGGAAACCAAGATGCCTTGTGACACAAAGTGGCATTTGTTTGTAAATTCCTCAGTAGACCCGTGGCAAGACCATGAGCAGAGGGCAAGTCTGCACACTAGTAACTTGGCACCCCGTTCACTGTTTTATAGTGTTTACTCAGCATCTCTCTGAAAAAGAAGTGAGAGCAGAGTAGAATGAACATCGAGGGTGGGCAGTGCACGCCCCTGACAGCAGCGTGCCTTTGCTTTGCGAGGAGAGAGTGGGCACAGGTCTGAGTCATAAGCCTCAACATTCATATCTCAACTTACACATACCCTCCTTCCTAAACCCCAACTAGTGAAGGGTGCCAGGGGCCTGCTGGTCCCTCCTAGCTGTCTGTAGCCAGGCCGCCTCTCCTTTCACTTCAGCCTTCCCCCCACTTTGCAGACCTCTAAACCATCTTGAGCCTTCTCTGCCCCTTATCCCCAGATAAAAGCCTCCTAGGTAACAGAGAAACTTTCAGAATGTAGGTGTCAGATCAGAATTGCTTTTAACAAAGGCCTCCCAACTTCCCACCTGCACACCAATACTAAATCCATCTCCTTATAAGATATGATTCCAAAATAGATTCAGAAGTCTATGTTCAATAATTATTTATCAGAATGTATGGTATACTTATATATTTTTATCATATCTGTACCAATATTAATTTTAATGATCAATCATTTAAATCTGAAGAAAATTTAAATCCTTATCATGAGACATCTAGTCACAGGAAATTCTAAGAGCTTTAACAATTCAGTTTATGAGCATGTTATTATTGTGGCAACATAATGCAAGAATGATTGATAAAGACATTCAAGTGAAAAATACATGTTATTAGGATGCAAGTTTTTGGGAGAAGTGGAAAGAAAATGTTTCAAAGAAGGCAAATTAGGAAAAACAAAATTTTTGCTATTAAGAGCATATTAGTATATTTTTTAAGTGGGCAATGGTGGGTATCACATTACTTTGGCATGTATATTTGGGATCTGTTGCACACCTTCAAAAGTATGACCTAAATATGTGTCAGTATTTGCAGTACGCTGAAAAATATATTTTGCAACTATTTAGTTTGTGAGAAAAACATTAGATGCTAACCTAAAATTATGGGGGTTGTGTGTGTGTGAGATGTAGCATCCAAAAATTTTGTAAGCAAAAATGTTTTTAATGTACAACATTGTCTTTGCAAGAGTTTTTGTAAATTAAGTTTCCCCTAGTACATTGCTAGTGAGGTGTCATAGACTGTGGCAGACAGCTACCCAGCTGGTGTAAACACACCTTAATTCCAGGTCCAGTGAGCAAAGCTTTCCTGGCACTCAGGATTTCACATTGCCCTGTATTTGTCTTTAAAAGCATATGATCTGTATTGATGTTGCATGTTATTAACATGTTTCTCGTTACTGAATATATTTGCCTAAGCATCCTACTGCAGAGCTGTTGTGTTGGCTTTGGTGGGGGGAGTGTGAGATGGTTATTAGTGTCTGCGTTGGCTGTGGCTGTGTCGCTTCTCAAGTCATCTCCACTCCTGGATTTCCATATCTTTAGGTATAACCTACCTGACAGTGAAGCAGAATCCCAATTCAAAAGTAAGAGAGATTTATAGTCATTGTCATTAAAAAATGAAATACTAACAAAAATTTTATCTCATTATTTAAAAAGGAGAAAAAGTCTAAAAGATTTCCAGGCTCTTTGGGAATTTTTTCTTCTGAGGTCATAATGTGATTCTCTGACAAACATCTCTTTCTAAGAAAATCAACTTAACAACTGATTTTGCTATTAATTTCCTGGAGGGACAGAGATGTCCAGAGTTGTCAGCTCAGTGTATTTATCAAATGCCTCCAACCAGGATGTGCCAGCGTGTACTGAAGGTAACTCTTCATGCAGGTACAGCTAGAATGACTGTGCCATCAATTGGGCAGGAGGCAGTGCTGGACCTGATGGTCAGGGTCCAGGGAGTGCTCCTCCCTCCACCTGTCTCACTGCTTTTTGTTAAAATTACAATCTGAGGATAAAAGGTGCAGGACAAAATCTGGGCAGAAGACCCCGTGGCAGCTGCCCCTCTCCTCTCTCTCATGGGTCCAAGGCTTTGTGCACAGTGGATTCTGCTGCATGGGCCCCCAAAGTTGTGCTGCCAAGTTGGAAACCAAGATATTTTCATCACATTTCCTGATTCATCTTTCTGTCCATAGGTTCTAAAATGTCCAGGAGGTCTCGGGTATGAAACACTCCCCACTCTGTGCTTTTCAGAAATTCAAAGTAACTGATTTAAATCTTCTATTTACTTGCTGAACTACTGCCATTTCTAGGATATAGAATTTTTTCATATTTTTCTTACTCTGACATTTAACCATCTGCTCGGTAAATAAAGAAGAGTTTCAACTCCCTGGGCCATTCCCATGTTCCAAAGGCAGAGGGAGCTTCTGCCACGTCATCTGGTCAATTCTTGGTCCCCAGATCAAAAATGGAATTATTGAAAACATTTAAGAATAAATCTCATTAATGCCTAGACTATTCCCTGACTCTTTCACTAAGTGACCGGAAATCAACTGTAAGTTTGTCAATCATAATTACTACTTAAGAACAAATATCATGTTTAATTTGTATTTGATTGGCTACTTTTCAACTTAATTCCCATTTTGTGGCCAAAAACATGATTAAGAAATCTAAGTCCTCCAACAATTCTTAACTAGGACTGTGCATCTGGACTGTAGAAATTTTGAAGAACACTTGTGCCTAGGCCCACAACTTAAAGGCTCTGATTCCAATAAATCTAAAGTGGGGCCCAGGCACCTAAACTAAAAATCCCCTCTACTGCATCACACCCCTCGCCCTCAACCCCAGCCTCCAGCAAAGGCACACGCCGCGTGGCCAGGAGTGCGAGAACAGGCCAGCTCTGAGCCTAGTGCTGCACTCAGAATGAGTCGGTAGCTTCTTTGCTGATCAGCTTTTTGATTAATAAAATGAAGCAATGGTTCCATTTTCTGTGGGAAGGCCCGAGATCTGTTTTTTAGATGAGCACATCAGGACTCTAAGGAGGAGCCCAGGTCCCATGTGGAGCAGTGCTCTGTGGCCTGGTATTCCTCTCAGCTGGCAACAGAGGAAGCCGTGGGGAATGCTGGCATGGATGGGAGGAAGGTACTGGGAGCTGTTCTATTTTCAGGGTCAGATAGGAAACTCTGTGGCATTTCTAAATATATAAGCAAATTAGATATACTTGAAGGTGAGAAGCAAACTGGGAAAAATAAAATTGTTTGCTTTGCAAAGGGCATTTTCAAATGATTAGGCTTCAGTTGGTGAGACCTTTACAAAGAATTCTAGACAGTAAATATCATCCTAGTGATGCCCTTTTATTTCTTTTCGAATTGATTTATTCAACTCTCAGTAATTTTAAGATCCCATTAAAAATAGAAAGGCGTCTTCTCTTCCAGCCTGGAGCACAGGGGCTTCCTCAGCACAGTCGCCACTTTAGCAGCCTGGGGAGCCCAGCCCTCCCAGAGCAGGGTCCAGGTGGAGCCAGGGAGAGTGCTAACAGCTTCAAAAATCAGTTGAGAGAAGACAAGGACTAAAAGAAGACACCACAATGCTAATTACAGCGCTCAAGGGCCTCAGTCGGTTGTGGAACTCTTGACTCTGCAGTCCAGCCGGGCCAGTCTGCATTAAATGTTAAGAAATGCCTCCATCTTGTAGGGTTAAGTATATTTAAACCACTTCCAGCATCTCCCAAGAGTTACTGAACTTTTCTTTTCCAGTATTTGTGTTCTCAAGTTATGGCTGATATGTAAGCATTTTTAATGGAAAGTTTAAAGTTTCACAGCATAGGCTGAGGATGCTAAAGTATTGGGCTGTGAAAATATAATCATGTATTGATTTGCTGACATGAGGTTTAGAATGAAATGTTGACTCCAGATAAAGAACTGGCTTCTAAGAAAGCCTGTGAGTGGCAGTGTCAGAGCTTCAGTCCTTGCAAAGAGGATGGTCCGTTTCCCAAGGTCCCCAGTCAGGTCCAGGCTTAGTAAGCTTCAATGAAAGGTGGATCAAAGTTCATAGTGTTTCAAGAGTTCAGGGGACCCCTCTGAGCCTGCCTCACCCTTTTTTCCTGTCAGGTGGCTTGTCTGTCAGCCCTGTGCATCTTCAGGGGAGTGACTTGACCTTTCTGTGTCATAGTCTCCCCAACTGCCAAGTGAGACCAAGAAAATGGTGCCTCCACATGAGGTTAGAGTGAGGCTGGGGTGAGTCAGTGTGAGTAAGACAACCTGTGAAGCCTGGCAGTAGGGGGTGGAGGTGAGGATGATGAAAGAGGGGACTACCTCCTTATGTCTGGGTGCCCTGCATCACTGGGTGAACCAGGAAGGAGTTCTGGGATAAAATGATAACCCAGGCTAGATGACAAGTCAGACTTCACCAGCAGTCATACCTGTTACCATGACCTACACACAGAGGGCAGTACTTATAACAAGGCAGGGACGAGCCAGCATGCAGCAGGTGGGGATCTGAGCCTGCGCTAAGCCTTCTCATGAGCCATGCACCTCAGAACCGTTCCCAGGTAGAGCCTGTTAGCCCTTTGCAAGTGATTTTTCATACAGCAGATTTCTCTGATACATAAGTGATCACTTTCTTCCATGGTGATTAATACTCTAACAAATACTGATTCCTGTGTGCCTCTCAGACCCCTCTCCTGTTACTTCTTCCTCTTCCTCGTGACACTGTGTCAGCAGCTTCACACTCATGTATTCCCAGATACCTCCGCTATGTCCATCCCCTCAGCTACACAGGCCACCAAAGCCTCCCCTGTTGTGTGATGTAGGGGCCTGGTGACCAGTTCTGTACATTTGCCCCACTGTGCTTGGCCAGCTGATACCATACGCACCCCTTTGTCCCCTCACTCTGTGCAGGACCTGGTGCCCAGTAAACTCTGCATAAATCTCCACTTAATAAAACTGAGCTTGTTGACTCATACATAGTTCAGAAGCTAATATATTAAGTAAATGACAAATGATGTCCTTGGACAAAGAAAAAAACAAAAATGGAATCTTAAAATAGGTACTGTGCAAAAAATGGAACAGTTAGGTCATATGTCTTTCTGGATCACTGGGGAAGAGAACACTTTCTGATGAAGTACATATGAGCAATTTATATGGACCCTCCAGTCTTGATAAAACTAAAGGATTTTTCCCCCAAAACACTACCTGGGGTTGAGGTCCATAACAAGGGTAACCCTCAAAAGGGAGCTGTAAAATAATCCCATATTAATCCATATAGTTTTCTATAATAGTTGATACTTTGCACAAATTTAGACTGAATTAATTCTGTCCTTATCACTTACAGATAGACTATTATTTAACCCAATATTCTTTGTTCTCACTAGGAAAAAAAAAGTGCATGGAGACACCCAGACATTAAAATGCTTTATTAAAGCTCTTGAAAGCTTCTGGCCATTGTTGTCTTCCCTAGCAAACAATCTCTGTGCATTGCAATTTATCTCATTTCCCTGGTTTTCTAACCAAAATTTAAAATTTGAATATCTTATTTTTTTCCCCCAGTGTAGAAGACATGGCCAAACCCAAACCAGATTTGTTTTTACTGGTGGAAATTATGGATTGGACCATGAAGAATAATAAAATTTATTTTCCTGGTCATCATAGGAGTATATCAGGAATAGTGGGAGCAGAAGGGGCCTAGAAACAGAGATCTACCCCCACAGAGAAGGGCCTCAGGGCCACTGTACCTTACAAGTCATGCCCTGTGTTTTGGATTGTGTCCATGTATGTCATTAAAGTGTGTCTGTATTTGTAAAGAAAATAACTCACCCCATAATAAGTCACTCACTCTAAAGATTTCAGAATGTTTAAAACTATACATTAAAAAGATTAAAATATTAATCTAGTAAGATACTAAAAGTTCTAAGAATTCCATGTCAGATTCTGTAATAGATTAATAATCACATTGCCTTGAGGGCAACATGTGTGGGAATAGGTCTTCCTTATCCTGGTAAATGCCTACACTATTGCACATCTATTTACTTTTTTATCAGATGTTGCAGGTTATTAAAAAGCTGTACTGTTGGCTTCATCAAGGTCAAAGATACTAGTCTGTAACCACCAAAACTAGAAGCTTCGTAGGGACAGGATTACTGCAGACACAGAATTTGTATTAGCTGATGAATGAGACAGGAATAAAAGGAATATGGCTAGGGCCAATTCCCATCCTTTTGTGCCTTTTCTATTACTAAATTCAAGTCCTTTGACTTTGAAGTTATCATCTGTGTGTTATGTTTTAGTATTTACCCTATCAGGAAAGCATAGTCTCTTTACTTTGGCTTTTTTATTTTTATTTTTATTTATTTATTTTTTTAGATTTATTTATTTATTTATACTAGCACTGGGTACAGTCAGAAGCATGGGAGGGTGAGAGAATTCGCCAGAGCCAGAGCGGAGAACAGAACAGGCAGGCTGACTAAGAAGTACACTGCTGAGGGGAGCAGTGGGCGCTCCAGGATATGTCTGTTGCACCATGTGGGACCCTCGCTGGCAGCCAGGGTTCAAACCAGTGCTGCAGAGGCTGCGGGCAGCTTCACAGCCCAGCACTCAACCGCTGTGCCACCAGGGGAGGCCCTACTTTGGCTTTTAATTTTTAGCAAATTGCTAAAATAAAAAATCTTTCATTTAATATAACAATATTATTTTCCATTGATTTAGAGATATGATTGAATACTGTATCACACAGTGTGAATGTAAGCTTAAGATATTGAGCTGAAAGGTGATTGGTAGACTAGGAAATTTAGGCTTTAAATCCTTTAGAATAGCAGTTGGTGATTTGTCTTTTTGTCCTATGAGTGAAGTACAGAAAATAAGGAATGTTTAGATTTCATAACTTTTTGCCACCTAATCAAAGGAAAACAATCACTTCATATCAATAATGGATGAGAACAAACAGTAAGTTATACTGAATTCGTATATAAGTCAAATTTATCATTTGACCCACTGCATTGGGATTCCACATACTCACTTCCCCAGAGTGGTTGATGTGCTGGATTCAGAGAATGGGTCTGGATTATTTTGCTCCTGTAGTTCCCCAGGATAACCATGAAATAAGATTCAGTGCTGGATTTTGACCTCATGCGTTCTGTACATTTAACCAGATGTCGTTGGTGATGCCATTTACAAAAGAGATAAAGTGATGTGAACAGGTAAAGAAAGTGGTGAGAGAGGAAAGAGCAGAATATCAGACCTGATAAAATGTCATTGGAATAGGAAATTTAATTCAAAAGTACGTCATCGTCTCTTTCCTTTTTCCTTTCAATATCTGTTTCATGTGTTTTCCCATTCTAAACATGTGGTTAGGAGGAAATGAATTTTTCCCTCAAATTTTTGATTTCTTATTAAATTTTTTTAATGAGTAGCTTTTTAGAAAGACTCTGCAAGGCAGTTATTATCTACCAGGTATTATCTATCAAACTGTAACTTTAAATTCTTGATCTGCCCCTCAAACCAATTTGGAAAAAAATCTCTTGTCATTTGTCATTTGGGAAAATAATTGCATCTCAAGATTCTCTCCATTTCTTCATTCAAGTTGCTTAAAGCAGTGTTTGTGTGGGTAGAGTTGCAGAGTCTTTTATTTGAAATTTTTTTGAAAAAAATGATAGGCATATTTTTAATTTGCAAGTCTGGTTTTAGTCACAGGCATGAGAGAAAATGAACTGCCAAATGTCTGGGGAGCATAATCCCAGCCCCTCTGCTTTCACTCTGATAACTATTGTTTTGATTAGACACAGAACTAATTCAGGTTCCTTTTTTTTTTTCTTTAACTTGGACTAACGGTTTCACTTTTTATAAAAATCTGTGTTGTAGAAAACCACTTCTAAAAACATCAGTCTGAGTTATTTAAACTTTGTTCAGGATGGCTGTGCACAAATAATTTCTGTGAATATGATGTGTGGTTAAACAGTTACAGTCGGAGAAACTCACTCAAGAATTGTCATTTTTATTCACAGTCTGAACCAAAACATTGGCCTTAAATGAAGCACTTTGGTTCTCTGAGGACACAAATGTGCCAGTGGCAGGATGGATGGTTTGCTTGCCTGGAGTGTTAGAAGAATGCCCTCCCCATTTCTAAGTAACCCTGGGCAAGTCACCCAACCTGAACCTCTCTGAGCCTCTGTTTCTTCCGTGTAAAGTGCACACGATGACAGGGACAGGCTGAGCAGGTCAGGTCAGGCCCAGGTCAGGACTCTGGCAGCTGTGGCTTTTCCACCACCGCCCATCACGGGCCAGTGGGTACCAGTGACAGAATTCTCCACTGAATGTGACAGATAGCTTCTCGACCATTCAGAGATAAAATACTCCTGTTTAATATTTCATCCTTGGAAGTGGAGGTTTTTAATCCTCCAACCTTAGAGAGCAGGGAGAAGACAAGTAACTACTTGCTTTGGAGATTTGCCTGTTTTCTGGCAAGGGTCAGCCTCAGGTTCCTCCCAGCCCTGTGAGTCCTTAAAAAAAAAAAAAAAAAATGCTGTCTAGCTATATTTTAACCCAAAACAGGTAGTCTTGGAATGTCAGTCGACCAAAACTAATTGGGATTTGAAGTGAATTTCTGGAAATGAAGAGTGCTGTCAGGTCAATGAACAGGGGCCACCCTTCAGTAACCAGCACGGAGCTCTTGTTGAACAACCCTTCCTGGGCTCATGCTTGAAAGAGGAAGTCTTTACCATGGCAGAGTTCGCTGAACGTCAGCTTTGAGGTAAATTCGAGCAGTTTCTAGTAAGAACCATTGTAGTTCAATTAAGATAGAACTGAGCTCCCAGGACAGCGCTCAGTACAACCTGTCAGTCACCAGGTTCCTTCCTTCCATCCTTGTTTTTTCCCTGTTTTCCGGGAAAGAGAAAAGGACTAAATGCAGATGCCCGCTCTTCAAACTTGATGTTATCTAAATGCCTTCCTTTTAACATTTTTTTGCTTTGTGCTTGTTACATTTTGAATCCTCATTTTTTGTTTGCTTCATTTCCCTTTAGCAAATTATCTCGCTTTTCTTCCATTATCTTGGCAGATGTCCATGTGTCCCATTTTTATTCTGCTGGTTCTGTCTTCCAGGATTAAAGCCCTGATTTTCAAGCCCCTCCCTGGGATGGCGCAGGCCTGTGGCCTATGCTCTGGGCCTGTGTTCCTGCCCTGGAAGCACTGTGCTGAGGGTCACTTTACCCTCAGGAAAGCTTTCTTCTCTCAGGACTGGGGATGTGGGCGGGAGGAGGCTTCAGAGCCCTCTCATCTTCAGACTGACCAGGAGAGCTTGGCAGAGCCCTCCCAGCACAGCTGAGTCCTTGGGGGGTAGAGGGGGCGGCTGGGAGCCCTGCAGGCTGCTTGCCTGCTAGTGGCAGGTGAGGTGAAAATAGATCTAATTCAGACCCTGCTGCCAGAGATGCATCTCTGCAGCCAATTTCACTTGCTGTTCTCTGAAGAAAAGGCTCTGCCTCTGGTAATGTTCATAAATGAATTCACTTGTAAATGCTGCCATAACAGGAGGCAAATAAGGAGCTGATTTTTAAGTTAAACTGGAACCTAAAAGTAAATGCATTCCAGGTGAAAAAAAGCTTTCTGCACATCCTCTCCTGTGGCTGTGGACTTACAGTAAGACAGGGTGAGCAGAAGCAGGAAGCACAGGGTTAAGCCTGAGAGCGTTCCAGCAGGAGGTGCCTCCTGCCACAGAATTGTTTTATTCCCAAGTACAGGCTTTTCGATGGCTCTGTTAAATTAATTTTGTTTGAGATCATCATGCACACACAAACTTTTCATTGTCCGAACTAGGCAGGGAGTAAAGACAATTGTTTGCCATTTGTGTAGTTTCTTTGATTAAAAAAAAAAAATCTCTGTGAATGAGTGAAGCCAGAAGGCTTGGACAGCCCCAGCTATGGAGAGGAGCAGTTGATTCAGAAGTGCTGGAACATGTTCTGGAAAGGGAACAAGAACAGCTTCTTGGGGCCAGGGTAGGGAGATGTTGCTCCCAGGTACTGGGACCCCAAGAGCCTCCCAAAGTCTGTGCAGTTGTCTCCAGTTGTCTCATTTTCCACCTCTTCAAATGAACTGTGCCAGTGTTTCTTATCTGCTCCTGGCCCTACATCTCTGTGTTACCACCTTTTTGGCTCCCTCCAAGTCCCTTTCAAACCAGGTGCACTTGGTTGGAGGGGGTTAAGCAGGAGCACACTGGTGCTGTGGTGGGAAGGGGCGCTTTGATTTTCATTCAAGTTCGATTGTGTGACCTGGTAGTTTTTTTCCAGCCCTAGTTCAGGAATCTTGTTTAAAGCCAGCAAATGTCAGCTGTAATAGTCTAGATAGCCCTTGTATTTGGACTTGTTAGTTAAAAATACACACACATATTCACACAAATGAGCTTCTTCCCTCTTGGGTACTTGGGCCCAGAGGCAGTCACAAGGTATACCCATCAAACACCTTAACTGTGGAGAGAAAACAGCTGAATCCTTGTGAGCTAATTGCCTCTTAACACAGTGGCAATCTCAGAAAGAAATGGTGGGTCAGCACGTAGCTCATCCCCTTGTAACTCATTTGTCTGAGAAACAATCACGCCAAGATGTAGTTGTTCCCGACACCTAAAATACAGACTGAGGCATCTTTACATGGTCCTCCATTAGACCTGAACCCATCTGCTTGTTTGCAGCCAAAGTATAAATTTTCCACTGCTCTTGTTGTAGGACAGGGAGAGGGGCAGCCCAAACCCCGCAAACCTGCCTATTCTACATGGGTTCTGCCATCCGCCGCATCAATACAAAACATAGGAGACTTTAATGGGAAGGAACTTTAATAAAACTAGGAAACAATACAGGTAAGGCAAAGAGTCTAGTTTCTAAATGAAGCACCCAAAGTTACCCGTCCCCTCGTGGGTAAAAGTCCATCCATATGGGATCGGCCCAGAACAAGGCCCCAAAGCCTGCTACAAGTCTAAAGCATCTTCCAGTGGGGACCCACAGCAAAGGGTCACAAACAACCGGACAAGTCCGGAAGGAAAAGAGCAAAATCAACATCAAGATAAAAGCTGCCATGGTCACCTCCCCACGGGTCTCACCCACATCTGTGTCACCCAGTCCACGACCAAAAGACAAGCGCAGTTTCTTTACGTGTCTCTAGGCTCCACGCGCCTCCTCCAGGTCTCCTGGCTCCATCCTGCTTCCTTCCTTAGTCCCTTCTTCAGCTTCTCCTCTTGCTGCTCAGCTCCACCCTCCCTTGGGTGGGGCAGGGAACCTCCCCCTTTCCTGGGGACCACCCTGTTACAATCTAGACTCTTTGCCTTACCTGTATTGTTTCCTAGTTTTATTAAAGTTCCTTCCCATTAAAGTCTCCTATGTTTTGTATTGATGCGGCGGATGGCAGAACCCATGTAGAATAGGCAGGTTTGCGGGGTTTGGGCTGCCCCTCTCCCTGTCCTACAACACTCTGAGCAACTTGGTGATGGCACCACTCCAGAGAGAGAAGCAGCGCAGACCTGGCCCTGTGGAGGCTCTCCTGCCAGCCCCGCAGGCCCTCCTAGTGCCTTTTCTTGGATTTGATTAAGGAACAAAGAACCAAAGAAGAATATGTCTTTTCCAAATTGGGCTCCACTCCTCTAATATTTTCCTGTGCTTCCAAAGGACTTAATCTCTCTAATCTAATCTGCCTTCAGTACCCCTTTGCCTTTGGACTCTCAAAGTAATTAGTCCTTAGTTGTAAAACAGTTGTCAAAATCAACATGATTTGCTTTGAAAGGGATGTCAGTAAAATGGGGAGGCAAAACTCTCTTACAGGAAAATTCAGTAGCCCGAAAGGTGGTATTAAGTATGGCACCAGAGTGGGCTGTGTCACCCTTGGATTCTTAATGTAGCTTCCAGGAAATTCTGCATTAACATCTTAGTCATACTGTATGTGTATGCATGTCCGATTTTCCATAACCAGCTCCCTGCAGCATCACACTTAGGTGTACTAGTGAATCCAAACTCTTCTTGCCTGAGGCTATAGATACAACTGTTGAGGTAGCAGTGTGCTTTTCAATGCACAAAGCAGTAGGTGCACACATCAGCAATTTGCTGGAAAACTTTGAGATGATGATATTATGGAACTTTCCGAGAGTGTTATAGGTGAATCGGTGAAGTTCTCTGCCATGTCAACAGAAATGTAGTCACTTATGCAAGAGTATCAGAGAAAAGTTATTCTGCAGGCCAACTGGAATTTTATTCTTAACCTAGAAACACTCACAGAAAACGTCTTTCCACAAACATAACACTGTTTTATTCAAAGTGTATTTTCTCCTGCAACTAAGAACAGTGACTTTAGCGTGGATTTCTGAGCGTCCAGTGGATGAGCCTGAGTAGGAGAGATTGGGTTTGGGATTGTTCCCTTCTTGGTACTTGTATAAATATTACCCAGGTTGAAGAGTGTCTCTCACTGTTTTCAAGAGCATATCAAAATAGTTTACTATGCTGTGGACTTGGAATGTCTTTTTTTTTTTTTTACACAAAAATGTAAATACACAAGCACTCACAATAGTGCAGATGTTAAATAGTATTAGATTTTAATAGTGCAGATTTCCCTTTCAACCTTGGTGATGGAATACAAATACTCTTGCCCAGCAGAATCAGATACGAGGTTAGAAAGGTTTAATATTTTTAAAGTAATTTTTTAATGATAATAAGGGGCCATATTTTTAATTACTTCGAGGAATGATTTTTTTTGGAATTAGTTAATTAGTAAAATAGTTAAAAGCAACACTGTTCAACATTCTTTTTCCTTTTGTTTTACCATTTTCTTTGGTTATATTAAATATAGATTTTGTGGGGCCTCCCTGGTGGCGCAGCGGTTGAGTGCTGGGTTGCGAAGCTGCCTGCAGCCTCTGCAGCACCGGTTCGATCCCCGGCTGTTCCCCAGCCACCGGAGGAGGGTCCCACATGGTGCGCAGACCTCTCCTGCTGCCCACTGCTCCCCGCAGCAGTGCACTTCGGTCCTTCTGCCTGCTCTGCTCCCCGCTCTGGCTCTGGTGAATTCTCTCACCCTCCCGCGCTTCTGACTGTACCCAGTGCTTGTATAAATAAATAAATAAATCTTCAAAAAATAAATAAATAAATATAGATTTTGTGAGGCAGGCAAAAGTGAGGTAATCTCGAAATATAAAATATTTTATTTTCATTTTCTAAAGCAATTAATATGGTGGAAACAATTGCAACTTCACAGTAACACAAAGAAAACACTCAAATCTCTTCCTCTTTCCAGTTTTCTTAGAGGGTGGATCTTCAGGAATAATATTGCTGAAAAAAGAAAAAATATTTAAATGAAATGTAAAAAGTTATGACAAGTCAGTCCCCTTTAAAGCACTTGAAGACACTTAGCTTTGATAGTGCCTTTTTAATGCAGTATTTTGTTAACACAACATTAACCCCAAGTGTGAAGCATAAATTAGAGGGGTTGGTTGGTTTTTATCTTACAATTAAGTAGTGTAACATGCATATGCTTTTGAATGTTTGTTACAATTTTACTTCATTTGTTGCAATTGTTCCTTTATTGTATATTTAAATTAATTGGTAAAGCTCATTCCGGTTCCCTGCAGTAATTAATTATAAGTAATATGAACTGCATTTTACATCTGGAGAAACAAGATTCTGAAAGATGCAGACTCTTGGATGCAGAGAAAGTAAGCACAGTAGGTACAAGAATAGTTTTTTCCTGACACCATAGCTACACCAACTCTTCCATTTCCACACCTCTTACATGGATGCTGGACTCTTGACTGGGCAATGGTGCTGGTGTTTAAATCAGCTTACCAGGTACTGCTGAATAGCTCATGGCTGAGGCAACTGGAAAGCCAGACGATATCTAGAGCTCTGGAACCTTTAGACTGTGATCCTAGAAACCTCCCCCAGAAAGTGACTCAGCCAGGACTGGCAGGAGAACTGTGCAGGCCTGTCCTCATCAGGCCTCCAGCCTCTACCCCCCTACCCCCCATCCTTTTGTTTTAGCACATTCTCTTCACGCTGCTCTTTCCTTCCATCTACTTCTTTTCCTAGAAAACTCCTCCTCCTCCTCTTTTAAGACTCTTGGGTCACACTGTCCTTTGTGGACATAGTGTGGTACTGGGTGGTGACCACTGGTTTACATATCTGTCCTGGAATGGGCCACAAACCCTGTGTGTTCTTAGTACATAGGCTTGTGGTAGATGGGCCTCAAAGGGTGACATACATCCCCTGACCTGGTGGCCCCACATTTGCACATATACTCTTCGAGAAGGTAGTGCGGGCTCCGCTGCTTGTGGCAGTGAGGACAAGCTGGTGGAAGATCCTTAGGGACAGGCCCTGCCCCCAGGGACTCAGGAAAGTGGGGAGTAGGGAGAGAAACATTGTATTCTAGTCTGAGGAGAACCTGCAGGTAGTTTGGCAACTTCTTAGATACTCTGGAGGTTTGTGGGCCTGAGGATTCTAGTCTGAACTCTGGGACAGAGAAATCTCACAAACTTGGGTAAGACCTCCAAGCTGTGCTTCCTTGTCCTCATTGCTAAACTGGGCTCTTGGACCAGGCAAGCCCAAAGGCAGCTCCACGCTCCAGGGCAGCTTTTCTCCAAGGGAATTAGCATGGCCACTGCAGCCTGGGGTGACCCTAACGGCTGTTCCCCTAGGTGTTCAAATGACAGGTGGTCACTGGCACCATTGTATAAAGATTCTTGAGTTCCCACAGGTGAGGAGAGAATTTGGAATGTTGTGAATGGAAATTAGTGTTCACTTCATTTTTGTTGCTGTAGAGCTGTGAACTATGTTAGCTTTTTAAAGGATGCATCTTGGGAGTGGGTGGGCAGGCCTCAAGGTGTGCCAGGGACACCACCTGTCCCTACCCCTTGCCTCTGGCACCTGCTCTGTGCTTGACCTGAGTGTTCTGCAGGACCAAAGCATTAACTTTCAAAAAATTAGAATATTCAAAGAAGGCCTCCAAAAAGAAAAAAAAAAATAAAAGGCTACATATCACAGCTCTGTGGGTAACTAGGAGGTAGAGATGCGGTTGGCTTTAGGGAGAGGCTTCCAGTATTCCTTTCTTCAGAGGCATTCTGCATATTTTGACTCTCATGAATTGACACGGACTTCATCAGTAAGTCCGCAATGTCATAATAAGTGGTGTTCCTGTCAGCCATGATACGTGTGCAAGAGGCCATTCCCCACGTGTCAAGAACTTCTCAGCCTAGCAGTGTGACCTTTATTTCAGAATCAGAATCAGTAACAACAGGTGATGATGGCTCCTTTTTTGCCTCTGAGATTTCAGTATTGGCTCACAACATTTAAAAATGTGCCTCTAAAAATGTGGTCATGATTGCTCTTGGTGTTTCCATGAGGTTTCTGGTGGGAGAAGGCTGTGACTCAGCATGGCCCAAGGCAGCCTGCTCAGGATTTGCAGGCCTGACCCCACCGGAGCAGAAGCACAGTGTCTGCGCCCAGGCCTGTTCTGTTCTGGAGGCCTGCTCAGAGGACCAGAAGGTGGACAGAGCAGCTGCTGTGGCAGGTGGGGTCTTCTGCTCCCCTGAGAACTGAGTTTCTGTGACCTCCCTCTTAGCCCCACTTCCTCCTCGGTAAAACCAGGGTGGGGCCAGCTTCCCAGGGCATCTGGGCACTGCGAGCCTGGCACTGCCTGACCACAGAGTGCACGTTGGTTAAACCGACATCTGAAAAATGTGATGGCTTCTGGATGCATCAGAGAATGCAAAGGAAAGGTTGGGAATATTGGGAGCTTTTTGTGTCTTATTTATTATACCTACTATACTAGCAGTGAACATTTTTATGTTTATGGAAAGGACTCTAGTCTGTAATTAGAACAAAAAAGCAAACATGCAGAACTGTCCCAACTTCAAATCATTAATTTTTCCAATCAGAAAATTCTCTGGGATATTTTGCAACAGTCCATTTTGCCTGAAACAAATTGAACTGTGAAACTACTGGTCTGTGAAATGATTGAACACATTAAAAATGTGTGTAAACAGCCAGGTCAAAATTAGTAAGAGAGTCTAACTGCTGAAGCAGAAGCCCATTAACAAGTGAGTCTTAAAGCATATTTGGGGTATATTGTTTGTGTTTGTGTCCCCCTCTTTTAAAAAAAATTAATATATATTTACACAGAGTGATTTAATATCTGAACTTCAGCCTAGAAGGAAATCTGGAATTTGGGAGTTTTTTATTTTGTGTTTTGAAATGAACTGTGTTCTCCTTTGGCTCATGAATAATTATAATGATGAAAAGTATGTGTTTGATAATACTGGTTTGGGGACTTCACCCTAGCACTTCCTTCACCATTTCTGTGGCCAGCCTGTCTTACTCAGGAGAAAATACTATAGCAACACCCTCCACCCTGCCCCCAAAAAACTAGTCTGTGGGACCAAGATTATTGAGACTTAAGGAAAAAGTAAAAACTCTATCAATAGAGTTTTTAAAAACCTACTACTGTTTACTACCAGCTAGATAATAAAAATAAACACATATGTGTACTTTTCTTCCAGAGAACAGATAGAAGCAGACTGAAGCCCCCCCCCCAAAAAAAAAAAAGTTGCTAACATGATTGACTATGAGCTAGATTCTTGGCACAGTCATTCTTGCCTTGTACCTGTGCCCCAGCATCTCCCCTCCACAGAGCCAGATACTCTGCAGCCAGAAGAGCTCTCTGGAAGACAGTGTTTACCAGAGGGGCAAGAGACCCATGGACGCTCTGACTTTCCCAGCTTCCCAGCCAGCAGCCTTCTGTAGTATCACTGTTGGCCCAGTGATCTGTTGGCCGGTTCTGCTCTCTGTCTCTGGGGATGGCCTAGTGGACGTTCTGTGGGAAAGTGAGTTCACAGGTCCCTTACACTTACTACCATCTAATAGGACTTCCCATTTATTCCTGCCTCCTCTGAAAATATTTAAACAGAAAGGGAATATTTACACAGAATGGGAAAATATAAGAAAAGCATAAATCCATTTTAAAATGTTGGAAAACAAGAAAGCAGGCCTCAGCTAACCAAAAATCCTTGAGAAATTTCTGTAAAACAGAGGCAGAACAGGAATGGTTGATAGAACACTGGAGCAGAGAAGCTATAGCCCTTTTAGACAGGACTGACTGCTGGGAGCGGAGAGTGGCCCCTAGCTGGACAGCTGGCGGGCATTCCGGCTCTGCAGGGAATCAGGGCATCAGCCTTGGGCAGTAGTCAGAGGACCTCCACCTCCTTAAAGGGAAAAAGAGGGAGGGGGAGGAAGCTTATGGAAGGAGCCTTGGGACTGTGAGGGATCTCCCAGGAGACCCAGAGTGAGGGGACTTGAGGAAGGCCACAGTACCCAGAGACTAGAGATGCAAAGCTGGACATGCGGCTGCTGGCGGCCTGCACATGCGCCTGATGAAAAACATCTTGTTGGTACATGCAGTCTGCTTACACCAGCCCCACTTCAGCTGGTGGAGAAGGGAACACCAGCGGGACCAGGAGAGAGGAAACTACCTCATTATTACCCTAGTGTCCGCAGACCACCAAGGATCCCCTGGTTCTGCTTTAAAGTATAAAGAAACCACTAAGAAGCATCAGATACTTGAAGAAAACCAACAGTAAGAGGGAGACACACACACAGGATGTCCTGCTGATTTTTGAAAAGCACATAGACAGGAGAGTTTTCTGTACTAGAGGTGCTGGAAAACCTGAGTACCCATATACAAAAAAAAAAAAAAAAAGAGCATGGACCCACACTGAACCCTAAAATGGACCATAGACTACGTGTAAACCCTGTAAATCTCTTGGGGAAAAAAACAGGATAAAATCTCTGTGACCTTATATTAGGCAAAGATATCTTAGATACAACTTGAGCTATAAAAGAATAAATCAGTAAGTGGCACTTTGTAGGAATTAAAAACAGCTTTTTGAATATCTGCCATCTCTATAATGAGAAAGCTAAAGGAAAGCAGGGGAATCTGCTAGAAAAGTGTCCTTTGGGCTCTGCATGGGAGAGTAGCTGCCCGCCCCTCCCCCAGCTCCTAGCCCTCTCTCCACAGGGTGGGAACAAAAGCAGAGAGAGCAGAAAGCCCAGCAAAATCGTAGTTCCCTGAGATAAGAAACTTTTTAGGAAGAGCCACAGAGGAGTATGCTTCCCTTGAATGCCAGGAAATATGGAATTTGAGGCGATTGGGGTGAATTGGTTTGAACTGGGCCTAGCAGCCCTGGGTGTACAGCTCAGGACCGAGCTTACTGTATAGCTGTGGATGTGTGTCCTGACTTTGTGAGGTCAGTCATTGCATCTGTGAGGTGACAAGTGTGAGAATTTGAGGTCCGGGACGCTGTGCCTGCAGGCAGCAGCTCAGGGCTACCCAGTGCCTGTGCCACCTCTCATTTTTCTTCACCAGCCTGGGCAGCAGTCTGTCATATGTGAAAACTACATGCACATCTAAGGTGGTTTTTTAAAGTGTTTCCTATAAATTCCAGCTGATCTTCTTGCATGGAAGAGAAAACCTAGGCTCTAGTGTTATAAGTGTTATAAAAGGGATAAAACATTCCTGTGCAGGGTGGAAAATATTCAAGAGGAAGCCAGGAAAACAAATACCCTAAAGAGGCTTAAAGTCAAGAGGTGAGGGTGGAAGAATTTGACACAAGGGGGAAAGAAAAATGCAGAGCTACTGGTGATGTATTTATGACAGGAAGGTTTTCCCATGGAGGGCAAATCTGGACTTTTCAAGGAGAAAGCTGCATACCAAGCCTTAGTATAAGATGAAGAAATCAGAGAGAGGTTGGAGGGGGTCTGCTACTGACCACAGGGACCACGATGCCTGGGACTGGGGCCAAAGGACACCAGTGTAAGGCCCACGCCACCAGGCAGGAGGGATCTCGTCTCTGGCACATTTTTCCAAGATGTGAAAGCAAATCTGCCAACACTTATCAGCCCCGCCAGTCACCCTAAACTTCCCCTGATTCTTGCGAAAATTAAGTGCGATAGAAAAATGTAGTTATAATATCCAGTGAGTGTTCACAGCTCCCCTCCCCCGGCGTATTCTTTCTCTGCTCTCTCAGCCCCCAGGCTTGTGTATGAGGCAGAACAGTGAGGGGTTGGGGTTGGTGGAAAGGACACACTTGATCGTCCTTTGCTGGGAAGGGAACAGGAGAGGAGGCCTGGGAAGGAGGTGGTGTGGCAGAGTCCTGTATCATCCAGTCCTGTATCAAAGCCTGTCGTCATCTTTTTAAGTGCCAGCATCTAGAGCATTCCATCTACCCTTGGGGGTGCTTTTGCCTAACACTCAGAACTCCTTGCAAATGTTAATCTGTCAGAACAAGGTGTATTCCCTTCCATTGCTACTTAATATCTTCCCCCCACACCCTTTTCTGCCTCGTCCTTGCTAGAAGAGCCTGCCTTTCACTCTCAAAGTGGAAAATGTGCCTGTGTAATTCTACATTAGGTCCGCGTGGTCTCTATGATCCTTTATTATATAGTCCTGTGAAGACCTGATGCTGGGAGAAGCGGGGGGGGGGGGGGGGGGGCGGTGCTTGAGCGAGCTACAGTGGGCTCCGGGTGAAATGGGTCGCTGCTGGAGGGGTTCCCTCACGTTATTTTTCTGCTAATGTTGACGCACAGCGTAAGAGGGGGCTGGTGCTATTTCAGATTGGAGGTCAAGATTTTGTAACCATAAAGTAAAGGAAATAAATAGCTACATGGAATGTCAGAGAACATGACTTGAGTTTCTAAATGTGGCTTAAAATATCAGACTCTAACAACCAATAGAAAGTACTCAAGATACACTAGAAAAACGAACTTGCCAGAAAATCGGCCAGTGTAATTAAGAGAACTTTAAGTTATAATTTAGGGGAGAAGAACATATTCCCAGACAAAGCCTTCGGACTAAGTAGAATTATAAACAGCAGATATGACATATTTAATTAAGATGCCCAGTAATTTACAGGAGGACATAAGGATGATGAGGTTTAGGAACTTTCATAGCCTGGGATGTTCTGGGTTTTTGCATATAGAGAATAAAAGTTACTAAATGAACTTGAAGTATCATTAACTCTAAATCTGTAAGTGGAACTGTCCCAGGGCTGGGGGAGCAGCCAGTGACATTTTAAAGATGCAGGCTGAGGACATAGGTAGGTCTTTTCTGTTTCCCCATCCAACTATTCTCAGTATATTAGCTTTCCTCATGGTCACAGGGTGTTGCTATAGCTCCAGGCACTATATCTCCACACGTGTCCACAGGCAAGGGGCAGAAAGATGACTTCTCTTTAGAGTCTGTATCAGAGAATGAAACGTTGCCCCGAAGTCCCCCAGCAGACTTATATTCAAGCCCCACTGGCCAGGATTTAGGTCTTAGTTCAGGCCTAACTACTGAGGAAACTAAGACAGCACCTGGGATTTTCTTCTTCTCGAGTGAAAGGCAAGCTAAACTGAAATTCTTGCATTTATTTTTTTAAAAAAAACCACAACATACAGGAAAAAAAAATCTGACCAAACCAAGTGCATATGGTAAAGGTAGGCCTGTCCCCTCAGCTCAGCGTTCTAATGAGCTGGACGTGAGACTGCAGAGAAACTACGTGTCAGAGGCTGCAGAAACAGAGTGATGTCCTGTTCTCCTGACCTGTCTTTTTCTCTGCATTTCTCACCACCTTCATCCTTTGGTATCACACACTCTTTGCTCAGAACACCCCTCTAGTGACTTCCCTTAACAGTCAAGTGCTGGCTTCTTCAGACTCTCCTGACCTCCTGTCTCCCCAGCCCCAAGTAAGAACCCTCCTCTGCCACATCATTTCCTCCCCAAACTCCTGCTTAACACTTGCTAATCCCTCAGCCCTACTCATTTTGCTGTTGTATGCAAGCCCTGCCTTGAGGGGCCTTGTAGGGACCCCTGGTATCTGCCCTGAGCCTGCCCCCAATAGTGTATTATGGCTTCTCATTGACCTAATGAATTAATAAGTGGAGATTCCAGCTGTATACAGGGCACATGGAGAGTAGTGTCCCAAACTCTTAAGTGCCCATGAACACCCTGGGGGCTGGTTAAGCAGATTTTGAGTGGACAGGGCTGGGGTGGAGCCTCAGATCTTCATTACCCCGGCCTCCCAGGCAAAGCTGGGGCGGCCTCTCCTTGGACCGCATGGCATGGCAAGGCCTGAGTACCATGTTAATTCCAGGAGCTGCATCTCAGCAAAGACTGAAGAATTTAAGAGATCAGAAGGCTCTGAGACCGAGGTCAAGTTGTTTTCTCTCTCATGTTTTAGTTTCTTATTTCACAGACTGGAGATAGTGATAGCATCCAGCTGGAGCTGTTCAAGAGTGGTTCACACGTGCTGACAGAGTAATAGGCACAAAGGAAGTGGTGGCTGTTCTCACTGTTGTCATTTGTTACGACTCCAGAGGGGGACCTGTGACCCCTGACCCGGAGAAACAGTGGGTATATTTTGCAAAATATGAAGACCTCTGTAATCATCAAACATGACCAGAAGGCGGTAGAGGAGGTTGAAGTCTTCTTGATGAGAGCTGTCCTCCCTCAGACTAGAAGTGTTCAAGCCAACCTTGCTGTCCAACTATAGGGGCAGGAAGGGCCACAGTACAGATTTTCTGTGATTCCAAGCAGACAGGGTAAAGGAGGAGAGAGTCCTGGAGCCCTCAGTGGCTTTTGCAGCTTTTTATTGGGATGTACCAGATACATAGCAGGCAGGGGTACTGGGGGGCCGGAAGGCTGGCAGGCCTCCCAGCCCCCAGCAAGTCTTCACTCTGTCTGGGCTCTCCGGCGTTCTCTAGCGGTCTCTGCGCTCTCGTAGTTCTGTTTCTGCTTCTCGGATTCTGCTGGCGTCCCTGTGACGCCACCCTTAAAAGCCCAGTCTCAGCCCAGGTGAATCCCATCTACCTATGCCCACACCCTACTCCAGGTGCCCGCCATCAGGCATGCATTCAGGACCGCAAGGTTCCGTCATCTATCCTAATGGCAGGAGGACAGAAAAGCCTGATACTTTTACCTCACCCTACACCAACTCACAGGAGGGCCAACAGACAGGGGTTACCACAGTCCCCCCAGCTCTGCTTTTATAAATGGGAGGGACCTGGGTCTGCAGAGGCACAAAGTGGAGAAACAAATGAGCGGGGCTCTCCTCCCATAACGTCCGTCACTGGGAGCCAGCTCTTTAGGAACCTTCATGATGTGGCCAAAAGGAGGATAATTGTTTGTTTGCTTCCCAGAGTTACCAAAGGTGATGTTTAAAACTAAGAAAAAGACCAGAAAGAAATGGTAAAATCCCTCCATTGTTACTGCACCTTTATCCCAAAAGCACAGGAAGCCACTGACAGGCTGAAGCATGGAGTGGGCCATCGTTAGACTTACGTCCAGCTGACATCAGAGAAGACAGACTGGGGGTTATAGCCAGAGAGGGTACAAGTAGGTCAGTCAGGAGGTTGTTCTGCCGGTTCCCTTGGTGGGTTCTTGTGCAGCTGGTCAAGATGTAGAGAACTAGACAAATTTAAGAAATGATTAGAAGATGACATCAGGCAAACTCATTTTTCTGAAAGTTCCTGTGCCGTGTGCTTCATTAAGTGGGAAGACAGTCTGTCTCCAAAAGATGGTTTTGAATATAGTTTTGTCAATTTAGTAACATCCAAGAGAAGACGTCAAGCGGGCATTGTTTATGTAAATGTCATGTGAGTTCACGGGCAAATCTGGGCTGGAAATAGCGGTGCATGCGTGGGCTGCATGTAGATGGGCCGAGGCCGTGGGTGCGTGTCGCTTCTTCCAGGGAGAGCGCAGGGAGCTTCGCTGACCACTAGCCATCTGTGGCTATTTAAATTTAAATTTGTTCAAATTAAATCAGATTAAGAATTCAGCTCCTCAGTGGCACTAACCACATTTTGAGTGCTTAATAAAACCTCCCTATCATCACAGTTCTGTTGGACAGTCTGATCTAAAGTGAAAAGAGTGGGCCTAGGCTCGATCCTCGAGGAATGCCAGCTGTTGAGGTCTCTCGAAGAGGATGGCCCTGCAGTGCAGTTAGAAAGGAGGGAGGGCAGGAAGGCAGGTAAGTTGTCTTGTCGAGAGCAGCGGTGTCAGGAAGGAGGTGGCAGATGTGGCCAAATGTCACATGTGACTATAAAAGCCGCAGGTGAAGACGAGGAAATGCCCCTGGGATTTCACAGAGTGGCAGTCGGGTGACCTTCGAGGGAGCCATTTCAGCAGGCTGATAGGGCCAGGAGCTTGTAGGGAGTGACTGGGGAGCAGAAGGTGAGAAAACAACCAGGGTAGATGGCTATCACCATGTTGGCTGAAAAGAGTGGGGAAACTAGAATGTCAGCTGCAGGGGAGAGTGAGGGTGAGGGCAAAGGGGAGCATTTTGTTTTTGTTTAATGAGAGAAACTAGGATATGTTCAATAGACTATGCAGAATTCTAGGAATTTATCCCCCAGATATACTCACATGTACACAAGGACGCATGCGCGCATGCGCACACACACGCACACAATCAACCTAGATATCCTGGTTTAGGGGGATTAGTTAAATGAACTGCCCTGTCCACTCAATAAAATGTTGCAGTCATTCAAAAGAAAGAATTTTCTTTTTTTTTAAATTTTATTTTTATATTCCCCATACAATTGCAACCCCCTTATTTTGACCCCAATCCCTCCCCTCCCTGCCCCCCACCCCCCATAGATTGTCTCTGGATCATAGTTGTTTATTGATTTTGATTTTCACTTTCAAAAGAAAGAATTTTCTACAATTCCTGGTATGAGAGCATCTTCAAGATATATTAAATTCTTTTGCAAGATGCCTAACAGGGTATATTGTACTACCCTTTGTATTAAAAACAAGAAGATAGATATTGTAGAAATATCCTCTGCTGGTATTTGATATTTCTGAGAGAATGATTGTGAAATGGTTAATGTAAGAAGAAATTGCCTCCCAGATGAGGGACTGAGAGACAAAAGTGAGAATGGATCTTTTTTCTTCACAGTAATTTTATTGTGCTTGATTCCTTTAAACTATGCATATGTAGTTTAGAATTTAAAAAGTACGTGTAAAAGTCAACAGGAAAAAACTGACCCATCACTTCACCTTTTAAAATCTTCTAGTGAACAGTCTCCTGTATTATGTAAGAAAAAGGTATCTTTTAGAAAAGATACCCTAATGCGTTTAGAGGAAAAGTTACATGCAACTTACTGTCAAGGGATTCAGAAGGAAAAGCATAAAGAGAAGGCTAAGGTAAATAGGGCAGAATGGAAGCAGCTGGTAATATGCATAAGGGTATTTAAGACTCCCCAATGCTATGCTTGCAATATTTCTGTAAGTTTGAAATAATATCAAAATGAAAAGTTTGAAAAACAAAATTCTCAGGCCCCTCTCCAGGCCTGCTAAATTGTAAGAATTGCAAGTGGGATCTAATCCTCAGATACATTGCATGGCTGAGCAGCAAGGTTTGGGACCCAGAACTTGAGAGTCCACTTCATTTTACACTTAAAGCTCTCTGCACATGACATCAGAAATTGCCAGTTGGACTTTTGCTTCTTTTGGGTAAAGGAGGCTGTCTCATGAGGTGTTCATCCCTGACCACAGTCTTGACTTTCCTCCAGCTAAGAAGCCTTCTCTGTTTGAGGGAATGGGGTTTTGATGGCAGAGAGGGATTTTGAAGCCTGGGAAAGAAAGGAGACCCTAAGGATGGGCAGAAGCAGTTGGTCTCAGCACAGAACTGTGCAGAAGCCCCCCGCCCCATCTCCCTTGGCTCACCCACAGTTCTGTGCCACATCTCAGAGCTCTTGATCACCCCCAGCACAGGATGAACATGTTCCTGGATGAACATCCTTAGCCTATGACCAATCTCTGTGCTCAGGAACCCACTGGCTAGCTGGGAAATCCACTAGCTGGGAGATCCACAGACAGATGGTATCGTACCTGCTCCCACACCCAGGTCCTCTGCACGCTTGGCACAGCACAGCGGCGTAACAGGGTGGTACATGCTGGTCCTGCCTGGGCAGGCTGGGGGAGGCTTCACGGAAGATGTGATAGATGCACTATGCCTTCAAAGAGCAGCAGGAACTCTCAGCCTTATGTGAAGCCATGGGCTCAAAGCCATAGAGACCGCTGCTAGATCATTGTGCTGGGCACAGAGGTCAGGAGTGAGCCCAGAGCGGCCTGCTGTGGTTCCTCAGAGCTTCCTGCACGAAGGTGCCAGGCAGAAGGAGGTAAAGAGAGGACTTGGAGGTCTGGGAAGGGAGATTCAAGGTGGGTTGAAGGTCCAATCCAGGTGTGTTAGCCTGAGGGCTACAAGCCCAGCAGTCTCCCCCATGCTCCCAGGGCCTGCAGGCTCTCGACCACATGGCAGTGAGGCTGATGTTATGTAGCTTAAGTGGGGGTCAAAGAGGGTTCCCTGGAAGGCAAGGACTAGAGCTGCAGGCGGAGCTCCTCACCAGGCATAGCGTTACAAATGGTGAGCTCTTGTACCTGATGAGGGTTTTGTATGGAAATAGTTGTCCTGCCATTGTCCTCAGAGACATTCAACTCTGACTCACCCCATTGTTTTGTTTTGTTCCATTTCCGCCTGCTGCGCGTTTCCCCTTGTGGTCAGCCATCACTTCCTCCCAGCCCAGGATATGCAGCTGCAGGCTGTGTGTGCCTGGGGAGTGACTGGCTTTTCTGGCACAGTGAAGAAGTCTTGAGACTAATACCAGATTATTTTTTTTGAAAAGAAAAATGGTGGGGTTTTATCCCTGAGCTTATTCTGTTAAACATTATGGATGTTTTCTCGTCCAGTGGTTACCATGTCTGTTTAATTAAGCCTGTATAAGTAAGAGCATCCATCATCCGTGTGCTTTGCCACGCGGTACCTGGAAAGGGCAAAATACACACGCACACGCACACACACCCCCTAGGTGCAACTGATTGACTGGTGCAAGCTTGTCTGTCTGACCTGTCAGAAACAACTTATGGAAACATTGGTTTGCTTTTCCCACCTCAAAGCACATAAATTAACTGTCAATCAGCTGTGGGCTTTGTCAGTGACACAGAATCACTTCACAAAACCTGGCAGTGTGCTCCTAAAGTGTATATTGCATGTCCTCTTATCAAGAGGATCTGCAGGTCATTCAGGGTCACAGGCAAACTCATCTATATTTTAAGGTTTACTAGGGATTCCCTGTTAGCAAATAGCCTACCTCTTATGCTCTCTGTGCCATTCTCGGTATCATACAAGAAAAAAGCTGTAACAGCAAAGAAAAAATTGTTTGAAGTCTTATTTAATTCTACACCTGTTAGATAAGTCAACCCATTGATGTTCCTAATCAGCAAGACAAGAAGGTAGAGTTCTGACACGCTCATGTCTTCACCTGTGGTTGGAAACGTATCAGCAGCAGGCGGCCTTGTGGCTCCGGTGATTGTGCTGGCTGAGAACCTCCCTGAGACTGATCTCATTTCCAGAGGTCAGACCAAAGAGAGCACTGATCACCAGAACTTTCCACTTTCTAAAAATGTGTGATGGAACAGAGAAGGAGGCACCTTTCTGCTCTCCCAGCAGAACATACAGCCACATCTTTAGCTTTAGGAACCGCAAAAGAACCAGGTGGATGGAACCAAGAAGGTATTTGCCACCAAATTCTTTTCTGTGGTGATTTTAGGAGCCTTATAAAGTACATATTATTACTTCTCTTACTTTGCAAATTTCTGAATATGCAGATAGAATTACATTTGAACCCTAACTTTTTTTTCTTTCCGAGTTCACAAGCAATATATTTTTTTTCAATAACACACCTGAATTTGGCAATACTGGCCCTACCTGAAGAACCAAGAACCTCTTTTAAGTTCAACCGTGCATTTAGAGCCTAAGAAAAATCAGAACTGTTCCATTTCCATGAGGTGGACAAAGCATGACCTGTGCTAGTTCATATAATAAATTAGCAATTATGATATCTCCAATACTTTGGAAAAAACCTAGGAGAGTCTTAGACTATGGTCAGAAACAGGGGTGTCCACGTGCTATTTCTCAGAACCTTTCTTTACCCCCGACCACAGCATCTTGGAGCTTTCTCTTTGAGGTACGTAATAAACTCACCCATGATCGCACAATTAATTTCATGAAAAAAAAACCTCAGAACACCCAGAGTCAGTGAAGAGGACAAGCTCTTGAGTGCCTCCAGATCAGCCCTGTCTCCTCCCCAGGGCTTCAGTCCGAAAGCCCCCGCCCTGAGCCACACGGCTGCGCTCCTCAGGATGGACCCCCTCCCCCACATGTTAAGAAGGAGAGGGCTTGATGGGAGAAGAGCTGGCCAGAGCAGGGGGAGCTCAGCGGGGGCAGCCCAGGCACCTCGCCTGCCTGTCGTCACCTCCTCACAGAAGCTCGGCACACTGGACCCCCCCTCAGAGACCATGCAGCAGGGACCCTCTCCCTCCAGTGAGGAGCGGTTTTAGCTTCCCAGACGGTACCAGGCTCTCTGCGCAGAGCGCAGAAGGCTCTCCCAGAGGTCACGATGGCTTTCCTCTGTTTGCTCTTCTGCGTTCTTCTTTTTTTCCTTCCTTTTTAAAGTTGTTTTTCTCCAATTGCTGACAAGCAGCCAGAAACAGAAGAATTCCGAGGTGTTTTCTTGAACAGAAAGTATCTATACCATATCCTCATCTCAGAGGCCTGAACAGCGGATGAGTCCTTGAATTCACCACTTTCTTGGAGAGGATCCAGTCCTCTCCGGGGCTCCAAAGGTAGAGGAAGCACAGGACGGTTTATTTTCCCCTTGTCCCCAGCAAACCACATGAGTGGAGAGGGAGAAGGACACTTTCCTAAACCAGGGACAACGTGAGAGATGAATTTCATCCCTGTATAATACTTTTAATCAAAAAAAAAAAAAATAGACATGAGCTTTAAAAATCACCCAATTACTAACACCGCCAATTTCAAGGTCTGGCCTGGCCTCTCCTCTGGGAGGACTGTGGTGGAAAGATGGTCCCTTGGACAGGGGGGGTCAGTGCCGTGGGTAGCCTGGAGGGACTTTGGTGGCTTCTTGTCACCAAGAGTATTGGTGTCTGTAGGGTAAGTCAAGTGTCAGGCTTTTCTGCCCTCCCGCCATTAGGACTGATGATGGAAGCCTGCGGTCCCGAATGCAAGCCTGATGCACCTGGAGTAGGGTGTGGGCATATGTAGATAGGATACACCTGGGCTAAGTCTGGGCTTATAAGGGTGGCATCATGGGGACCCCAGCGGAACAGCAAAACGAAAGAGAGTGAAAGGAGCAGAGAAGCAAAGGCCATGAGAGAATGTCAGAGACCCCAGAAAAAGTGAAGACTTGCTGGGGCCTGGGAGGCCTGCCAGCCTGCCGTGTACCTGGTAAACCCAATGGAAGCCTGAAAAAGCCACTGAGAGCTCCAGGACTCCTCCTTTACCCCGTCTGCCCGATCACAGAGATCCTGCTCTGGCTTTTCCTGGTGCTACAGAGTCACAGTTCTAGATTTCAGAAAAATTGGAATCTACTGCCTTGATTGCCTAAGTGTGTTCAGGAGCCTGTGACATAGCATTGCAGAGGGCTCAGTGACATGCCGTCAGCCTGTATTTAACCGTCAGTGTTGGTTTCAGGGCCTGCCACTCACCCAGGAGGGGATATAGATGATGGAAAGTTAAAGTGAAATGAAGGACGTAGGGCAGGAGCAGTGAGTAATCCTACTTCGCGAGTCTTCGATGGGAGTAAGTGAGAATTCGCTCTCCTCAGGGAAAGTGGGGCCAGGTGATGGAAGGCCAAAAGCCCCTGCCTAGTACTTAAGGCAAAAGCACAACCTAGCCAACCCTCCCAGGCCCTGCTTCACCCCAGCCCTGCAGAAGGAGCTCTGGTGCTGGCTCTGATTCTAATGATGGGGAGACGAGGCCACCCAGAGTGGGGGATCGAAAGGTGCTTGTACTCTGGTGGGCAGCAGGCGTGATGAAGAGTTTTGGAAGTCATGGTCAGTGCCATCATTACTGCTTTGGTTTTCATCATAACATTTGATTTTGAAATTCTAGGTGGTGTGTGGAGGGCATGGATGCCTGGTTTATCAGAGGGTTGCCCAGTGTTTACACCAGGAAACACCCCCACTTTTGGGCTCTCCAGGCTCTTGCCTTTGGTGATGCATGCAGTGTTTCCGAAGGCCGAGGTCCTGCCTGTGCTGCACACCTGCTCATGTCCACCGCAGCGGGTGGGCACACAGAGGGGCCCAATCACAGGGCCTCCCCACTTCTGCTCTCTTTCCTGCTGGCAGCTGCAGGAGTAACTTAGATGAAAGGTTGTTCCCCCTGACGGCTAAGAAAAATCTTTACTTTAAATTTTAAAACCTGCTTGGCTGTGCCCTACCTTCCACTTAGTGGACTGTTTCTCATCCTTTTATGTCCCGAGCCCCTTGGGTTTCTTTTCATGCCACAGTGAAAGTGTGTCCCTTCATGTGCCGTGACCTGGGACCTGGATGGGAGGTCAGGGACATTAGATCCCTCTAACAGTCAAAGATGCCTCCCTCAGATGGTCACCGAGTCTCCCCACTCTTGGGGTCCCTTTGGAGACCTTTGGATCTCTGTGGCTTATCAGTAGTGTTTACTTCTACTCTTCAGGCTTCTAAGCCTCTGTGCAGCTCCTTCATCTTACGAGGGTGAGGAAGGCGCAGCTCTCCAGACGGCCAGTGCCTCCAGCTTTCAGTGAAGGAAGCTGTGGGGATTTTCTCAGGAGCAGTCACCGCGCTGGGCGTCCATTATCCCTCTGTGTCCACTGGCTTACCCACCCTCCAGCCCCCCAGCCAGGACCCCTGAGCACTGTTCTGCCCTGAGCTATCAACTTAGGACCCAGAGATTAAAGATGAGTGTTAACCAGATCATGGGCTTGCCCCTGGCTCACAAAGGCCCCTAATGGCCTGTCTGACACACATGGAGCTCCCTGACCCTGCAAACTCCTGCTGTGAGACCAGAGTGCTGCCTCCTCCTTGGCTCCCGGGCTTCCAGGCAGGAAGGGAGTTAAATCCTGAAGACCTGACGCGCCCTTCCTCCCAGGCCGTGGCCATATTCAGGCCAAGACTGAGCTAGTTCCTGAGTAAGTGATGCTGTGACAGTCTTGTCCAGGAAATGCCTCCCGCAGTCCAGGTGCTGTTGGCGTCTAGTGGCCTGACCCACTGGCACACCAGCACACTAGTCGTGTCATGGGCTGGTGAGAACAAGTCTGAATGCCCCCCTCTCTCCTCTGATTGGCAGCCCAGTGCCTGGACAGAGGCTCTCCTATCCGTGTTTCACTCTGCAAAGCAATATCCTACCCAGAGATCTACTTACTTCAGTGAAAGATGTCATTAAAAAGTGATGTAATTTTTAAAAGAAACGGTTATTTATCACTAATTTGGGGCAAACTGGTTACTGTACTATTATGTTTCTGCTGAATACTACATGTTTGCCAGGCTACAAAATGCTTTCCCCACTGTTGCACACAGAAACCGTGTGGTCTTCACCTGCCTTTCCTGTCCTCACGCCGCGGTATCTCGCGCGTGTCCTCACCCATTCCTTTGTCACGCTCTCCCTTAAGTGGTGGTGACACACTTGGTGGGCGGCCACTCCGGAGTATTGACTGTAACTTTCATATCTATCTCTATTATTTCCTTAGAATTAGTCATAGTTTACTTTTGACCTCAGGAACACTGATTCTTCCTGTTCCAGTTTTACTCCTATTTTACGGATTCTGTCTGCGTTGTGACCTCACCCGACACGAGGTCTAGGGCCTGACAGCTCCAGGCCAGTCCTTTCTGCCTCCCTTTGTGGATGTTCCCAAGGGACCCCTCGGTCCTCTGTTCTTATTCTCCGTACTCATTTCTGGATATTTCCAAAATACAGCCAATCAATTCAGCTGCTTTTTAGGCAACATCTGTCCTCTTAGCTAATAAAGGCAGACATCGCTTGTTTTAACCTTTCTTTTTCCTGAATAATTTATGAACATCTCTGTTCCTCTTTATGTGTTTAGTGAGTTGCACTTTGTTGCCAGTTTCCCTAATTCTGTATGTTTTGCCTTCATTGGAGATGCTCTTGGTAGCAGTTCACCTGTCACCAGTCTTTTCAGGACTTTAGCTGTGATTTTTTTTTAATTAACTCTTAAACTTCCTATCTAGAGTTGTAAACAACTTTTAAAATATTTCTTAAGTTTGTGCTGACAGGTCAGGATGGGGGCGAATGTGATATCTTATAGGGTTGCACTCCCTCAGGTTAGAGAGAGTAGCAGCCGGCATCTGAGCCAGGTGGAACAGATCAAAATCTAATCTTTACCAAGAATCAACAAAATAACAGCAAGCCTTCACAGGAGAGAGATGTGATCCATCCGAACCTGAATCTCCCAGCATAGGTAAATCTGGCGGGTAGCTGGGGGGTTGTTATACTAGTGCAAAACCAGCACAGAGTCGGGGTGCACCGTCAGGTAGGGCTGGGCAGTCTGCAGGTAAGACTCAGGCTCTGGAGCCAGTTCAGCCTTCTATGAGCTGTGTGACCTTAGGCAGGTTTCTCAACCGCCCTGTGCCTCAGCTTCATCTTTTTTTTTTTTTAAAGATTTATCTGTTTATGCATACAAGAGCTGGGGTGCAGGCCAGCGATGCGAGGGTCAGAGGATTCACCACAGAATGAAGAACAGAACAGGCAGACTGACTGAAATACACTGCTGAGGGGAGCAGCAGGCGAGACAGGAGAGGTCTGCTGCACCATGTGGGTTTCTCCCTGGCCGGCGATTGAACTCATGCTGCTGAGGCTGCAGATTGCTTCATAGTGTGGTGCTTTAACGCCTTGTGCCACCAGGGAGGCCCTCAGCTTCATCTTTAAAGTGAGGAACATAGTATGTCTCTCTAGAGTGGTTGTGAGGAGTTTGTATATGTGCAGTTTAGAACAGTGCCTGTGTCTTGTAATGAGGTATAAGGATTGGTACTTTTAACTTACAGACATTAAAAGTCATGCCAACAAAGCTGGAGGGAAAATGTGGTTTTCATGTACAAGCACAATTAGAAATGCAGGAAGAAGGGCGGTGGGAGGTAAGAAGCCAAGAGTCACAAGAAGCTGGCACTGAGGACCACACATGAAGCCCCAGGCTGGCACCCCAACACACCTGCCTGAGTCCTGTGAGAAGCCTCTAGAATGGAGCGTGTCAGCATATACCGAAGCCCAGGGTGCCCCAAAAGGGCCTATTACACTAAGTGCTGCTTTCACAGGTATTTGGATGAATGGAAAGGATCACATTTAGGGTGGCCGTAACTTGGAAGCGTCAGTACCCACTGATGGAGTGGGGCAGAGGCAATGTGCTGCTCAGATGAGGGCTCTTTGTACCTAATACTGTTTCCCAAATGCAGGGAGGATGACACCCTTGCATCAGTGTGGTCACTTGCTAGCCTCTCAGTCACCTGTGGGGGCTTCCTTGCCGTAGCGCTGCGGGGGTGTAATGACTCACAGCCCACGTCTGAGACACAGCCAAAGAGAATCAGACGTACTTGGCTCTGTTCCAGAAGCATCCGAGTAACTTCATGCCTGCAGATGGTTGGAAAGCAAGCCTCTGGCTTCCGTGGGCTCCTCACCTTGTTGCAAGTAATCTGCATTCTTAAACTATCTATGAAGTTTTTTCTCAATGTGCCTTTCATTTCTGCTTTTGAAAGTTTTGCTTTGAAACTCAGGGTTCAAAGGTTTATTTAAGAAGTAGATGTTAAAAAAATTCTTTTTTTAAGTCAAACTGATATTTTCTCTGCCCGGGGTCAGCTGGGTTCAAGTTATTGCAGTTAATGAACTCATGGGCACTGGCATCTCATTGGTTGGCTGAGCCAGGCCTGACCATCAGGTATTGGAGCTTTCTAGAAGCTGGGTTTTTAATCTTCTTGGAGAAACATGCATTTCCAGCAGGAACTGAGCTGATAATTTGGACATCTACCTGATGATGCTGATCTTTAGAATTTGAATATGTCTCATTTACATCCTCATAAGAAAGGAGGCTTCATTGTTCCTCTTAATCGCTGAGATTATCAGATGAATTATAATCCCTCTGGCTGCTGCTGCAGGCTTGAGGTCGTGGGGCTCTCCCCAAGTATTTAGGAGCACTGAGGCTGCCCGTGCTGTTGGGGACCCTGGCGTGCGTGCCTGCCTGCGTTACGTCAGTTTGCTCTCTGGAGATTAGGTATTACTAGAAAAGAACATTTAAAACAATAAACATTGAAGGAAAATAGTATGACTGGACTGCAGGAATTAAAAGAGGAGAAACCACGTTAGATTTTTTTTTCTAAGGGGGTAATATTGCTCCCTCCTAACCACCCATATCCCAGCCAGGGTTGCTGAAGAGGCAGCCTGATCCTGGTGGGACAGTGCAGACCTACTTCACCCCAGTGCTCCTGGCAGGAGCCCACCGTGTGGCCTGACAGGGATCTCCCATCGCCTCCTGCCACTCCAGCTTGCTTGTGAAGGACAGGCAACAAATCAGACTCCCCAAACTGGGGTGGCTGTGCAGAAACTTCTAGGTCTTGTTAAAAATTCTGAGTCCTAGGGCCTTCCTATATTAGCACCTCAGGGAGGGATTTGAGTCTAACAAGGTCTCAGGATTCCATGTGGCCAAGCAACCGAAGGTTTGTTGGGCCTGAGGCACAAGAGGTTGTGGGGTCCTTGAGCATTTCTAGAGTAAATGACTCTTTTATGCCCTCCTGCCACTAGTGTGGATGCCCAGGGCTGGGGGCGTGGACACGGGCACGTGCGCCTTTGTGGACTCCTGGGCCAGAGAGCGCAGGAGTGCGCATGTGTAAAGGCTCACACCTGTGACGAGAGGCTGAACTAAAAGGGCAGCGTCATTATGAGGCTCACTCTGATGAGAGGACCACTCTGAGGTGAGGCAGCGTGGTATGAGACCAAGAAAGCCCAAAGATTGGCGGGAGTTCAGGGGCTCGGTTGCCTTCCTCCTTGCATGCCAGCCTCCCTGCCTGGTGTGCCTGGTTGCCTGAAAGAGCATTAAAGCCTGAGAAGTCCCACTGAGGTCTCTGGACTTCACTTTGTCTCCCTGGGTGGCCAGTGACCCTGCCCTGTGCATAATGGCATCAGGTCATTGTTTCTACCTTTGCTACCAGCAGTGCAGCTCTGTGCTGACACCCCACAGCCTCCAGACATCCCTGGCTTTTAGGAGCCGCCCTGAGGGGGGCAGGAGGGTCTGAGCACCCCCAGCCATGGGCCTGAGAGAAGGGGCATCTCCAGAAGTCAATCAGGGCTGGCTGTTTCAGGGGAGAGGGCCCATCAGACAGAGCCCTCATGGCAGGGAGCCCCTCTGGGGAGTGCTGCAGTCCCTCTCCAGACATCAGGGGCTCCCAACCACAGCCATGTAAATAGGGGAGCAACTTGCACCTCACAAAGAGCCTCAGAGCCTCCTTTTGGATCAAAATCAATTTGATCAAAATCCATTGACTTTCCTCCCGAGGTGAAATGCTGGGGAAGCAGTGCTGGAAGATTCTGTGACAAGCTAGGGCCCTTTCCTCCTCATCATGTTCTAGCTTAGTTAAATGTATGTAGCTTTTAATTTCTTAGAGTTAATTATTAAGTCAGGAAATAGATTCATCTCCTTTCTCTCTTCTCTCTCATAAAAAGACATTTTCAAAGGTCTCATGAGTTTTAAATGACACCAACTAGAAGAGTCTGCAGTGAGTGGGGGCTGACGCGGCTGTTTTCTGTGTGGGGCTAGTTTACCTCAGTGACAGGTGATGAAGCGGGCCTGTGACAGGACAGGCAGTGGTAGTGACAGGAAAGGTACTCGGCGCGGAAAACAGCTTCTGGGGAGACGCCCACGTGGCATGGTGCGTCTGCTGCTCCAGGTGAAATAAATAAGCTGACTCCACCCCAGTCAGGCCGAAGGTTACGTAAACACTCCAGCTGTGGGTCATTCAGACGGGCTGGTTGGGGCCCACCTCCACCCCCCTGTCCACCCCTGCTCCGGCGGCTGTGTCCTGTAGGAGGAGCCCGTCCCCACCCTCCCACCAGTCCCCACCTCATCGAAAGCCGTCCCCTATCCTTGCGGAAGACGGAGAGCCAGGCAGGCCCCTCCCTCACCCAGAGAGGGCGGCAGCCTCTGGAGCCCACCTCTGAGCCGCCCTGTGCAAGACAGACCAGGCTCAGAACAGATGAGAACTGCGCCAAGTAAAATGGGGTCTCTCGAGATAACAGAGATCTCAAGGCCCTGTCAGATGGGAGATGGGGTGAAGCAGGAGGCCGAGGCTTCCCTCTACAGTGTGTGAGGGGACTCTTCTCCCTGAAAGCTGGGGGGAGTGTGCTGTTGCTTGCAGCCAGAGGTGCAGCTAGGTACCCGTAGCCATGTACATAGGGGAGCAACTTGCACCTCACAGGGAGCCCCAAAGCCGCCTTTTGGATCAAAACCAATTGGATCAAAACCCATTGATTTTCCTGCCAGGTGAAACGCCGGGGAAGCAGTGCTGCCAGACTCTGACCAGCGAGGGCCCTTTCGTCCTCTTACGGTTTGCGCAGTATTTGTGCTCAGAGCTTTGTTTTTCTCATAAGCAAATAGCCCTTATCAAGTCTGTACGCGTATCTTAAGCCACATTCCAAAGTAGTTATTCATTTATTCAAACAGAAGGGCAGAGCTGTGGTCATGTTTTCCAGCACCCAGAGGACAGAGGTGTCTGGGACCTGAGGGCTGGCTAAGGACGGGAGGTGCGGCCCCAGCACTGGAAGCAGGGGTCTCCCCACCATCTCCACCCCAGCCCCCAAGGCTGCCTTGCCCCTCGGGTACAGGCGACACCTGAGTCTGGGGAGATGGACCTCCTTCCTGCCCTTGCCCCGGGGGTGACTTCATAGGCTGTCCCGGGCGGCATGGCGGGGGGCATTCCTCTGGCTGTGGGGACAGAGGGCTGCTAGGATGTCTGCGGGTCTGGAGCATCTGCTCTGGGTCAGGGACGTCCCGCCGAGCAGCCCCACCGCCACCTGCATGGTGCCCCGTTGCTCCCCCTGCAGGGGTGGGAAGGCAGGCGCAGAGGAGTCACGTTGCCGAGGTCACTTGGCTTAGGGGGCAGAGCAAGGACTTGGCCCCGAGTCAGGGCTCCAGACCCCCTGCTCTGACCTTCCACCTCCCCTTAGCCCCGAGGTCCAGGGAGAAGAGATTCCAGCTGCTGCTCTTTCAGCGTCTTTGAACGCCCTCATGGAACACAAGGCTCTTTCCACTCACGTCCGCTGTCTCCCACCGTGTCAGGGGCAGAAACGGGGCCTCTGCTCTGCACTCCAGGAAGCTGCAGGGCCAGGCTCTCAGGGCAGCGTGTGCTGTGCCAGACCCCCAAGAGCACGGTCGCCCACGGCCCGCTGGACTCGCACCACTCACCCCGGCCCTGTGTTCTCTCAACAGCAAATGAAGCTCGTGGCTGAGAACCTGAAGGAGGAACCACGGGAAGGCGAGAAGCAGAGGGCGACCTGAGTGCCCGGGCTGCCCGGGCTCAGGCAGAGGGGCTGCCTCGTGGCTCCTGCGCCCAGACACGGCGCTTGGCCCGATGAGGCAGCTCCTGTGGGGCCGCCACCGCCTCCCTCCGCAGTGTCCCTGCTCGGGGAAGGGGCAGCTGGACCCAGCTTTTGGCTGTCCCCTCACCCTGTCCTGTTCCTGCCGGGTTTCTGCCCAAGCCCCGCGCTCACTCCAGCTGCCTGGCCTGTTGCAGGACTCCTGCTGCCCTGAGCCTCGTGCACCCGCGGATGAACCACCAGCTCTCCTCGTTGCCCTCGCAGGGGCCACCGCACCCAGCCCGCCATGGCCCAGGACCCATGGGGTAGAGGGGCGGGTCGAGGTGCGCCCACTGCACTGTCACCAGAGCCATTCTGAGGGGCCTTCCTGCTGAGCCTCCACTGAGCTGAGGCTGTATTTCCAATACCCGATGACTCTAAATACCTCTTCCTGGTTCTGTTTTCCAGTATGTTACAGGCTGTTTATCAACAGAACCGAGCTCTTAAAGATGACTTGCAGCTCTTGATTCCCCCCCACACACACAGATGGCTCACTCTGCTCTGAATAGAGCCCTGGGCTGCGTCGTGAAAGGTGGAGCTGAGGGGGGCTTGGCTTGAGGCTGTGCACCTGGGTGCCACTTCCAAGGCCCAGGCCATTTTCAGAGGTTGTGCTGCCCCTGGAGCCTACCCCTAGGGGGCTCCTAGGGCTGCTGGGATGCCTTGCCTGCACTCAGCTCCGGGCCTAGGGGCCAGCTGCCATGGAGCACCTGCCTCCAAGAGGGATGAGGCTTGGCTTTGCCCAGGGGCCCGCTCCCTTAGGTAGGCACCTCATTCACAGAACAATAGCCCACAGGGGCCAGTGGTATCCAGCCCACCAGGGTGCAGACCCTGGGGCCCTTGGCTGCTCCCCTGGCGGTGGTCTAGCTTTGAAAACCACCCCTCAAGGGTCAACCTGGCTTCCTTCTCTCGTGCTTAACATTCAGCCCATGAAACAGCCAGCCCCTCCCCACCAGGGCCCATGTCTCTCACAGCAGGGGCACCACAGACCAGGGGCCCTTCTCCCTGAAAGCTGCAGGTGCCTCGGCATTGGGGGAAGGTGGGGAGGGACTGAGGGGCCTCAGCTTCCAGACCTGTCTCCTTCACGCAGGGGTCTGGCACCTTAATACCCTCCTCCACGTCAGGATGGAATGGCCTCAGTGGTCCACATGTCATGTTTCTGGAAGCCCCAACTCTTCTAGCAGCCTCCTCTTGGTGATTCAGTTGGCCCTGCTAGACTACCACCATATTTGCCAGTGTGGGCATGTTTAAATTGGCTTTGCCCTGCCCTATTTGGTCTGAGGCACTCCATGGCACAACTTTTCAGTGGTGGTTCAGTGCTTGACAGTCTTTCTAGAACATGCTTGTGTGCCTCCTTGCCACCATCACAATTTGAGCCCTGAGCCCTTAGATCTGCCTCCTGACCCCGGCCTGGGGGCCGATGTTTCTGGGAAAAGAAAAGGTTTGGATGGAATCCCTGGACCCAGCTTTTCTTCTCCCCTACAGTCAAGCCGGGGGTCCAGTCCCAGGAATACAATTGGGTGATCAGCTCGTCTCCCTCTGAGGCTCAACACCTGTCTCCAGACTGGTCTTACACCATGAGGTGCCAGCACCCAGCTGGGGTTCTCTGTGCTTGTGGCCTTCCCAGAAGCCTCCCTCTGCCCTTCATCAGTCTGACCAAGGCAGAATCACACCATCCAACCAGGACTAAGCCCCATGACAGGGAAATGGAAGCCCTGGTCAGCATGGACACCCAGGACCCACCTCCCCTGGGACCAGCCCCTGGGCACCGGGCCACAGGGAGGGAGTGGAGGGATGTGGGAACCAGTCAGGCTGTGTCAAGAGGGAAGACTGCTAGGCCCCTAAGTTCTTTGTATCCAGTGATCCAGTAGGGGCATCTAGCATGAGGCAAGTGCACAGGAGAAGGGCTGGGAGGAAAGGAGGTGCCCTTCATGGCTCACCTTTTGTATACCCTTAGTATCTGAAGCGATTTGGGAGGCATCTAGGATGATGCTGTCCCACCATACCACCTGCACCTGACCTCACGCATCGTAGAGGGTGCTCTTCAAGCCCCTGGTCGTTCTCCACCTGGCACCATTCACTCAGCCGGCTCCCTGCCCATCAGGTCATCCTCCTCCGACTCCTGCCCATCTACTTGCCTGTTACTCTTGTTTCTGGCCTCCATTCAGCCCTCAGACCCAACCCACACCACTACCCTGCTGGCCATGGGGTCCTTGTGACCCCACTTGCTCTGGTTATGCTACCTCAGGCCCTCATGGGGACCCACCCACTACTCCCCTCCTGGACACCCCTGAGGACTCCTGCTGACTGAAATCCTCTCTCCTTGTTCCTAGCTCACTTTCTCACACACACAGTTGACACGGGCTGGAGGCACTGCCCCCCTTGAACAGATGGGGCCTCTGGAGGGCCAGCCCTAGCCTGGCTAAGATAGGGAAACGGTGCAGTGGTGACAGCCTCGGGGTCTCCAACCAGCAGGGCACAGCTAGAAAGGGCTGCAGAGCCTCATTTCTCGGGTGTGAAGGACTTCGTCCACACTGGTAAACGAGAGGAGACTAAGAGCCTCTCTGAACTCCCAGCCCAGTCTCCAAAAGTTCAAGGAGGCCTGGAAAGAACCTCAGCAGCCTCTGAGAAGCCAGAGCTAGAAGGAGGTGATGCCAGCCCCGCCCCCCACACCACCTTGCCCCTGCTGGGAGGGCCCGGGGAGACTGCTGGGCTGCAGCGGCAGGAAACTGGGAGAGGCTGCCTCTGCGTTGCCGGCGGTTCTGTGCACCCCAGGGCTGCTGGGCGGGCTGTGCCATGAGCTCTGCTCTTTGTCCCACTGTGTGGCGCCCAGGGATAGGTGTCTCCCCAACTATCACACTCCCCCTTAACCCCCCTCCCTCAAGCCAGGAAAAACAAACTGTCACAGAATCCACAGATTGGCAGTGGACCTTGACCCCAAGTGTGATTCACTTCTCAGACCAATTATGTTCTCCAACACAACCAGCTGTGTCACTGACATTTATTGGGGACTCCTGTGGGTGATTGGGCTGTCACAACCCACACATGCTCCACCTCTCTCCAGAGCATGGAAGTTCCCGAGCCAGCGGTCCACAGAGTTCCCAGAACACCCCATGGTCAGACCTGGGCCTCTGCTGGCAAAGCCCAGCCCCGAGGCTTGCAGCCTCCAGATGGGTAGGTGTGGGGTGGGGTGGTGGCGTGTTCTCTTCCTCCTGGGGTTCACACTGTCACACTCCCCACCAGCAGCTCGAAAGCTCAGACTTGTTAACAAATCTTTTTCTTAGTGGCTTTGGTGAGAAAACAAGAAGCAACTGGGTTAGGGACATGCAGCTGCAGGCCAGGGGCTGCTATTCACCTTCACATATGCTCTGGGAATCAGTTTCCTCCCCATTTTATAGACAAAGACATTACAGCATGTAGGGTTCCGGTGACTTCCACAAGTTCTCACAGCCGTGTGGCTCACTCTCCACAGGCCCTCCTGTGCCAGGATGGTGTGTGTGTATGCCACCTTCCCCAGGCCCTCTCCTCATCTTAACCCCTGCAGCTCTTGACCTTCTTCCAGCAGGAAATTCATAAGGAGGAGTAAGGCCAACGTAAACAAAAAGAGGGTCCTGGGACTCAGGTTCTAATTACCCAGTTGGTTTACAGATCCCACGGCCCTGCTAGGACAGAGCGTTGTGCTGTACTAAAGGACTGGGCAAGGAAATATTAAGGCACTGGGCTACAAGCTCCACTTCAAACCACAGTGGCGAACTTACATATATATATGCATCTAGTGACCTAACTCACACCTGAACAATTCAATTTCCATGACACTCTGGTCCTAAGGGATGGCAGATGTGCAGATGAGACTGGGGGGACAGCAGACTATAGCTCCCGATGAGAGACCATTTGGACTCAGGGGCCTAGATCCAGTCTCACATTTCCCAAAGAATTCCAGAGTGTTGAAGCTAACCTGGGCTGGTCATTCCTTTGGGACCTGCTGTCTGGGAGGAAATTAGGATTGGGGAACAAGTGGCTCTTAGCCGCCAAGAGGCTTATGGCCTCTTAGGAATTAATATCTGAAAATGGTACTTCAATGTATGTGTGTTAGAAGCCTGGCAAAAATCTGGACACACACTTTAGATGGAAGTCAGCCACAAGGTGGAGTTGATTTGGGTTATTAATGCAAATCCTGACTGGTGTCCTTCCTTTAGCTGCGGCCCAAGTGCCAGGGGTCATAGGGCCATTTATAGTTGTGAGCAGCTACTAGAGCAAACTGCCCATCAGTGGACAGGCAGAGACACCCCAAGATGGCAGGCAGTCAGGCAGGTCCTAGAAAGCAGTCACCTTACCATAGCAAAGATGGCCTCCCCATCTGTACTTACCTGACTCGGTTATCCCCCGCAAACGTTTCTCCACTGCAAAACTTATTCCAGTGATTTTTCTTTCCTAGGTGGAATCTTTTTCAGGAGCTGCTATTTAAAGGTCAAATGCAGAAAACCAGCTGTAATCTGAACAGCCTAGCTGAGGCGCAAGCATGTAAAAAGAGGCTCATGTAGGGCTCCACCCCAAAGAAAACCATGGCCCCTGTTTGCTTTAAAAGTAGCTCCCTCTCCCAATCCCAAATCCCAAATCCCAATCCCCCTCACCTCCCAACCCACCTTTTTTTCCCATTGCAGGTGAAGCAATAAAGTTCTTGCTCTGCTTTACCCAACCTGGTTATATTAATTGGCTTACAATAACTAGACAGCAGATCTTGGGGTTGGCGAAAACTCCATGTGTAAAGGACAAGGCCTGTAGTACAGCTTTTGGCTTTGCATTCTGGGGTTGGGAGGGGTGAAGTCACTCCAAGTGCTGCTTTAATTTCCATTAGGGTGGGGACATTTGGTTTCCGTTTTTCTAGCCTGCAAGCTGTATAAAGGGAGGTATGTATACATGTCTGCACCACCAAAGTGCCCGCTGGTTAACTGTTCAGCATTCTGCTACAGGGCCGCTGGAACCTGGTCCTTGCTTCTCACCTTCCTGTTGCTGAGTACCCCGGCTAACAGGAAAACCACACACCTCAGTCCATCACCAGTGAGAAAAAGGCCCTCCCTGCCCTGGTAACCAACCCCATAAAACCAGTATCATACAAAGTAGCTTTCAGGACAAAGAATAATGACCTAGGGACAAAGAGCAACACTTCAAAACCGATAAGAGAACATAACTCCTAAAATGTGTACGTACCTAACAAAAGATCATCAAATTTCATGAAGCAAAGCTACTAAAACTAAAACTAGGCAAATCCCTAACAGCCCTCTCTCAATAACTGATATGAGACAGAAAATCAGTAAGGATATAGAAGACTTGAATAACATTAATGACTTGAACTGATGGGTATAGAACATTTCACCAACAGGAACACTTCAAGCAGTCACAAAACATTCACCGAGATAGGCAATTATCTGAGCCATAAAACAAGTTGGGTCCTAATAGAAGTTTTAAATGATTTAAATTATACAAAGTATAATTTCTGACCCAAACAACTAGAAACTAGTCAGAAAAACTTATGTAGAAAATCCCCAAGTATCTGAAAGTATACCTTTCAAAACATGATTTAGTTTTACACACATCACTGAGTGCAGCGTGGAGAAGAGAGGCCAAGCAAACGCAGGGAGGCCTCTGCTAGGCATTTGCAGCTGTCCACATGAGCGATGATGGGGTCATGGACCAAGTGTTAACAGTGGAGGCCCTGAAGGGTCAATTCTTGAATAGTAAGATTCACTGATGGTTTGGACATTGAGGTGAAAGATCACGCCAAGATTCTGAATTGTGCAAAACTAATGAAGGTTTGAAGTTGCCATTTATGAGACAGGAAAGATTTGGGAGAGTAAGGCTTGAAGACGAGAGAATAGGAGTTAAGCCTTTTATTGGGTTCTCTCAGCACATAGCTGTTAGACTGAATGGAAGTTTGAGTGCAGCTAGAAAAGGGAAGCAGAACGACCTTGGGGCATTTCAAATTTAGAGGCTGTGAGAAAGAGGAGTTGGTGGTGTGAAGACTACTAAGGTAGAAATGGGGTCCTGAAAAACAGGAGGTTTATGAGTGATCAGGGCATTAAAATTCATCACTGGATTAGTGGTTGTCTGGGGGTGAGGATGGGTTGGGGAGTTGAGAGGAAAGGGAAAATGGGTATCTCTCTATACTCTCTATAAGTTTAGGTTAGGAGGTTTAGGGCAGGACAGAAATACATGCAATGGTAGGAAGGTAGAAGTGGGAGCTTGCGGCAGTTCTAATGGCTTTAGTTGATTCAATTACTAGGGAGCATGGCGAGCAGCCGAACGAGAAAAACAGACGAATTCGGGAAACACAGTATAATTAATGGGCAGTCCCGGCGTCCACCTGAGACCTGCGCTCGTGAGTTTAAAGCAAGAACAGCCAGGACTGTATTTTTCAGTCACATCTGGTGGTGCAGGTGTGCAGCGTGGAAAGTTGGGTCAAACCCCAGCTGCAACAACCCAAAGCTGAATTCATGAGAAGAAATACAGGGAACACGATTTATATTGCTGAACACCAATATACTCTTTATTATTTGGATTCTTTTTCCCATTTGTCACATACCTGTCAATGTTTACACAATGAGGAAAATCAACCAGCAGTGGAAGCAACCGACCAACTCAGCTGGTAATTCTGTACCCTCTTAACACATGAACTCTTACTTGGTAGGGATAGCTCTGATAGGTTCTCACAGCTGTTCTGAAAATCGGTGTCAAGATTGTCGCATCTTTAAATACAGATAGAACTGCCAGAAGTACATAATTTTATATTTATATATATATACACACACATATATGTATATATATATATACACACACACAGAAAAATACAAGACTAATTGTTTTTCCACAATATTTAATTTACACACTACTGTAACTATATGCAACTTCTGAAGACAGGTTAAGGGGTACAAGAAACTGTTTAGAGCAAGTAAGTAGTTTGGTCCAATATTAATGTAATGGTTATTCGCTCCCTCCCTTTTATGTGACGACATACTATGACATACAACACATGCACAATCATTCACTTAATGAACAAATGAGGAAGACGCCACTCAGACTAACATTTGTATACCCAGAGGGTCAACCAACCACACACAACTAATAAGGCTATAATACAGCTATGCAGCATAAATGGTCAACACTGCTGATCCTAAAGTGAGCACCATATATACATCTGAATATAAAAAACTGAATCTGAATTGAAAACCAAACACATATGGGTTAGTTAAAAGGTGCCATTCCAAGGCTTTACATAATCACAGGAAAAAGTATTTACATTACTTGGAAAACAGCTGCAACAAAGAGTTTATTGCCAATGCCCTTTATAAACTTCTCTCCTATGTTTAATACAGATGTTACGCTCACTATCTATGTGAACCACACATCTTATTTCTGGCCCTGTTTAAGATCCCTGCTCAAGAATTTCAAGCAAATATGTTCTATGGCTTCACCCACACGTCTATTCTCGTAGCTTTCAGTTATAAATATCACAATGAACTAGAGCTGTAGCTTAAAACGTATCTAGCCTAGGTCTAGAAAGTAAAATAGGTATTTTAAGTATCATCTCCACTTAGTTTAGTAGGTATACTGTGAATTCAGAGTTCTGAGTAAAATACATGGTGCCCTAAAGTAGCAGAGTCGGTGTGTGCTTGGAGAAAGCGTGGCCCATGGCGTGCTGTCCGTGGCGCTCTGCCCACTCTGCGGGCCAGGTGGCGGTCACTTCAGAGACGTGAAGGGAGGCTGATGAATGTGGGAGAGCTCCCGGGGGCCCAGCCCCATCTCATCACCAACATTGCTAATAAGCATTTCTCTTAAGACTCCCCCAGGGCACAGCATGAAACCGTAGTCTCTGGCCCCTTCCCAAATTAGCGATCTGCAAGATACTGTGTTTATAAGATAAAATGCCACAAAAGATGACTATCTGGTCAAAAGTAGTCTTTGTATAGGAATAGTTTAAAGCAAGAGTTCTTTGATTACTGTTTGGCAGGAAGGCAAAGTGAAAAACACTTAGCAAAAAAAAAAATTTTTTTTTAAAAGCCAACAAAGCAGATTTTGTGTTTTTGTTTGTGTGTGTGAATTTTACCCTTTTATGTGATTTTGATGAGCCAATTTTCACAGCTAGCTGAACTAGAGGATGTAAAATAATGGTAGTAACAAGCGACAAGTCCTAAAAATCAAATCCCATTAAGTTTTTTCAACTTACAGGGTTTTGACTTTGCCAACCTCTGTGTGCACCTTTGTTTCCGTATTAAGTCTGACAGTTTCCTCTCTCTACACGGTTTTAAAGGAAACCCTGGGGTGTGCCCTACAGGAAGGAATTTACACTGAGCATCTTTTTTGTTCTGTTAGACAGACATACACTCTATAAGTAGAGTTAAGACATCATCAGTTCACTTTATCACATTACAAAATAAGATTGTCTAGTTGTAATTTATCACTATGGGGGAAGCTGCCTTATAAATCTAAGTACTTTATCTCACCTATTACAAAACAAGAAAATCTTTTTCAGTTAAATTTTAAGAGCCCAAACTTTTTTTCACACTATAGCTTAAGACAAACAGGTGTGGGGATGTTGAAATCACGGTTTTAAGGTTCTCAGTGCAGACGCTCGCTGTACTCTGCTCTGCACAGGCCTTGCAAGGCTGGGCGTGCATGCGCTCCTGACTCCAGGCCTGTTGGCGTCACAACGTTATTGCTTTGGTTCTGTCTCAGACACCACGGAGTGTGCCTCAGAGCACGGAGTTTCCATATCACAGAAGGTCAGGACAGGAATTTAGATTTTTCACAAGGAAACAAAAGCATTTTTTCCTTTCTCTAGGTTAAGTGCAGAACATCAAATTTCTAAGTGCTCCATTTATATTAGGTTCCAAATATACATTTTAATTTAATCCTGATCATCCACATGAAAATTATAAATGTAAAAATTACACAACAGACTTTTCAGCTGGAAAAGAAAAGTAGGGTCTAGCAGCATGCACAAGGACCATGCACTGTCACATCGGCAGGCGAACAAACAAAAAATAATAAATAATTGCTTCTAACGCCCACTTTAAGAGAGTAAAACTGAAAGGAACAGTGAAGTGAGCCAGTCTTCACTGCTCTGAGCAGGAAGCGTGCTGGAGGCTGAGCGGGCCACAGTCAAATGACGTGGCAGCAGCTGGCCGGGCTGGAGGCGCACAGCAGCCCCTCCTTAGGGTTCCGCTGGATGTTCACAGAGATGGTCTTTTCACACAGAGGTAGCTGGAGCACGTTATTTTTCAGGTTCTTGCTCTTTATTCGTTCTAATTCAGTGGTGGTGCCTGCCACATGGTCAGAGAAAAACTTTATGCGGCCCACAGCAGGGGCCTGCCCTGCGTTCCCTGTGGAGCTGATGCACATTTTCCAGCTGGACTTCTCTTGCACTTTCACGCTGGAAAACGATAAGCCGTTCTGTGGATCGATAATGTACTTGGTGCTCCCATGAAGCTGGGAGCCGAGACAGAGGCTCATGAGTTTCAGGCTCTCAACGAGCTCCCCCGCGCTGCGTGAGGCCAGCTGCATGGAGTTGCCGGGGCCAGCGCAGCGGCGGGTGGTGCCGGATGTGTTGGTGGGGTTGCCGCCAGAACCGCTGGAGGGGCTGCCCCCACCGGCATTGTTCTCGCTGGGGCTGGCCTTGTCCGCCCCTCCGCTGCCGTTGCTCGGTTTGCTCTGGCCCCCCCCATCTCCCTCACTGCCAGGGGGGCCCTCGCTGCTATCCCGGCGGTGCCAGGAGTAGGTGAACCCACTATCTTTATCAAGCCGCCGTCGGCTTTCAGAATCGTCATCGCTGGTCTCCGAGCTGCTGCAGCTGGAGCCCCGGCCCTGGCTTTTCCTCCGGTGGTAGCGTTTGTGAACTGTACCCGGAGAAGCAATGTTCATCTTTAACCTGCTCAGCTTGGGAGGCAGATTCTCATCCATGTCAAACTCGTCGTCAGATTCCCCTTCCTCAAAGATCTGGTTGAGCACAGGGGCACTTTTCCTCGACGTCAGCCGATTGGTCACAGAAGGCTTCCGGCGCAAAACCACTTGTGTTGAGAGGGACATGGGCTTCTTGTCCTCTTCATCTTCCTCTTCATCTTCTTCCACCCGAAAGAGACACTTCCGCCCACTGGCCGTGGATTTCAGGCCTGCGGGGGACACCGTGGCGAGTGCGGGTCCAGCCAACTCGGGGAGGTCATCCTTCTTAGCTGGGTCACACAGGCCTTTGCTCCTGTGGCCATTGAGGACATTGTCGGCAGCCCGAGCAGGAGGCTGAGGGACCGTCGTGTGGGACAAAGGAGTGGCCGTGAGGTCATCCTCAAGGTCCTGGGGCACATCGATTTTGGTTGGCCATGACTGCCTATGTAACAGATGGGGGGAAAAGTCATGTAATAATATACAGATTTTAGTAGAGTATATTATATAAAACTTACTAGGGCAAAATCCACAGACGTTAAAAAAAAAAACAAACCCAGCAGCCCGCACACCCATTCAACATCCTGTAAACATCAGCAAGGACACCAGAAGGGCAAATGTGGTTTCGAAACATGATTCAGTCTGGCTTGCTGGCCAAATGAAAAGTTCACTGCAGCTGCCAGAGAAGGGGGCAAAGAGTTACTCCATCTTCTCTACACAGAAGTTTTATCCCACAAGAAAAACATTTGGGTATGCCAGCAGCCAATTAAGCCAAATATAAATAAGATTTTTAAATGCCCACCCGAGAGTAGTGAATAGTGAAATCCATTATTATTTAAACTGTGATTTTATTCCTCAGCAGTGTGGAGTCACACAAGAACACTGACAAAATTAAAAAAAAAAAAAAAAAAACAACAACTATGAAAATGGAGTTTCTAGCCTATTTTGTAAAAACACTTTGGAATTCTCAACTGTCCTCTCGGCTGAGGAACATTAAAACAGTCACTTCCACACTATGGTATTTTCCCTTCACACCAATTACACTATCCTAGAGTAAAACCTCATTCAATCTGTAGCTTTAAAAACCTCACAGAAATTTAAACAGACTTCTTTCCCCTTCCCCTAGAGAAGTCTTATTCCCTCTGGAGGATCGAGAGGATCTGTTCACTGCAGTCACTGCGTTGTAGTTTATAAATGTAGTTGATAAATGCAGAGTGTTAAAAACAGTGTTCTAAGGTCAAGGAGTATCTCTACACAAGTCATCTGTCCTCCACCAACATCACTGCACAAAACCCTGGTGTGCCTCATGGCCTGGAAAGCTGCCCACCAGGTTCCTTTCAGTTTGCTCCTGAAAGAGCAATCTCTCAAATCCTCACCTGGGCACACCCTGGCAAGTCCCGTGGGGTGGCCAATTCATTTGAGGAGGGGCACAGACTCTTCCCCTCTCCACCCCAACCTAAGAGAAAGCCAATACCGCTCTCCTGAACTCACCCTCAGAAACAAGATGAGTAAGTGCTGCTGCTGTCGTGGCCACTCTACTGGCCACTCCTGAACTACTAACTCTATATGAGTAAATCAAATTGTTAAACAGCTCACGTTTACTGAACACATACATGTACCCGACACAGTGCTGGGCTGACTCATCCTTACAGCACAACGTGCAAAAATCATGGCTTAACTTAATGAAAGAGAAGATGACTAAAAGTTCTGGAGCCTGCACTAGCAGGTAAATCCATTTTATCCCACCACAACTCCATGAAGTAGGTGCTCTCATTAGCTCCCTTTACACAGAAGAAATCAAAACACAAAGTAAGCTGCCAGGCTACTCAGGCTTGAAGTGACATCTTGGTTGGGTCCCGTGGTTACCAAACCAGAGGAGTGATACCACTCTGCAGCCTGTGGGCCTCCCGATGACTGCCGTAGAAGGGAGGGGAGCTCTGCGGTCAGGCCTCAGTGGTTCTCCTCACTTCCTATCTCTCTCTGAGAGGATGCTCCTGTACTGAGGTCAGTTCCCAGAGGACTTCACAGTCTCCTCGAACAGACCACACCATGCTTCCACCCCTCACCGACAGGATCTAAAGCAAACAAAGTCAAAGACTGCTCTCTGAAGCTGGCTTTCCCTGGCTTGACTGCCTGTCCCTCTCCCCAGAACTAATTGTGGGTTTAAACACCAATCTCGACCCAGTAAAGGTTTCTACATCCCAGGTCACTCTGACTCCAAGGTATCCCCAGTAAGTTAGGTCCACAGTTTTGACAGTAAAGTCACAGTTTGAATAAAGACCAACTGCTAGCAAGCCCTAGGTCCAGGAGGAAGAGCAGGCCTCACACAGTCTCCACTCCAGAATCCCCAGGAGGCGAAAAGGAAAACTGCATATGAGGCTCTGATATTTTTGTACAGCACAGTTGATTTTGCAGTTCTATAGTATAGTAACACAAATTTAACTTATTTTGGAGTTAAATTTGGCCTATCTGGCCAACTTTGGAGTAAGTTCTAATCTCTTGCACTGAACAGAAAACAATTTAAATCCAAATAATCTCTTCTCCGAAAGTCTGGGGAGGCTCCAGACTCAGTGGCCTGGAGTGTGGCACTCTGCTCTGAGGTTGCTCTTATCCACCAGAGGGCTCAGGCCAGGCCTGTGTTGATCCTACCCTCTCGTGTTCTGTCTAAGGCCCAAGGGTTCCCTCTCTTCCTGCAGCTACCAAGAGCACACCTAGTTTTCATTATGGAAGAATATATCCAGGATATAAAGGAAGTAACCAAATTCATTTTCCAATGAAGCTAGGATCCTAAGTCTTTATTCTTTAGCCACCCATGAATGTTTTTTTCTCTTTTCTGTCACTCCATCCCAAGTAACAACCTATATATTGCACGCTGATTGCAAGTGATTTCAAATCCAATGATTTTCGTTTTTAAATAATAATCATGATTACACACGCACTACACATACACTCACACATACATAGTTGAACATATCAGTATAAGCAGAGGATTATTCATGTTCAGGAGTGTCCAATTCTATGGATTACCGTCTCTGAATGGATAACAACAAATTTCAGAGATTTTATAATCATGACACAGAAAGTAACCCTATGTTTTGATCTTAAATGGAAAGCTAATATGGCAGACATACAAGACAAGCAGGAAGGCAGGGGGAGAGGAGATGACAGAGGAGGGGAAGAAAAGAAGAGTGGAAAGCACATTCACTCCTTACTGAGCTGCTACGGTGGGGGATAGTCACCACGATGACAGCAAATATAGGGAGCTCAATTCGAAGAACTTTACATGTATTAACGCACACACCCCTCACCACAACCCCCGGACATAGACAGTATTATTACTTCATTTCACAGGTCAGGAAACTGAGTCATAGAGAGGTTAAGTGACCTCCCAAGGTCAAGCAGCTAATAAATCATCTACGCTAACCTGACAGTCACATCCCTGAAATCCTGAGATGACATCATGGCACAAAAATGTTATGTATGTCTTTTAAAAATTATTTCAAATTACTAAGGAGAACTTGACCTTGTTCCTGGAGTAAAAATATTAAAGAAAATAACACATTAACAGAGGTCAGACCTAGGAGAATTTAATGCAAACAGCTGACTGGCTTGAGGTTGCAGCTCCTCTCTCTACTGAGCCCAGAAGCAGAAGGTGTCCTGGGTGACAAAAAAGCCCAAGGCCCTCATGCACATGTAGCCCCTGCATGGTTTCTCCACTGAGGCTGTCATCACCGTTTTTACTCTTACACCACAGAGTTAGGAAGCATTAAAAAAAAAAAGGAAAAGTTCACTATTTCAAAACGTTAACTTACTAAAATCAGTGAAGATTTTTTTTCTCACCTAAACTGGGCCTTAATATTGCTAGGACTTGCAGATCGGGTCTGTATTTCTTTCTCTTGCTTTTCCCTCAGGATCCTTTCAGCAAGTAAGAAGTAAGTGGCTGTGATGTGATTATACCTGTTGGTTTCCAGGGCTCTGAGGAAAACAAAGGGAAGAGTAAATGTAAGATACATTAGCAGATTTTTACCAGCAGAACTGATTTTTTTTTAAGTACAAGCAAGTGAAATACAATGATTTGGAATCTTTTAAAATTATGAAAAAACACAAGGCAAAAAATTCAAAGGTCATTTTTGAAATGAAAAAAAAACTTCATAAAGCTATTTAATTAATATGAAAAATACTAATGCTGATGGCAACTGAATGGGGTGTCAGTTTTAGACACATAAGGCAATGAAGTTTTCAAGAATGTATATATTATCCAAAAATTTAACCTGCGCCAAAAGTGTGTTATACCAGCTTGCTTGCTTGCTTCCATTAGAAGTATAAAATTATACGAATGTGCACTGAAATACTAGTACCAATCAGAAAAATCAGGATAAATTTCTTACACTTTCTGCATATATTGGCATTTTGGACATTAATGAATTATTAATGTAATTGAGATTTTGCTATTTATCCCTTCTCTGAATTAAAAATCAAAGCATTCATTCACTTATTTTAAGAGTAACTACTGCCTCAACTATCTCTTCTGGTGGGCACCCTGTTGGGAGACACTGAGGCAAAAGCCCACAGGGCACACAGCCGTGCTTGCTCTCCTGCAGTTGGCCTGTTGGGGACATAGGCCCAGAATGCCACAGAAGACCTGTAAGGCCCAGAAATGCGGCACTACGCTTTTTGAAAGCTTCCCACAGTTAGTGACAATGAACCAAATGAACACTTGGGAAAGAAAAAAATGCAGAAATCACTTTTCACAAAATGCACAGTGGGATCACAGCTAATGGAGACAGTGCAGGCTGGGTATGAGATTCCAAAGAGCCCAAGGTGAATTCAAGGGCTCAGAATGACTGTTCAGACTGTTCAGTTTCTTTGGCTGAGCCAAAGATCAAGTCGTCGGTGTGCGTTGCAGGTATCAACAAACCTGTGTCTTTAAACTTGGGAACGACCTTGAGAACGCACCACAGGCAGCGGGAGAGCTCACTTCTCCCAGCTCCTGCTTCTACCAGGGGCACTGACCCTCGGGTGATGGGCAGGCATAAAGTTTATACTTAAACTTACACGAATTACATCGTTCTATGTAACTCTACTGCATGTTTTCATGTAAGCTAAACATACTGTCACTGTAAGGAAATATAAAGAGTCTTTTTATCCACTCAAAATGAAAAATCACTTTCTCCACATTCCTAAAGTGAGTCTTTGGCAGGAATAGCAACTACCCTGCTCTTCCTATTCCTTTAGGTCATGTAAGTAGCTGTGGGTCAATCTGTGAAAACTTACAACACATTTAGAAACCTGCAGACACTTGTATTTAAACCCCAGTTATGAACCTGGGTTTACTTTTATCAATCTTCATTTCCAGTGTACTAAAAACACCTTAGAGATGTCTGTCCGTTATGCAGACACCACCCTTCTCGGGGGCCAGGCCACTTGAGTGCTCTGCGTGGCAGTCCTCAAGCCGCAGTTTTGTAAGTCTAGCCTGGAACCTCCTTTCCCCGAGATCCAGTAACTGGGTCAGATCAATCAGTCATGCCAGAGGGGCCCTCCGATGGGAACCTCTTTTTTGTCCCCAGGTATGTCCTCTTTCCATTATATCCAACTGTTGCATTCAAAAGATTAACTTCGTTTGTGAAAATGCCTTCCTATTTTCATAGACAGGGTCTCTTAAAGAAATGAATCATTGTTAAAACAAAGCCATGCATCTCCTTTTTTGTCCCCCCCAGAAATGCATCTTTACATTACTCTTGATTCCAAACTTCTTGGGGTTATTAAAAACTGGTTTTGGTTTTAAAGGACTTATCTTGTGCATCCCAGGCTTCTGCAGCAGGGTTTGCAAAGGGTCAGAGAAGTATGCATTCTGGGCTCTGTGGGTCATGTGGTCTCTCTCACATCACAGCCCAGTGCATCCAGAGACAATACGTAAACGCACGGGCATACTGTGGTCCCGGGAAGGTTTACTTACAAAATGTGTGACTGGCCTGATAAACCAATCCCTGATTTAGAGCACTCTAAGTGTGCTGCTGCCCCATTCTCCCTGCTTACTGCAAGGACTAGAAAGAGACACTGGAACAAAGGATACAAGGGATGTTCTAGGATAAAAAATAGGCCACTCCAATCCACCCCTGGAGGAAGGGACAAAGGCCAGAGCATTCCCCAATACTACCCAGCAATGACTTACTTGTTCACAAGTACAAAAACAAACACAACAAAACCTGTGAGCCCAGCAACGGGTCAGGAGCTATAGAAATAAATGACATACGCCTTGCCAACTAGGACCTCTATTCATAACACAGTGGCCGCAGGCCCTGATAAGCTGAGAGCCCATTCCAAGACTCCTAAACCCGTGGCCCCGATATTAATGAGTGCTGACATACTCTACAATGGCGTCTCGATCCGCTATGTCCCCAAGCACCATGCGCTGAATGATGCTGTTATGCTCCTCTTCTGACAGGTTTTTGTATGACACAAGTGGGATGTTATACTTTGTGGCTGGTGAAGGGTCTACTCCCTGAAGCCAAGGATGGTTTTCAATCTCTTCTAAAGAAGCCCTTCTCTTGGGATCTCTCTGTAACATCCGTGTGATCAGGCTGCAAAGGAAGTAAGTCCATTGTTAAAGCTAGCTGCTGGAAGGGGTTGTTATTGGTGGCTTACTTTATTCAAATTTATTTCCCACATTTATACCATCAGTTTCATTAGGTTCACTTGTGGTGGTGATGGGGCAGATGGGAATAAAGATTTAGTAACCACCAGACTCAGAAATTAAAAAATCACAACCTCGAGATACACTGATAAATCTAATATACAGCTATAATTTCCTATCATCTAGCATTAACTCTAGGTATCAACATCTACTTTCGAATTAACTGTGGCTTGGTGGCATACCAGAACTAGATACAATGATCAGTAATGATATACAGAGTACAGGAAGTCCACTTCTATTCCAGAGCAATGAATGACCCTGCTGATTAAAACACCAAAATGCCATATAATGTGTCATTAGACACATTATGTTTAAAGGCATTGTGTTTGCAAAACAATGAACAAACAAATTAAGTAAGGAATACTTACAGGTAAAAATAGAGTAAAGGCAGAACTCTTAGGTGGCAAATGACAAAGGTGGTCTTTGGCCTAACAGTTTCTGGTTCAGTTTTGAAGTCTACAATGAGTGCATGAAACAGCCTATAACAAGTAGGACCTACTGAAGGTGGCGAATACAACCTAGAGTCCTTGTAAAGTCTTAGGACACCAACTTCAGTGTGAGGGTGAATGAGGAACAAATCTGTTGTTCAGATGTCAAGAAGGAAACTTGCCTGTCTCAACAATGGTTCTTAAGGTAGGGCCGGAGGATTTTGTCTAAGACTTTCTTACTATAAACTGGTCCTCACACAATTCTATGGTCCAAATTAATGAGTATGGCACACTCAAGTTCTTACCCAGCCCATCCTACCCCTTTTCATAACATGGTAAGAAAAGACTGAAGACAAGATTCCTCAAGTTATCAGGTTTGCTTCTTACCACCTAATGGAAGTAATTCAAAATCCTTTAAGTAAGGGCTGTAATCTCAGTCGTTATGTATTAAAATATACCAAGCATAATGTTAATGAAATACTAAACTTCTGACATTTTATTCCATTATTGTATTTTTCATTACACATGATTGTTACTATAAAGTACTTTAAATTTCAAAAATTCAACTTGCACATACTTTGGTTGCTGACTTCCCATAGTTACATAAGCCAAAACAGGGTTCTTTAGTCAACTGGGAGGAGCAGTGTGTGAATAAAATGAGATATGCTATGTAAATCCTAAAATGGTATGTTGATGGTCTATTTCAGGAAAGAAAGCGCACTAACTCTCTGGAACTTAACTGCAGGTGGTCTTGCTTTCTGTGAATGCAAGAAGAGGAAGGTAGTTCCCAGGGTAATATCTAATTTCCAATGAAACTAATGATCTCTTGTGAAGATGAAGGGGCATGTATGTAATGGGTTTCTTGAAAACAGGCATATTTGAAATACAGACTAATACTGTACTCTCACATTAAATTTCAAATCACTCTGGGGCTAACCCATCAAAATATACTTAAGAGAGTAGAAATATTAAATTCAAAAATTAAAATGAAAACAAATTCTCGGGTATTATCATCTCAAATTTTTGACATGTTGATGGAATAAAATAAAATTTCTGAGTGCTTAAGGTTTCCACATGCTTTTGTTTTTTTACTTACTCTTTACACTCTTTAGACACGTGGGACGGTACTGTATATTTGCAATCCATAATCATTGTCAATGTTTCACTGTCATTGGCCTCTTGAAAGGGTGGCTGCCCACACACCAGCATGAAAAGAATCACTCCCAGACTCCAAATATCTACAAATCAAAGACACAGTGTTAAATATTGAACTGGTTAGGAATCCAAAAATACTAAGATGAGCAAAAGCAGACTCACAATATTACTTCAAACAGTCAAAAACACTCATATTCCAAAGTATGAATGTCTAAGGAAGCAAACCCAAGCCCTGATAGGGCAGGGAAGGTATTTGTTCTGTTCAATTTCTGTGTTCAATGAAAGTCCACGCAAGCACCAGGTACACACTGAACGATCAGTTCAAAGAGGAGATGAATCAGTCCATTTCCTAATGGTAGGAACATCAGCCGGAAAGGACCCATCATGAGCCCCCGAACACTGGGGAACCCTGCTGTTTTTACATGATACTACACAGAGGTAAATCAGACGTGAAAAGAATTCTGCCCACAAAATCCTTTACCTCAGTTGTTCTTGACCTCAGTCCTGGGAGTTAACCAGATCATGTAACTTATGGTCATTCCACAGATTTGAGAATCAGGAGGAAAAGGTGAGAAGGGCATGGAAGGAGGTTTTATTTTTTTTTTTCTTTTAAAAAAAACATTACTGGGGGGCCTCCCCGGTGGCGTAGCGATTGAGTGCTGGGTTGTGAAGCTGCCCGCAGCCTCTGCAGCGCCGGTTCGCTCCCCAGCCACCGGGCAAGAGTCCTACTTGGCGCGCAGACCTCTCCTGCCGCCCGCTACTCCCCTCAGCAGTGTATTTCGTCCTTCTGCCTGCTCTGCTCTCCCCTCTGGCTCTGGTGAATTCTCTCACCCTCCCGTGCTTCTGACTGTACCCAGTGCATGTATAAATAAATACATAAATCTTTAAAAAAAAATAAAAAAACATTACTGGCAATGACTGTTCATAGGTTAACAAACTCTGATCACTGAAAAATCAAACTTAATGTTACGACTACCTGAAGCATATGTTTTTATTTCAGATCTAGTTATAGGCTCTTGATTTATAAAAAATGACAGAAGAAATAAATAGAGTTCCTTGGTTAAATATCTTTCAACTCACAGAACTGTGGAATTGGGTAGAAAGAAAATCAAGTCTTAGTTTTAATGGTGGGAGTTACTGGTCTTCCTTACTGGCAGTTCTCAAACTAGCTGGAAATGAGATTTCAGAAATGAGTATACTGAAGCCTTATCTGCCAACATTCAGCAAGTGAATTTTCAAAATTCAATTGACTTATGCTATTTCTAGTCTTGAAGGTGGAGTTTATATTACAAAGTTCATTTTTAAGCAGGCTAACAAAAGGGCAAACTGTAAATAAAACAGAATAAAAGAACATGCTAAAGATTAATTTAAGGAAGAGCAGTTGCCAAAGGGGGCGGGAAGGTGTAGTGACTACTGAGTAATTTTCTGAAAAAATCATTTCTGAACTGGATTACCTAGACAGCAAAAGAAAGAGTAAGAATTAGAAAGCAGTAAGAATGGAAAGACCGGAAGAAAGGTTTTAGGAAGAAGCCTTTATTTTTTCCTCTTTTATCAGTATAGCCATGAGTCAGCAATAGGAACAGAATGTCCTAAACCCACTACAGATAGAGCAGGGACCTTCTACTATACCCCTTGCAACTAGCAGGATTTATGCAATCACTTTTTAGTTCCAACTGTGGTCACCAGCAACTGACGTATGACCCAATACTATGTAAAAAGAAATGCATCCTTGCACTGTTACCAAAGAATTTAAGGCCCAGGAGCTCTCTAATATAAGTAGGACTTTGGTTTCTTGTATAATATTCAGAAACCTAATCATTCAGATTCTTGATCTAAGGTCAGTGACTGGTTCAACAGACATGACTAGAAACAACTGTAAAACTAGAAAACTGGTCATTTGAAGTAACAGTGTAAGATCGGGGCAGAAGAGGAATGAAATATGCACAAGTCCACATTATTCCTGGTTCTATCAATACTCTAGTTAGGAGCTAAATCTTAATATTTAATAAGAGGTCATTTCTTTTCTTTAAAAAAGTTAGAATGAATGTCATTACCCCAAACCTACTACAAAAAAACAAAAAACAATTCCAGACCTGAATCCATCTAAATGTTCCCTGGGAACTTCAAAAATCAATACTACCCAGGGCCTCCCCGGTGGCGCAGCGGTTGAGCGCTGGGTTGCGAAGCTGCACACGGCCTCTGCGACGCCGGTTCGATCCCCGGCTGCTCCCCGGCCACCGGAGGAGGGTCCCACATGGCGTGCAGACCTCTCCTGCCGCCCGCTGCTCCCCTCAGCAGTGTACTTCAGTCCTTCTGCCTGCTCTGCTCCCCGCTCTGGCTCTGGTGAATTCTCTCACCCTCCCGCGCTTCTGACTGTACCCAGTGCATGTATAAACAAAAACAAACAAACAAACCAGCAAACAAATAAATAAAGCATGCCTCTATAAAAAAAAAAAAAAAAAATCAATACTACCCAAACAAAGCTTATCTTTGTTCACCCAATCCTATTTGTCCCCATCTGTGTTCTATCCTGGCCAATGGCACCTCCACCCAATCAAATCTTAGGAGACATCCCAGACTCCCCACACTGTGGGTTCTGACCTCCAGGCCAGAGATCCTGCCAATTCTATCATATGCTTAGAATTCTTAAGTGATTCTAAATCTACCACTAACACTCATTTTCCACGAAGACTCCCCAAACCTTGTTACCTAGGCCACCTCGTGATTTCAGTCAGTATCATCACAATGAGCTGTAATTACAGATGTTCTCCTATTGCCTCCATTACACAGAACTCCTTGAACAGGATCATGTCCTGTGCACAGGTAGTGCCAACCTGACAGAAGTCTGCTGTATGGAGTGAAGCTAAAATTAAAGAGAAAGCAATACTTCTTGTAAATACTATTTGGGGAGGGTCCCCAAAAGGCAACTGAAGCAGTTTCAGATATAAAGACAGATACACAAGATTATTCCTGTTTTTTTAAAGATTTATTTATTTGTGCATACAAGGGCTGGGGTACAGGCCAGAAGTGTGGGGGGTGAGAGGATTCACCAGAGACAGAGTGGGGAACAGAACAGGCAGACTGAAAGACACTGCTGAGGGGAGCAGCTGGTGAGTCAGGAGAGGTCTGCTGCGCCATGTGGGTTGCTCCCTGGCTAGGGATCGAACTCATGCTGCAGAGGCTGCGGATAGCTGTGGATAGCTTCATAGGTTGTGTCTTAACCCCTTGTGCAACCAGGAAGGCCCCAATATTATTCCTTTCAATAAAAGCTAAATAGGAAAAGAGACTAAGAAATGCTCAGACTTGACTGTAGTTGGGGGATCAGTGAAAAGTAGCTGCAGTTTGTTTTAGTCAGCTGTTAAAGGCCTTGTGAAATTTGTTTTTTTCTAGCCAAAAGAAAACAGGAAAAAGTTCAAGAAGTCAAAGGTTACCGATCACATACTGTGCAGCCTCACACGTTCACACAAATCCAAACCAAAGAAGCAGCAGACACCCTTCCCACTTAGCATTCCTTCAAAAATCACTTTAAAAATCTGATTTGGGTCAGAAAGTGAACTTTACCAAGTAAGAGGGAAAGGTAAGTCAGGCTAAAATGGAATAGTTGTGAGATTTCTTTCAATATGGCTTAATGAAAAGAGCATAGACCTGGGCTAAAACTTCAAAGAGGCCAAGGTTAAATCATACCTTGGCCATTTAATTAGGCTATCATTGTATTCTTGGCCACGTTACCTGGCTTCTATAGCTCTTAGTTCTCTCTTCTATAAATATGCACACCAACACTTATCTGGTCATTTCTGAGAGGGTGTCTGCGCAAAAAGTGCAGATCCTACAAGGACTCATTAAAAAAAATTGTTACCTCCAGGCAAAAGAGGCTTTATACTTTAAAAAAAAAAAAAAAAGATTTACTTATTTATACAACAGCTGGGGTACAGGCCAGATGTGTGGGAGGGTGAGAGGATTCACCAGAGACAGAGTGGGGAACAGAACAGGCAGACTGACTAAAAGACACTGCTGAGGGGAGCAGCGGGCGAGACAGGAGAGGTCTGCCCTGCCATGTGGGTTGCTCCTCAGCTGCCGGGGATCAAACCGGCACTGTGGAGGCTGCAGACAGCTTCACAGCACTGAGCTCAACCACCTGCACCATCAGGGAGGCCCGAGATTTTATACTTTTTACTCAATATACTTATGAATTATTTTATGTATAAGAACATTTACTTATTGTAAAAAAAAAGGAACTAAAAGTTAGCTGTGCTTCAGCACTGTGAGGCTGTCGGCAGCCTCTGTAGTGTCGGTTCGATCCCCGCTGGCCTTGGAGCAACCCCCATGGCGAGCAGACCTCTCCTGTCTCGCCCGCTGCTCCCCTCAGCAGTATATTTCATCAGTCTGCCTGTTCTGTTCCCTACTCTGTCTCTGGTGACTCCTCTCACCCTTCCACGCATCTGGACTGTACCCTGGCTCTTGTATAAATAAATCTTTAAAAAAAAAAAAAAAGTTAGCTGTGCTTAACAGTGTTATGTGTACATACTTCATACTTTAACTGAGTAAGCACAATTTTTTCATAGGAATGTAAAGGTTAAAAAAAAAAAAAAAAAAAGAAGGGCCTGAGACAGTGATTCTCACCCTATGGTTTGGGATACTTGATTCTGCTAGGTTCCCTTGACGGATTATAGATCAATCTCTCCACAGCATGAATAGCTATAGTAGGAATTATTTTAATTTTTAGTATAAGAACTTCCTTCAAGGATTAAGAAAACTCAAATATTAAACTCACTAATGTTCTGTAAAAATCCTTAACTTGTAAAATGTGATGAAAGAAGAAGGGCAGGATTATGGGTCCACACAATCTCTACATAAAGTTCAGGTTTTCCATCTTAATATGACAGTGCAGGGAGAGGGCCTTGATCCCAGGAAGTCAGGAAAGGAGTTGGGTTAGTGCTGCTGGCAGTTTCATCCTCTAGTTCTAGTATTTCTGTGCTTTAGGTTTTCAAGGAGAAGGTGACACTAAAGCCAGAGCCACCACTGGACACCCATGCCGGGTACATTCCCAGACAAAGTTAGCCGGGGTATTCTGGCTGTCCTGAAATTTCCACCTAGCCAGAACCAACCTTCCATGTCTTTCAAAATACCTCCTCAAGGCAGAATCAGTTTCAAATTCATACCTTTCCAAAATTAGATCTTTAAAAGCACACCTTGTAAAACCTAAATTATTCCTTTTACAAGCTCACAGGAAAAATCTCAAGCTTTTGTCAAATTTTATTATACCAGTTACAAAACCTAAAATGTTCAAACATTAGAAATATGTTTTGAAAAGTAGAAACGGGGCCAATAGCAAAGCAACATACTGTAAGAGTACATTCTTCTACTACAAATTGAAACATAATGCTCTTCCATGGGGGTAATCTACTAGACAACTACCTTGCTGTGGACACAGTGATTTTCAAAGTCATGGAAACAATAGGAATAGATGAATTGAAATTCCAGATCAGGAACAGCCCTGTCTAGAGTGCAGGCAGAAATCCAAAGAAGAATCCTGCGGCCTTAGAACTTTTAATGGATCACAAATTGGTCCTTAAAAAAGGTTAAATTCAATCAACTAATACAATATAACAGCTACAAGAGGATCCTATATATAAATATATATTTAAAAACCTGAGGAAAATAGAGCTAAATATGTAAGAATATAGCTTGTAATGGACATACTTAATATCTCAAATATTAATCAACTGTATTCATGTACACGCCTCTAAAGAATGTGTTAAGCCAGTTGCAGTACTCTGGAAACTACCACTGGGTACAAAACTGAGAATCACACCGTGTAACTTAGGCTCATACCATCTAAGGGGCTTCCCTGCCATCTACTCAAGTTCCATGTTAAGTCTTATTAAACTGGAAGAATTCCCAAAAGTCAGTGAAAAGTGGATACATACAGATTATGTTAATAACATAAAATGTTTTTAAAAATATTTTACCAAACATACCAGTTACAAAATAAAAAGAACACTGCACCCCCAGTGACTTGATACTCCTTATGGGACCAGCTGTGTATATACCATTTTACCTCCAATTTTCCATTACAATCTTCCCTAGTCAAAGCTGAGACATTTAAAACACAGTAAGGAAAATGAGAGAGCTAATGTAAAAAACAACAATGAGTTAGAGTCAGGTAGCCAAAAGCACAAAAACAGGGACAATATTCTACATCTGTATTTTATGCTCCTAAGCTTATTTCCAAACTGCTTGTGCTCATTTTAGCCACCCAGTTGTGGGCCTACATTTTACTTACAAAGACCAGACCTAAAAAAAAAAGGCATCACAAATGGTCCCGAAACACCTCTGAAACTGCACTTATGTGTGCATCTCTCTGAAGAAAAGAACTGCAGTTTTCATGAGGATCAGGAGAGCAGGACTCGTGAATATAACACAGAGCAGGAAAAAGGAGGCAAGATGGAAGCAAATGGAGATCAGCAAGAGCCACAGGCGCCACAATGAAACTGTAAGGTCTACAAAAATGTCAATTTTTGTTTCTTTAGTTCATCTCTGTAGTTTTTATTCATTTAAACAAACATTAAAACCCTGTCCTGTTTACCAGGTGCTGTTTACCAGGGTTGGGACACAGATAAGACATAAACAAACACACAGTTCCCTCTCTCAAGGACCCTACTATTGTGCAAGGGGGACAAGCGAGCCATCTGGAGTAAGCAAGCCTTGGCATTGCCCCATCTTAATTCCAAAGGGAAAAGGCAATCCGGGCACGTGTCCTCTGCATCTCATCATGTCTTTTTTTAGTCATCGACAACCCCTCCATTATTTTTACCCAGCAAACTAGTATGCTTACTCTAGAAGAATACCCTGGGCACCAGCATTTAGATGTATCTACGAAGAGGGTCTTTACTCCACCAAGTCTTGTTTTTCTACTAACCAGAGTGCTACAAATACTGGGATCCTACAATTTTTTTCTTTAGGTTCTAAATTTTAAAATAATTCTGAATTAAAATTTTAAAAAATTAAATTTTACACTAAATTGGATCTAATTTTAAATATGTCACTATTAGGTTAATCAAAAAACATTGGTAGATAAGTCAATATTCCCCAAAGATCAAGAAGTGACACAGTATGACAGGAATAACAAATGAAGGAAGAGCGAAGGGCAAACGCCTGGCATCCTGGTTGTAATAAAGCACCAGTTCCACAGTATAATCTCTGCTAATTAACTTGACTTTGCTCTGTGGTGCCCTGGTGTACTTCTGTCCTCCTTCTTTTTCTACCAAAGTCAACATTAACATGTGAAGATCAGACTGTTGGAAGCCACAGAACTTGAAAGAAAGAAAATCACACTGCATGATAATGTGACTGAAAGTGTTTCCCACACAGCATCATGACAAAGCAGGACGGCACACGTAACCAGAAAACTAGATCTGTCACTAACTAGTTGCATAGGCTCCCAAGAGAGAGCCCACAAATGAGCAAGCACAGCACCTGCATGTAAACGTGCGTATCTTCCAGCAGTTCTTACAAACACTACAGTAATGCACTCAGGCGTGCGGAGCTCGGAGTCTGTCCAGCAATGTGTATTGTGCCTAACAGGACTCCAAGTTTGTTGTGCTAAAAAATCTGTTCTAACTCTTGCAATTTTGTTTTGTAACCCAGTCTTTCTTCAAAGTATATGCTTCTCCCACCGCCCCACCCCCCGCAAAAGCTTAAAAAAATAAGAAAGCAGATTTGGTATTTTCAACTCCCTACAGTTTCCTATGCTACAATCTGAAGAGAATATAAGTAGATTCAGTTCCTATATGTACTTCTGTATTAAAATAGTTACTGTTTTGGGTGGTTTGAAAAGCTCCTCTGAAGTTCCAAGAACTTCCAATTATCAAATAACTACCAGGACTTTCACTTGTTTTTATCTAACATTAAAACACACACACACACACCTACACACACACACACACACAGAAATATCCCTACTGTAGACATTAACCTATTCCCTAAATACAAATTCCTTAAAGTTTAATACAGCTAAAAACAGATGCAAGAAAAACACAAGAGCAAAGGTCTTGGCCTGCCTGTCCTCCCAGTTCTCGCACAGCAGCCAACATTTCAGAAATCCCAAGACAAATTTCCAAAGGAGACGAGAACACCTCAGAAGAAAAGTAAGGCCATGATCTTTTAAATGCCCTCTGGGACAGCAGCTGCAGCCCCACAGAAAGAGAAGGCATCCTGTGATCTCTGCAGAAGAGGAAATGCTGAGACAGCCGCACCAAACAGAAGGCTGACTTTGTGTGTGGTGTTATGCTAAGTATTTAATATGTATTCATCGATCTAATCCCTTCAACAATCCAAAAGGCAGGAACTGGTGTTACCTCCATTTCACAAACGGAAATAACAAAAAGAGAAATGAGTTAGGAGAACAGGCAGCGCTGGGGCTGTCCAACGTGGGGTATAGACTAGATGGTGAGGGTGGTCTGGGCTGAGGGCAGGAAGTGCAAGGGCCCCGAGGATGAACTGGGTGTGGAGTGTGACTACAGCAAGGAGGCAGGATGACTGCGGCTGAGCTAGTAACTGGGAAACAGGGAAGGGAAAAGCATCCTTTACGGGGAAGAAACAAGCCAATCTTGAGGGCTATGTTGGCCAGTGTGAGGCATCGGTTTTGACTGTGAATGACATAGAAGTCTTTTAAGTGTTCTAAGTAGAGAAGTGACATGATCAGACTCAAATTTTACCAGGAAGTGAAAAACACCATTTCCTTATGAGTGGCAGTTACCGAAACTGCCATCTTGGTCTGGACCCAAGGGCTCTTCCTCTCCTTACAGCTGCTCCTCACTTAATTCCCAATATACCCGACCCCCCTCACCTGGAATTTGCCACATCTGAGAACTGTAGCAGGAGGAAACAAAGGAAAGGAAACCTGTTTCTAAAATGTTTTCCTTCTCTTCTTCCTAAGTATATAAGGCCATGCTGGTCAGCCCAATCCCTACCTCCTCAGAGGAGATGCCCAAAGACTCAGAGCTTGGTTCTAGTTAGAAGTGATAAACAGTAACTTCCAGTTTCTATTCAAATAGGAACTAGTTACCAGCCCTGCACATCTTTGTCCTTACACACAAGATTTTAGAGGAGTGAGTAAGAGGTACAATAAAGTCCACTTTAAAAAAACTAAACTCCTTTCTAGTTAAGAGTAGTTAAGTCTTGGGCCTCCCCGGTGGCGCAGCGGTTGAGCGCTGGGTTGCGAAGCTGCCCCCGGCCTCTGCGGCGCCGGTTCGATCCCCGGCTGCTCCCCGGCCACCGGAGGAGGGTCCCACATGGTGTGCAGACCTCTCCTGCCGCCCGCTGCTCCCCTCAGCAGTGTACTTCGGTCCTTCTGCCTGCTCTGCTCCCCGCTCTGGCTCTGGTGAATTCTCTCGCCCTCCCGCGCTTCTGACTGTACCCAGTGCATGTATAAACCAAACAAACAAACAAATAATAAAAATAAATAAATAAATAAGACATGCCTCTAGAAAATTAAAAAAAAAAAAAAAAAGAGTAGTTAAGTCTTCAGAGAACTGTGAATCTTCTAGATTTATAGCACTGAGGCAGTGAGGCAAATTTCTGACCTTGGTGAGGCCAGGTGACACCCTAATCAGAAGCTCCAAGGGACAGCAATGGAAAGGAAGCAAGCAGGACAATCTGTGGGCTCCTTCATAAGACAAAGGCCCCTGAGGATGTCTGGCTGGAAGTCCCAGGCATGAAACATTATCAAAAAAATTTTCAAAGGTCTTAATCTTGTCTTCACTTACTCATCCATAAATGAGCACAGAATTTAAAGTGGGGGGTTGGGGAAGGGCCTCGGAGGGGATAGATTTAAGTACAATTATCAACATCCAAAAATGAGAAATACATATTCTCAGTTGCCTAATCCTAAAGAGGTTGAAGAAAAAAATTTTCCCTAAAACTTACTGATTCAGTTAAATGAAAATGTTGCATATCCCTCCTGCCTCCCGTCACTAAAGAAATTTGATTCTATAGGTTTAAATCAAGGGCAAACAAAGCAAGATGCACAGAACCCCATGGAAACTTCTCAATGTGGGCCACATTCAAGACTCTAAATCAGACTCTCTACAGGTGGGGCCCAGGCAAGGCTTTCTGGTATTTCTTCTTTTTTTTTAAATCTCCTCCAGGGAAAACTGATGGGCAATGAGTTGAGAACCACCAGTTTAAATCTTACCATACATAACTCTCTTACCAGTAACTTACTTTCTAAAATAATGTCAACATCCATTTCATTTGATTTGAGCCTTAAATATAGTGAGGACAATAAATACCATGGCTAAAAATGCAGTAGTGAAAATATCACACCACACCAATCACATTTCTCCTACTTTCTATCCTTGAAAAATCAATGGTTGTTAGTCTGAAAAACCCATCTATCTAGTACCTAGATTATACCATGCACACTTAATGCTCCAGAATCTTTATTACAAACATTACTTGAGCAATAGCTTATTTACAAACTTTTATAAGTCTTTTACTCAAAAAGATTGACTCAAGGCACAGAACCTCTGCTACCTGCCTCTCAAATACTTAACTACACCACATTCACATTTAAAAGCCAGTACATTGTGAACATAGAATAATGCCAAATAAAGTGGTTTTATTTACAGGTTTATGCCAGATCAATTTTTGAAATAATTGTCATTTTTCAAAATCATGTGAAAAATCAGTTTAGGGGACAATTTTCACTTTTATTTTTGGTTTCATATGACATGAGATGATGTTACACTTTGAGAGTATGTGACCTTGCACCTGGTGGTGGGGGGGGCACAAAAGTGTCCCACATTTCTATGGATGTGTTTTCCAGTTCTGAGCATGCTTCATATGTGCGCCACAGGCCTGGGCCTAGGTTGAGAGGCTGCTTATGCTGGGCACACCTGCAGGCAGGTTTCATCTTGACTTTTTAAAATAAAACAAGGTGCTGCTTTAAAACAGACCAAACTCCTTCCCTATGTAAAAAACCCACAAATCATAAAATGAGTAATCCCCAACTCCACAGAGTCCTCAAACTCTGTGATTCAAGCCTAAAGTCTTCTAATCTAGATCCAGCAGAGCCCATAGGTCCAAGTGGCATAGTTCAAGAGCTGGACTCTGGGACTTTGAAGGTCCAAGTAAGAAAATACTGAAACATCACTAAGGCATGTCTCTAATCAATGGAAACTTTGAAGAAAATGAAACTGTGTACACTCAAGATTTGGGGCAGCTTGGGAAGGACTGTAAAATCAAGCACATAAATAGCTTTTCTAGAATAAATTTGAAATGAAATCAAGAGTTACCAATTCTGACATAACTATGGCAGATTTATTTTTTAAAAAAAGAAAATTTCTGGGCCTCCCTGGTGGTGCAGTGGATTGGGTGCAGCGCTGTGAAGCTGTCCGCAGCCTCTGCAGAGCCTGTTTGATTCCTGGCCAGTCAGGGAGATTCCCACATAGCGAAGCAGACCTCTCCTGCCTCACCCGCTGCTCCCCTCAGCAGTGCTTTTGGTCCTTCTGCCTGTTCTGCTTTCCGCTCTGTCTCTAGTGAATCCTCTCGCCCTCCCGCATCTCTGGCCTGTACCCCAGCTCTTGTATAAATAAAAAAAAAATTCTAAAAAAAAAATTGCTGATGTGGTTATATCCTTCTGTACTATTTCAAAGCTCCATAAGAAAGTTATCACAGCTTAAGCTATGTTACCTGTACAGGAGTAATCTTTCAAAAATGTTTTAGAGAAAAATATTTTAGCAATTATGCACATAATGCTGCAATCACAGTTCTTTCAGGGGCCACCTGTTTTCTAAATTCTCTAGAAGACTATTTTATAGGGGGGAGTATGATTAGATTTTATACCAGGCCTAGAGTACAGCAAAGACTGCCTTAAATATGTTAAATGTGGTTTCTAGTTTAGCCACAATTAGTACTTGAATGTACCAAGATAGCCAAAAGTTTGCATATTATGCAAGTTATTAGCAGTATATAGTCAAGAATATCTCAATTAGTTTTACTGATCCACTTTTTTTTAAAGACAAGGCAATTCTTTTTAGACAGACCAGTCATTTTTAAATTCATTAAAATGGATTTTAAGATGTTCTTCACATGCAGTTAAGTTAAAGAAAAATAGAGTTATAGATGCTTAACAACATAATTCTAAGATGTGGCCAGAGCCATCATCAAATCTGAAGGATTTACTGAACCAAAAGAAAAGAACTTCTGCTCTAAAATAAATGCAAGTACAAACTTTTAACATGATGAAGGCAAAATGCTTCTACCTCGGTGGATAGGAAATAACTTGGGAGCTGATTACCTAATTTAAAAAATATTTTTATTTAATTATAGACTCACAGGCTTTGGCCCCCACCCCCCAAAAAATGTACAAGGAGGTTCCTTGTACTCTTCACCCAACGTGCCCCAGCAGCACATCAGAACCAGGAAGCTGACATTGGTACAGTCTATTTGGTACGGTTTATTCAGATTTTGTTTCACATGCACTCCTTGGTGTGTGTGCAACATCTATGCAATTTTATCATATGTGCAGATTCATGGAACCAGATACAGAAGTGTTCTATATAAGACTCATCATGTTATTCCTTTTTACTGCTCACCACCATAACCTCTGGCAACCACCACTCTGCTCTCCATCTTTACAATATGTTATTTCAAGAGTCATACATGAACTATATAAATGCATGAGCTTTCTAGGTCATCTTTTATTACTCAGTATAATTGCCTTAAGATCTAGCCAAATGATTGTATCAATAGTTTATACCCCGGTATTACTGCATAATATTCCAGGCAAGGGTATACCAGTTTAACCATTTAGCTTTCGGAGGACATTTAGTTTGTTCCATTCTTTGGCTATTACAAATAAACATGTATGTACAGGTTTTTATGTGAATATAGGTGTTCACCTCTCTGGGACTGCAACTGCAGGACTGGATGGAAGTTTGTCTTACAAAAAACTGCCAACTATTTCTCAGAGTGGTTGTAGTAGTAATTCCTCCTTTGTTATTATTCTTTTTCAAAAACTCTAAACCCTTCTTCTTTTCATACAAATTTTAGAATAATTTTGTCCATGCCTATAAAACTTTGTCGGGCTTTCTACAGGAGAAACGACTTCTGTACTATGTTGTCTCCAATTCATGAAAATGCTTAGTCTATTTACTTGGGTCTTGTATGATTTCTTTCATTAGCATTTTATAATTTTCAACAGATTTTTTGTTATATGTGTTTTGTTCAGACGTATACACATTTTCTTTGGCATAACTGTAAACAGTATTGTATTTTTAATCCTGGTCTCCACACATTTGTTGTTAGTATAGAGAAATGCAATTAATTTTATGTGCTGATCTTGTATCTTGAGATCTTGCTGAATTCATTTATTGAGTCTAGGAATTTTTCTGCAGATACCTTGAGATTTTCAATCATGTCCCCTGTGGGTTGCAATAGTTTTATTCCTTCTTTTCCAATCTGTATGCCTTTTTGTATTATTTGGAATAAGAATGTGCATCCTTGCCTTATTTTCAGACTTCGAGGGAAAGCATTCATTAACAACATGCGTTGCAGGGTTTTTCTTTTTTTTGTAGATACTCTTTTTATCAAGCTGAGAAAGTTCCCATCTCTTCCTAGTTTACTGAGAACCAACAAAGTAATATTTTAATGTAGGACAAAAATACAGATTTATGAAGAATTCATTTTTTGCATATTCACATGCATGGGTGTACTTCTCATTAACTATGGATAACCTCCACTAAATGTTAAACTACAAACTGTAGTGAGTGCATCTAGATTTTTTTGTTTATGTACCAAAAAGCTCCACACTAGCACTAAATCCAAACCTTTGCACTATTTATCAACAGGGAATCATATTTTATTTAGTTTTCAGTATCTACTGCATATTAACTAACCAAGTAATAAATGAATACAGAGACTGAATACTTCAACTTTTAAACAGCTTGTCAATAAATTACAAAGCATCTAACATGGGGTCATGTAACATTAGGAAGCCTCTGAGTCTCAATAAGACTGTAGACTTCTCAATACCAAATGCAATTCATTTTAACTTGAAAATAAAATTTCAGTGAAGTAGAAAAATAGTCTTAATGTCAAAGTTTACAACAACTGAAAACTTTTATCTGTGATCTAAGAAAGTTTTCCCATTATATGGTTCCTACAGTGAAGGGATCTTTAAAGCTCTCCTTATTTTTTAAAGCAGGGTAGGCTCTTTTCCCAACTGTTGCATTGAAAAACATCTCTCAACCCAAAATTCACTCAGAGCCACACTATAAGCAGCCCACCCCACTGGGAAAGCAGCAGGGCACACCAGTTACAGCAGAGCCTGATCTTTCCAGAGCAAAGGCATTAAGTGTGCCTTACCCCAGCACACACAGGGTCCATCCAGAATGGAAACTGGAAAGAACAGCATGCAGCAACACAATCAATAAATGGGATTAATTAATTCCTCTCACCCCATAACTCACCGAGCACGAACAAGCAGACAAGTACCAGGTAGAAGTGACTGGGGGCATTACAGATAAAGGTACACTGATAATCTGTCAAACAGTAAGACCACTATCCCACCTGGCCACACCTTGCTCCTCTCCCACCATCCACTGGATGTAGACCTTAATACTTAGATATGAAATTCAAACAGGCTATGATGGAATCTCAAAAACAGAAATAAATACACAACTAACACCCAGCCAAAAAAAAAAAAAAAGCACCTCTCTTACTACGAGAGGAACCAAATACATCAGAAAAGAACTAATAACTGAGAATAGCCACTTAATAGAAATACTTCCAGAAGTGTTAAACGATGCCTCACAGAATGAATGAAATGCAGTACTACAATGAAAAGTTTCAGACTTTGCACTGGCAACTTTAGAAGCAAAAAGATGACAGGCAAACAAAGTTGGCAGGGAGATAATTTTGAATATGTATTTTCATACTAGCCAAATTATCATTCAAAATATCATTTTTAGATGCCAAGGACTAGGGGAATTTTTCACAAATCCTCTCTAAGGACTACAAACAAAACAAAATAACTCAAGTGAATGAAGGGAAGGTGAAGAATCAGTGGTAAATTAAGAAATTTTTTTAAGATTAAGTCCAAGTAAACTCTTATTACAAATAAAGCAAAGAGGAAATCGTTTCTAAAAGGGATGTAAAGCAAATTATGGTCCTTGTTTGTTGAGTAGAGGGGATAGTAGCGTTATTAACTGGATAATAAAGGTAGACACCAATACAAAGAGAAACAGACTGCATATCTTACAAACCAGTGGAGGAGGAAGAGCAAAGAAAACCTGAATTACCCAACAAAATATGGGAAAAGGTGATGAACAAATAATAAGACACATGGAAGACACTAAAGTAGATCACACAAATAAATCCAAAATTAGCACAAATAAAATTCTAGTAGTAGTGTGAATGAAATTAGATTTACCTATTAAGAGACTGACAGATTAGACACAAAATGTTTTGAAAAGATAAACCTAAAGCAAAACAAAATAGAATTCAAGGCAATAAGCCTCAAATAAGCATAGTTTCATATTAGTAAAAGGTATAATCCATTATGTAAAATAAATTATAAACTTTTATATACCTAACAGAGCTTGAAAATAACACAAATCAAGCAAAAATTAAAATTCACCGTAATTCTCTCAGAAAATAGGTCAGAATAAAAACATAATGACACAAAGGAACAAATTACATAATTAACAAGCTCAATTATAAATTAACTCTGTATGCATCAAAAATACAAATATTTTAATCATACAGGGAAGAGCAACCAAGAATTTACTATACATTTAGCCACACAGAAAATCTAAAATTATTCCCCAAAGCAAAAACCAATCAGGTATATTTATTGACTAGAATATACAAAATTAGAAGTCAAAAACCAAATAATTGAAAGGAAAATAAATCCATCTACTTTGAATTAAAAAATACAACCAAGCTCTCAATCCTACATAAGAAAGGAAACAAAAAGGAAATGCCAATATCCTAGAAAAGTTATTAAAAATGAGAAAGTAATGATACAGAAAAAGTACAACTGATTAGTAAAATCAAAATCTGATTCTTTGAAGAGCAGTAAAAAGACTAATCCTGAACTACATCTCAAGGTTGAAGACCAGTGTACTCTGAGTTGTTTTAGTTAACAGTATCTGGTAATTTGATCAAAATGACAGATTTTAATCTTTCTCCTAATTGTGAAGTCACTTATTCTGGCACAATAGTACATCAACAGAAAGAGAATTATCCATTTGTTTTTCAAAGCACTTGTATATTTATTTCAATCACACAATTATACAAAATGAATTGAAATAAATACAATTAAAGAAAAGTTACTCATGAACACCACCCAACCCTACTTTACTAGCACAATGTAATCATTTCTCTGACCCCTAAGCATCCCTTCTGGATATTTTTTTTTTTTCCTTTTCAAAAGTTTTATTATGCAATATTTAGGATATGAGGGGGAAAAAACATTACAATGAACACCTGTGTACCGACCACCTACCTAGGGAATACACATCAGCAGTATAGCTGAAACAGTCTCAGTAGGCCTGCCACTTCACTATCTTCATTTCATGTATTCTTCATACTTTACTACATATGCATGTGTCCTGAACATTACAATACTGCTTTATGGTTTTAAACCTTTATATAAATGTTAAAATACTTTACCTACTCTTCATCAATTTGCTTTTCTCTTAAACATTACACTTATGAATCCCAGCCATGATGATAGAGTACATTAATTTTCACCAACATAGAGAATTCTATCATAGGACTATTAAACAATTTATTAACTTTCTGATGTACATTCAATAATGCTCTTAAAAAGCTGCTTTGAAAATCTCTGTATACATGAGTGAAAGCTTCTCCAGGTATATACCTAGGTATATACCTGGGTATAGAACGGCTGGGTCTCAGGATGTGTGTATCTAAATCTACCACATATTTAAAAATTGTCTTCTACATAGTACTAGAGCTCCTGATGTCCTATAGTCTTATCTACACTTAGTTTTGCCTTACTTTAACTTGTTCCCAATAGGAAAAGTATGAAACAGTATCTTATTATGGTTTTGATTTGCCTTTTCCTGATTATCAATGAGTTTGAACTTTTTTTTCAGACATTCAGGTTTCCTCTTCTGTAAATTCTTGGCTTCATGTTGTAATTAGAGTTGCTCCACTAATCAAAAATCCCTGGCCCAAATATGCTAATGAAAGACTTCAGTGAAGTCTGGTTATCGGTAGTGACAGAAACCATTCATTAATCCTCTATTCTCCAGAACACATAATCTAAAATGAAAAGCAGTGTCTTGCTGAAAGGGTATTCAATATAGGATCAGTGCTCTCCAATGTGTCTTTAGTCTCATGCAATCTTTATTTCACATGATCAGAATGCAAATGATGAAACACACATATCTAACAAAGATTGGAATAATGTTCATGAGATTATGGGATTTAATTTTATATTATGGATGACAAAATAAAGCAGAGGTTAGGTACACTGTTAAAGGTCACAATGAATAAATGGTAACAGTGCCCAAATTCTTCAAACTGCACTGTAACAGTCACAGTACCTTCCCAACATGGGTCTCAATCAATGTATTCTCAGGAAGGAGATAACTAGGGCCACTTCTAGAAGAATTTAAGATAGCATCTTTAAGAAATTACAATGAGCAGATGAGAGGTTATCTTAGTGTTACTCATTTCCCTCTGTGGTTTAAGACTTTGGACATTTACTATCTAAAGGATAAAATAAACTAATCTGTTGGCTTTAGGGATATACGGCATTCATGAAACCCAATGTGTTAGTGAAGACACATTTAGCACAAATTCTCTTTGAAATTATTTTAACAGGAATAATATGTGATCAACTACACTCTTGCTGGTAGAATTCAAGTGGGCAAATAAATATTGGAAGGTTACGTACCTACTGCAGGTGCATCATACTCATCACCAAGCAGAATTTCTGGAGCAGAATATGCAAGAGATCCACAGCTTGTCGTGAGTTTCTTCCCTGGTTGAAATTTGTTGCTGAAACCAAAGTCTGTCAACTTTACAAGACCTTGTTTTTCAAAGAAGACCACATTCTCTGGTTTTAAGTCTCTATGAACCACATGGAGTTTATGGCAATAAGATATAGCATGAACTATCTGAGCAAAGTACTTCTTGGCCAACTCTTCATTAAGCCCCTCCTCGTGTTTCATTATGTAATCAAACATATCTCCTCCATCCCCAAGTTCTAGAATAAGATATAGTTTGGTCTGGGTATCAATAACTTCATAAAGGCGTACAATGTTGGGATGCTGCACTAGTTTCATGCATCTCACTTCTTGGAAGAGATGACCAGTGGCTAGGGTATCCAATTTTGTCTTGTCAATAACTTTTACTGCTACTTTTTCACCTGTAAAGACATGCCTCGCAAGTTTAACCACTGCAAAATGACCTCGCCCCAAGGTTTTATCCAGATCATATAACCCAGCGATCTTTCCATCGTATCCTCGCTTGAATCCTGCCATGCTGGTCCAACAGAAGAAAAAATATTTAGTTGTTTGAAATGATCTTCTCATATAAGAATATCTGGCAAAGATAAGGAATTCATCTTCAATGTTGCCATCGACATCTACAAAACAAGAGGAGGAAATTAAGTTTCTGTGACTTTATTCTAGAGCTTTTAAAACAAATTTTAAGAAAAATTTGAAGTAAATAAATTGAGACCTACTTAACAATTATTAAGGTTGAGAATTCAAATACCATATTAAATTTTACAGATGAGAAAACAAGTTTGTTGAAATAATTTTATGATAACAGAAATAAGCAAACTGGCAAGTTTAACAATGTATGTTAAAAAACATTTCTCAAAAGTAATTTTAATTAGTATCTTAAAAATCAAAGGCAAGAACTGACAGGACACAGATTAAACATTTAGACAGAAGCCCAAAAACTTTTCCCTGTTATCCCAAGACTAGTACTATTTCCTTAAGAACAAAAAAATTGCTTCAGCGAAACTATCTCTAACTCACTCAGCTGGAATTACCTTTCCTTCTCTGTTTCTCCAAAGAACCTTGGGATACTTCCATCCCATGTGGCTTTATTCTGTAAGTTTTTGTATACACTATCTCCATCCCAAGATTGTAAAGAGTGTTTTACATATAACAGGTAATCAAAATTTTGTTAAATTTTGAAATGCAACTTTTGTTCAAAATGTTTACAAGGCATTTGTTTGGTCTTGCATCACTAGTGCCTCAAATGGTATCTGGTACACAATAGATGCTTAATAAATATTTGCTGACTGACTGGTACCTACTCTTTGTATTTATCGGTTATGTTTATCTTTATTAGTTTTCCAACTCTCATAAACAAAGCCCATTGTGACCTGCTTATACTTCAAGAATAAACAAGTATATATTCTTAAGTTATCTGAAGTTTGAAAAAACATATTTCAGATGGCATTTGAAATTCTCAGCCTTGATAATATAAACATTAAAATGAAGAAATAGGTTCTTATTAATGATCCTAACTCAGAAAAATAAGTAAATGTAAAAAATTATACAAATTAGAACATCACTTTAAATATCACATACTGAACTCCCACTGTCATTTTTTGATCAAAATTTGACAGAATGATATTCAATGAAGAACACAGCAATCTCCCAATACTAGTTTTTTCCTATTAATACACATCTATCCCTCCACTGAAGCTTTTTCTAATGCTCCCAATACATAGTTTCACATTTTTCAGTTACTTTTTATTAAGAAAGTACTGCTGTTAACTCCATTTAAGTGAAAATATCTCAAAAAAAAACCCCAAAACTAAATGGTACCTATAACATGTGATTGTTTTAAAGCACTAACACTAAATTTCTTCAAATTTCATTTTTGTTTAAAAAGAACAAATGAAAAGCTAACATTTATTAAAAACCTACTATATGCATTTGTGCAAAATGAATCATACTGGATTGTGTCAATGATTCTGACATTCCTATGAGGTCAGAATTAGTCCCATTTTTATAGACAAAGACAGTCTATTCTAGGTGTATATAAAGCCAAGATTCAAAACTAATTTTTACTTCAAAGATCACATTCTTTATAAACATTTGATCACTCTACTTGATGCTACATTTAGGATAATGTTATGAGCAAAAATACCAATTCAAGAAGACACACAAGGTCATTCTGAAATGCAAACTGAAATGATATGAATAGCATATCTGAGGTCACCTCAAATATATACATTTCTACTGTTACCGTTTACTAATATGTTACTATATTTTAGTAATTTTACTCAGTAATTTAATAAATTAATATCAACTACCATTCACTGAATGAGTATTACAGGCCAGTCATATATTAAATATTTTACATCCTCTTCATTTAATCCTTATGATCATCCTCGAAAATAGGGATTATTAGCCCCATTTCCAGGCACAGAAATTGTGCTACAGGGCCAGTACCTACAATAGCTGGGATTCAAACCAAGGGCTAACACCAAAGTCTATGCTTTTAAGCACTATGTTACACTATTTCTTTTAATTAATTTCAGAACCAAAACTAAGTTACTAATCCTGTTTCTATTAAGAGTTAAAAAATGAACAAGTACTATGTACAGGTGTTAGAGAAAAAGCCTGTTTCTTCTATGCCATGTACTATTCTTGTTCTCTGGGCTAATAATTTTAATGATAAGATTAACAGGAAAATCCAAGTTGAAAGACTTTTGCTTTATTTGGAAAGCAGTTCTCTAAAAGAAAGTTTTTCAAAAATAGGGACTCTAGTCTAGCTCCAGGAGGGCGGAAGACTATCCTTAAATCTTTAATTTTGATTATTAAGGCAGTAATTATTTTTAAAATTCTTGCCAAGTCTATGTTTCAATAAGACAAGCATGCAAATGCAACTCTACCTTTCCAAACACACTTCTTCAGCTTGCCCTCAAGTTATATAATATTTGTTTTCTTCATCTATTACTAAATATATTCCTAGCAAGTGGCATATAAATCAGATTTTATAAATAAACCTGTTTAAATTAAATTTTCATTTAGTTTTTAAATTTTGCTTTACTATAAATGAATATAGTCAAGGAAAACAGTCTTTTTTCAGGATCTCAGACAACCAGAAATAATCACTATTAATATGCTGACCTTTCTCTTCCCAGATCCATGCCAGCAGAAGGGCACAATGGAATAATTTTTAATTTACTAGCAAATTCACAGGAAAGAACCTAATAGGTTTCTTCATAATGACAGACTACCCTGTAGTGAAATAACTAATCATTCTCACTATGAAAGAATTTACTTTCTTTTGATACTCTTTTTGTATACATATTCATTTCTCAGTGTCTATAAATCTAGAATTACATACCTAAAACAGGACATTGAGATCAACTGAAGGTTGGGATGGGGGAAATGTCCTTGTTATTGAAAACCATTTTAAATGCTAGTTAACTGTCTAATCCTATGATTATCAAGTGCATTTTGAGTTAACATAGGAAATAATTGGTTTTTCTTCTGTGAGAATCATCCAGAGCCCCCAATGTCATTCTGAACATCGATATCAAGTGTTAAGATATGGCTGATACACAGTAAAGGTGACTTCATACTGGTTGCAAGACATACCCTGCAAACTGCATACTGAATAATCCTTGTTATCACTGTTTTGCTAGTTGTTTTTCTCCTAAAAGAAAATAGAGAAAAAGATTTCTGTTTAGTTCTATTTGTTTTAATTTTGCTTAAAACATATACCCTAAGGTTGGATCCAGATAAACAGATAAAAACGGCAAATTTGTCTTTATGACCCAGTCTCCCGCTATCTTTTTTCCCTCTATGAATTACAACCCATTCAAGGAGTCTTCAGTCAACAGGAATTTCACAGTGAACAGATATAGAGAATGTTCCAGATAGACAGACCTAAAAGATTATTCCACTAGAAGAAGTTAATGTGAGTAATGAATAACAGTAAATGCGCTGTTTTCTAAATGCCTCCTGGCTAACAGGCATCGAATCCATGTTTTACTGACTCCTCACTAAGAGCCTGCAAGGTAGGCACAATGAGGTTCAACCGACCTAGTAAGTAGCAGTCCAATCCTGCTCAGCCTGGCTGCAAAACCCAACTTGCCCGCAGGAACAAAACACTCATTCCAATAGCCAAGGAAGGCAACCTTTCTACTTACAGAACCCAGTTATAATGGCAGCATCACAAAATAGCTTCGCATTGGAAGCTTTCCATTGTGAACAAAGAAACCATCACTATGAACAAATAGAATGGGAACAGACCACTTACATCTAAGATTGTGGCACAGTGGGAAGGTACTGAGGTTGCCTTGCAGGCCTTTTCACAATATTTAAATATTACACAAATAACTAAAAGGTCTAAACATTCATACTAGGGCAAGGCATTACACCACTGAAGGTGAATGTCCAGGTAATCACTAAGCTTACGCTAACACGAACTTCAGAAAGGAATGCAAAGAAGTAGGAGAAAGTAGACAGGAAAGGCAGAAGGCATAAGAGGAAATGTTATGCATTACCCTTGGCTGCTTCTTTTTTTCCAAAAGCCCCTTTTTGTCCATAGTCTTTATGGCACGGTAGTGTGGCTGACTGCTAATTCTGAAAGGCAATGAATAGATCTGAATCCCAGCTCACCAAGCACTAGCTATAAGACCTGAGCAATACCTGATCTCTGTATGGTCAGTTTCCTCATTAGAAAATGTTAGCAGTAAAGAGTACAACCTCACAGATTTCAGACGGGATGAAATCAGTTAGTATAGGACAAGTGTTTAGAATAAAGCCTGGCAAGAGCATTCAGTGAATACTAGCTGTTACCACCACACCACTGTTAATGGTGTTATCTCCCCCACCTAAGTAGAAATCTTTTTTAGTCTTCTATGCTATCTCAAGAGAATGAATTTAGCTGTTCAGTGTCCTAAAATGCATTACACTGAAAAGGAGTACTGTAAGATTATAAGAAACAGGAAATAATGTCTCTAGCTGGGCATCAAAGTTTTTGCTTTTAAAATGATATTGAGAGTTTATATCAAATCTACCCTTTCAAAAAGGACAAAATGTTTATTTACATTTTTCCCATAAAAGTTATATGTTCTTATAGAAAATATGGAAAAGGTAAAACAGGAAGTAGAAAGACTAAAACAGCACCCATAGTCCTACCACTGATCAGCACCATTAATACTTTATTGTTCTTTCTACAGATAATTATATACAGCTTTTTTGTATTTTTTTTTTACAGATGCATGATCATTCTATACATAACTTTGTATCTTATAGTCTGCTTTGTTCCACTTGACATATCACTTCCCTTTGTTTTAGTATTCCTTTCAGTTATGAAATACCTGTACAGTATAGGAAAAAATACAATTAGAACACTCTAACAGGCAAAATATGGGGGGAATTAAAAAAAATCCACTATTCCATCCTCTGAAATATCCTCTATTAACCCTTTGGTATACAAGCTCCCAAATTATTCTCCATGTAGATGGCCACACACAAAGTTTTTGATAAAAGGGGCTAGCCCCTTTCCACCCCCTACCTCCACACACAGAAGAAAGAGGTTTGCAAGAATTTCTCTCCACAAAATAAATTAATATAAGTTCAGTTTAGAAAATTTGGAAAATGCAGAAAAACACAATAAAGAAAATCACCTGTAATCTCATCTAGGATGACCTGTCTTCAGGTCTGAATATATACACATAGCCTTAAAACCTATGCTTCTTTACAAAGCTAAGGTATTGTATATGAAGTCTCAGAACCACTTTTCCCTCTATTTTATATGAGAAACATTTTCCCAGGCACTAAGTTCTACCAAACCAGTATTTAAATGAGTACATAACTAAAATGACGTCTTTTAAAATAGCAAAAACGGGCCTCCCCGGTGGCGCAGCGGTTGAGCGTTGGGTTGCGAAGCTGCCCGCGGCCTCTGGGGCGTCGGTTCGATCCCCGGCTGCTCCCCTGCCACTGGAGGAGGGTCCCACATGGCGCGCAGACCTCTCCTGCCGCCCGCTGCTCCCCTCAGCAGTGTACTTCGGTCCTTCTGCCTGCTCTGCTCCCCGCTCTGGCTCTGGTGAATTCTCTCACCCTCCTGCGCTTCTGACTGTACCCAGTGCATGTATAAACAAAACAAACAAATAAATAAATAAAACATGCCTCTATAATAATAAAAAAAAATAAAAAATAAAATAAAATAAAATAGCAAAAACACTAAGTCAGCCCCTCCAAAGCAGTCTTATTTAGCATAGGTTCACACATGCATATAACTAGGCTGGACCTAAATCAAACAGTTCAACTAATCAAGAGTGTTTATAATATGGAAATTCATGTTTGAGAAATAACTACTAGTATGTGCTACAAGAAAATACCGATGTTCTCCCAGCTAAAGAGAGCAGAAGCAACCGAAGTGTGCGGGTGTGGCTGGAGAAGAGGAAGGAAGTGTGGGTGGCCCTACACACATTTTGCAAGCTGCTGAAAACAGTTGTAAAACCAGCCTCTTTAAACCTACTGTCAATCTGAAATTCACCCTGTTATTCTTGTCAAAATTTACTTTTAGCTTTTCACTGATATCATCACCATTGCAGTATGGTCTGTATGTTAAACAAAATTTTCCTACTCACTTCTCTTCCCAGGAGTGGTGAGGACAAAAGAGCACAATGAAGCAAGGTGGCTCTCTCTGCCTGGATACCATGAACCAATCCATGGCTTTACAAAGTAGAGGAGCTGAATAAACAGGGCCATGGGCAAACTCAGGCTTCTTCTACAGTCTCCCTACATTTTGTTTGGGGTACTATGAAATTCCCCGAAAATCAGACTGTCAATATACAGAAACTCCCGAACAAGTTAAATGCTTGGGGTGGGGGTGGGGGGTGGATTGTGCTAATGCTCTCCCTCAAACACAGACTACTACTAAAACGATGAGTTTTTGTAAAGTCACACTAAAAGTGTATTTAAGCTTCTTATACATGGAAATCATCTGTATCCTTTATAAATAACAAAAAATGAAAACTGTAATTCTTACTCATGGGAAATATCACACTGTAAGTTTATAGACAAGCCAACTTAAGTGGCAGAATTACCACTCTCTCAATGAGTATTACCATCCTAATCTTACTGCTAAAATTTCAGATACCTGGAACAGAAATGGTAGAGGTTGAAAGGAAAACAGCAGATTATATCCTCAGTAATATCAATAACCTCCAGGTGAAGCAAAGTAAACAACTCTACCATGCAGTCATCGCTGCTGTTCTCTTTATCCAAAGTAAACAGTAGTCCACATTTTTAGAATAGCACTCCTTTTCCTGGGAGTACCAATATAAAACATAAATAAAGATGAAGAAGTCACAAACAGGTCAACGGGTCCTAACATAAAGAAAAAAAAAAAAATGTAGTTTTCACTGGCTTGGTTGGTTATTACCATGCAATTATCACTCAGTATCAGCCTACAGTCACTAGATGGAATTAAGATGGGAAATACACATTAAAGTCATTTACTGTTAAAAATGTCTTAGTAGGCAAAACCATACCTCCAAATGTCTCAGAAAGTACTGTCCAAAGGAAGGTAACTGCACACTGAACTATGTTCTGAAAGGTTTCTTCCAAGTATTCAGTTTTAATGGACGCAGGCCATGGAGGTGACCAGGAATAAGCAGCTAAAAAAACCTGCTCCTGTCTCTCAAGGCGGTGACTGGGTTTTGTACAGATCAACTCCTTAAAGTGCTGATTTAAGTAATCTTTATTTTGTCCAAGTAAAAACAAGCTCTATTCCAGGGTATTTCCAGGTCTATTCCAAGGAATTTGAATGTATGTAGGAGTCAGGCAACTTATTAGGTGACATACGTAGTACTTGCTACTTATAGAGAGAAAGAAAGAGCTTAACATCCAAGCCTGGACCAGCAGCGCAGGTAAGATAAAATTCCTAAACAGATTCTACCTCTTGTTAAAGTAAAGAAAAAAGCAAAAGGTATCAATCACCATTTCTACCTGTGGATAAGACTTAGAGCATTAACATAATTAAAGAGTTCACATAAGAGAGACATAATAAGCAAACCCACTAACAGTCATAGTTGCCAAGAAAACAGAATATTAAGTAGGAAGTTATGAAGAATTTAAGAGTAATCTAAATCTCTCTTCTAAAGCTTTCATTAACATTGTCAAAACTCATTGTAACTCCCTATCATCTTTTCGTCCCCACTGATACTGTGATGAAGATGGTCATTAAAAATACCCAAAAAAAGATTGCTGGAACAGAAAAAAATAAACAAATCCATAAATAAAAATATAGGCACCTAAGATTTCACTGACTTTGACTTCAAAGAAATCATTTCAGGGTTCTTTTACACTGTTGGGACTGCAAATTATCTCTGAAAGGCAATTTAACAACACCTGCACCAAGAGCCTTTAATAATTGATATCACTGATTTAATCATCTTACTAGATGTATATCTTACAGAAATATCGATGTGGAAAATACTTAACAGTATCAATAATATTTATATGTGCATAAAAACCAGAACCTACAGGTCTGCAATAAGGAAATGGTTAAATAAACCACAACATACCTAACATTAAAACTGCTACTATTTTGAAGATATTTAATCCAATGGGGAAATCCTCACAGTAAAATGTTACATAAAAAATTCATATGCCAAATTTTATGGCATATGATCCCAGTTTTTAAAAAAAGTGTACTTTTTTGTCTGTATATATATTTTTAAAATACATTTTAAAATGTTAAATTGCTAGGATTACAGAATATTTTTTCTCTTTATAGTTTTCTGTTCTTTTCTAATTTTTGGCAGTGAAGTATATGATGCTTTTATAATCAATGAAAGGTAGATGTTACTTAATTTTTGACTTTCTGAACATAATTACTCAGTTTACTTTTCCATTGAGACCTATGAAATAAATGAATTTCCCTGAAAATATATTGTCTAAAGCCTAGTCATATAATCTTAATAAACAAGACACATTTCACTGAAATATTTTATGTCCCTTGAGGGGACAGGTATGCAATTCTTTAGGTTGAGGAAGAACAGGAACACTGAATCTATTTTTACTACAAAATATCTGAGACCTAACTGTAGGACACAACATGGTCCCTCTTCTTTAATACCTTATACATAATCTACATATAAAGAGATAAATAAATAAGCTAGCCCAGGCAAGGTGTATCAATGGAAGGTAAAGGTTACTAAAGAAGGCAGGATGATCAAGGACAGGGGCTGCCCACAGACCGGGCTTACCCTTCTGAAGGCAGCAGAGGAACACCATTCCTGAAAGTGGGGGAAACAGAAGTAGCAGAGAGTGACTATGACTCACTGGCTTCAAAAAAGAGAACACCAGTTTGGGTTAAGTTATGATTTGGAGTCGAAATGAATGTTTAGCAGGGTTAAGAAAGCTGATCATGAAAAATATTTCTCCGATCACCATAACAAGTAGGATGAACTCTTCCCAAAACTAATGGAAACTTGCCATAATAAGGACTTCACCACATATCTTTGAATTATACTGGTTTAATTAAAGTGTCATCAAAAAGTTAAAAATTCACAGAAGCAGAGTCTCATCATAGAACTGACATGAATCTTCTACAGAAGTAGAAAAGTCTTTAGGTATTCACATTGAAGCAACAGAGGAGTAAGGTCATTAAAGAATTTAAACCAATTTAAGCATTCACGATTCACTTTAAAGTTTATAAAACACCAATTTTTGCTTTTACTTCGTTAGATTTCTCTCATTATCACCTATACAACTTTCCTAAAAATCAATTACTAACCTAAATAGGTTTATATAGAAATAAGTCGAAACAACAGTTGACTTTTCTTTCATTGTCTCATTTAAAATTTTCACAATGTCCTTTCCACACAACTGCCCATTTTAGAATTCCAGTTTTGTTTTAATGTAGGTATCAAAAAGAGTAAATTATTACCAGAGATCTCTGTGTATACTGAACTCTGTATTTCTTATATCACTACCCCCTCACAACAGGAAATACGATGGAAGTGTTACAGCTATTTTACAGATGAGAAAGCGGAGTCAAAGCAGTGTCTGTCCCAGTCCTATACCAAGGTTAAGAGCTATCTGGGTTGGACTCTAGGTCCCACTGACTTCCGGGTCCTACATGTTTTCCTGTAACAGTACAATGCCTCTCTTTACCTATGTCTTTCTAATTTTCAAGGAATAATAGCAAAATAGGGGGCAGGATGCTTTTATAATCTATGAAAGGTAGAAGTTACTAAAATTTTAACTTTCCAAACATAATTACTCAATTTACTTTTCCACTGAGATCTATGAAATAAACCTCCTCAGCCTAAAGGAATTGCATCCCTGTCCTCTCAAGGGAAGCAAAATATTTCAATGAAGGGGCCCTATTTAGTAAGATTACATAACTAGGTTTTAGACAATATATTTTCAATTTTCATTCTATCCTGACATTTCTCATATTCCTCCAATTCTGATATGCCATACAAATTACCTCCTCTACAACCAGTTAAGTGGAGGAAATTTCCTAGCACCACCTAAGATTCATAACATTATCAACAAATGATTCCATTAGAAATGTTTTGAAATGTTTTGATGCTGCTTTTTTAAGCTGAAAAGGGAAGTTACAGGAAGATAACCATTCAAAAAAACAGATTGAGGTAATTACTGGTCATCTAAAAATAGAATAGCACCTTGAAAATAACTTCACAGTCAAGTTTGCATATAAATTTTGTGATGGCAAGATTCCTCCCAGTGACACAGAACAGCCAACATCACATAAGCAATTCAGATAAAATTCAGGCAGGTTCTGTTTTTGGTTTGAAGTCTTTGTCCTTTCTGCAATTTTAATGTATTTTGCAAATTACATTCTCTCCATTTATTTCCAAAAAGCATTTTCCTTCACAAGAGGATTAGCAAATACTCATAAAATAGGAGAGCAAAGAATAAAATCTAGCCATGAAACTGCAGATTGAATAGTCTCATTCCGAATTTCTTCAGTAGCACTCATAATACCAAGAGAATTCTTCAACCTGTAGAAAATGAGGTAAAACAGAAAACTAAACTTTACTTTAAAATTCAACCACTGGGCCTCCCCGGTGGCGCAGCGGTTGATCGCTGGGTTGCGAAGCTGCCTGCAGCCTCTGCAGCACCGGTTGGATTCCGGGCTGCTCCCTGGCCACCGGAGGAGGGTCCCACATGGCCACAGACCTCTCCTGCCGCCCGCTGCTCCCCTCAGCAGTGTACTTCGGTCCCTCTGCCTGCTCTGCTCCCCACTCTGGTTCTGGTGAATTCTCTCACCCTCCTGCGCTTCTGACTGTACCCAGTGCTTGTATAAATAATAAATAAATCTTTAAAAAAAAAAAGAAAGAAAAGAAAATATCTTTAAAAAAATGCAAGTATTATTTCTAAAAATAAAATAAAATAAAATTCAACCACTTTGCTTTTGTCCACTGCTATAAAAAGGCTAAATAAAATGAGTATTTTTAAGAGTGCAGTATACAGTACATTCCAGCTTCCCTCCTAATCTAATATTGGCTAACAAATTATCCTAAATCTAAAATGAACTCTATCTAGTAAAGTTATACAATAAAACTTACATTACCTTAAATATAATCTAATATGGAAGAAACATGAATGAATATTAAACCTGCTTTGACAGATTAGCCAAACATTCCCCCTAACTATGCAACAAAGGTCACATCCTATAAAGGCCTAAGAGATGTGTGTATGTAGAGATAGGAGAGAATATTAGAGAGGAACTGGGATAGAGTCTACATTTCAAATTTTTTATTATTATCATCTCCATCACAGAGGTACACTTTAAAAATTGTCAAAATTCATTTACTCAGCAAATATGAGCAGCATCACAGTGCAATGGAAAGAGTATCATAGGATCTGAAGCCCAACAAGTTACTCAACTTCTATAACCAAGCATGCATGTCTTTATCTATAAAACAAAGATAATCACTACCTTGGACAGTTATTACGAAAGCTAAATGGGATAATATATATTAGCAAGGTATGAGTGGGATCAAAATCACCCAGCAATTTTTTCACCAATTTTGCAGAACCGGGTTTCCCTCCCTGCAAATTTCAGTATTTGAGAAACACTGCATAGTTCCTGATTTTATTTGGTATTAGTAACCTCACCCTTAACTGGCCTGATGAACTGCCCCTAAAAGTCTCTAGAAGTAGTAAAGAAGGTCCCTGCCTGTCTAAAGTTGTTTGTAATTTCTTACATGGAAAGACCTGCTGGAAGTGTTCTATCCCCTAAATCCACCTTGGGGAGTTCACAGGAGGCAACTCCAAGAAAGCTGTGTTTTTGTTTGAGCTAAGGGTAGGAAGGAGGCTTTCTAGGAGAGACCTGAGCGAGCTTATTGTGACTGGACAGCAACAGATGCAGAATACGGTAAAGGTCAGGGAGGTAGACAAGGACAAGAGACCCAAAAGGTCTTGCATTTTATATTCCTCAGGTGTGGCTGGCCCTGATTTGTGCTTTAGGGTCCAGCTTAAAAATCACCTTCCTGCCCTTTCTACTTCCCCTGCATACCCCTGCATACCAGCTCCTTGTGTCCAGGTACCATGCCCTTTTCTACTATGGCTCTTATCATAGTGTGATTATATAATAATCTGTGTGATTAAGTGATTAATAATCTGTGTCCCTCACTAGATTAAATTTTAAATTCAGTCACTGTAAGGCCCATGTACATTTTATCCAGCTATGTATCCCAGGGCCTGCCAAGTAGAGCATCTACTCAAAAATATATAGATACATTTTTTTAAATGAACAAATGAAAGCTGGCACTAAGAAGCCAAAGAATCCTGGGCAGGGGAACAGCAATCAGAGGTGACAATGAAACCATTCTGGCAGCAAAGTGCAGATCAAACCAGAAGAGCAAGACCAGAGTTGGGAGACAAGACTACCGAAAAGGTCTCCAGGTAAATGATTACTTAGACTTAATGAGGGCCGCCAGTAACTGGGCAGTGAGGATGCAGAAATAATAATGGAGACACCTTTAGGAAGTAGAATCTAAGAACTCAATGCAGAGAGGGGAAATTTAGAATGACTCTAGTGGAGAGTGGTGCCATTCACTCAGATCAGGAATACAGGACAGGTACAAATATTTCCTGAGTATCTACCACATGCTAGTTTAAAGTAAAAGATTTGCCTCTAGTTCTGAAGTTCTATGACTGAGAAACAATTTAAACCCAGCCCAGCTAAACTAAAATGGGTAAGGATTCTAATAGCCTTCATTAAGACACTTCTTGGGTGAACTGACTGCACAAGGCATTATGCTTTTCTAGGGCTGTAGAAATCAAAGAAGTGGTCTCTGCCTTAAGGAACTAGCAATCTTTTGGATTTGAGACCAGTAATTGCACGACAACAACTGAGAAACTGAGTCTGATTTGACTCATACTTCTGGAGCATTGACTTCATAACCTAATATATTTCCAGGCCTATATGTAGTTGAAAGATTATTTGTTTAGACAGACAGAGAGACAGACCTAATCTTGCTCTGAGGCTGGAGACACTCCAGAACTTAAAACATCATGACATGTGAACAGTTAATGCCCTCTGCCTTTGAAGCAACTGCTGAGGTAAGCCCATATGGCAGCAGTCAGGGGATAAGATACAAGTAAGGAGGGAAGAAGGCTGATTTCTCATGGAAGAGCCTACCTGAGCAGAGGCCAAATGCTGGAGGTGCCAAAGCAGAATCTCAGGAGGTTCTGGAAGTGACAGTAGAGAAACAAATATTCAGGTAAGGTAGGGCAAGAATCCTCTTTAGACAGGCTCCTCCCCTACCACTGGCAAGAAATGGTTTCTCATGGGATATAAGTCCTTAACCCAAACTCGATGTCCAAAAAAACAGATGAGAAAATGATCCATTATGAATAATGTAGCTGCAGATCATCCGGAGCAGACAACACACTTCCAGGGCTTACTTGTGAGGCCATTAAGTCTAACTTTACACTAGCTTTTCCCAAACAAAAACAAAATACCAACCCATCCCTAAAGTACTAATCCATTTCTTCCCCTTCTTTTTTTTTTTTTCCCCCCAAATGAACAATTCACCGTCTCTATAACTTCAACCCATTTCACAAACCTGGCTCCAAGATCTTCCTCTACCACTTGGCCGTATCTTCTCATTCTCCCTGAACCCTGAGTCCTTTCCCCGCTTTCTCTGTCTAGGAACTCTACCTATCCTTTAAAAACAGTTCAACTATCACTTCCTGTGGAAAATATTCCCAAATCAGCTTCTGAGGGGTTTTGCCTATGCCTCACCACAGCATCTGCAGGATCCTATTGTTACTGTTTATTTCCAAAGCCATCAGCTCCTAAAGGCAAGTACCAGTTTTTAATTCACTTTTCTACTGTCATTCTCCAACCCAGACCTTTAAAATAGAGACTCTAAAAATAAATGGTCATAGGTTAATTTACCTTCAAAATTGCTAGAATCCGTTCAACTTTTCCACCTAAGTTGTGCTAAGAAAGCACCTGAATACACATGCACACTTGAGAAATACCTAAATTTTGAATAACAGTTTCCTTATAAAAGCATCATGACTAAAAAAACTCAAGATTGGTTGTTAAGCAAATAGCTGTCATGCAGTTAAATTCAGACTTAGAGATTCTCCTCTATGTTTTTAATTCCTAACACTTGTATCTTTTTCTTTCTGGGTAGTGTAATGAGCTCTTAGGCTCAGACAAGCTGTTACAAAGAAGAAATCATGCCTTATTTATATCATGCTTAGAACCCTGGCTGTTCAATATCTCCAAAAATAAACAGTTTTTCTCCTATTTACTTTCACTTTCTATATGACATGCCCATAGTAAAGTGAGATGAATAGTATTTTCTGCTATCACTAAAAACTTCATGAAAACCCTTCAATTTTAATATGGACATTTAAAGTCTTCATTTTAGGATTATGGAATTAAATTTAAACCAATCTACATTTATGTTTTAGAAAAATAAGTAAATTAAGAGACTTTACCACAATCATGCAGAAAAATTTATTCATATACTAAAAATTAACAGGAGACTAATTTTTATGTACAAAAATAAAACAATTTGTGTAAATTTATAAAACTGAAAGTAGAACTCCAAGTCCCCTGCCTGGAAAGTCTTAAAGATGGAGTATTAAGAAAAGTTAGCACTGGGCACTTGATTTTCACTGTTTCAACACGTGACCTTGGGAATGTCATGTAATTTCTCTCATTTCTAGTTCTGTAAAATGGGAATGTCATCTGTTTGCCTAATAAGGACAATCAGACAGTGGGATAAAAGAATCAATATCTATTTTTTTTTAAAGAAACTTGTCTAATTAGTATGCTTTAATCATCACTTGTACAGTACATTCCTTCTCAGGAATCCAATTCCAAGAGAAATATTTAAGCAGACGCTGAAGACAGATTTCCTTAAGGGAATGATTTTATAAATCTGGAAAGCAATGTAACAAGCTTATAAATTAACAAGTTGATTACATAAGTCTTGACAAACCCAGGCTTTAAAGTACACTGATACACATGCTGATAGATTGATTTGGGACACAGCGCCCCAACCATGGACAAGGAAGCCAAACTGAGGCATCTGATGCTTGATGGGAATTCGATGGAAATTCAACAGGATGACCAATATTTGCAGTTCCATCACCTGCAAGCCCGGCTTCACCTTAAAACCTGATAAAATGTGAAATGCATTAAGAGACAGCTTTACCTCTCGCTAAGACAGAAATTGCACTCAATTAAATGCAAAGGTGGTGGTGGTGGGGAAGGTAACGTGACAGTTTGAAACCTCCTGTATCCTTAGGCAACTGCACATTTAAGAACCCTACAGTTAACCCCCCCCACATCAACACCAATACAGGACTTGAACAGAACTCCCAACGAAGCTACTGGGTTGCATCTGCCCCAACTGCTAGGAACAGCACAGCTCCAGACACCCCCCGCCCCCACCCCTCCAGATAAAAAGGCTAGCACTTTCCCGAATCCCAAGTGCAAGTAAAAGGCAGGAAGGTTTATGTAAAATGGTCCGGCAAGAAATCAACAGGCGATGACTATGGAAAAGAACGGAGGTTTCCCAATCCGAAAAAATTCTAGCTCTCCCTCGGGAACGGCTCTGCTCCTCCTTCTTTACCCCGCTGCCCTTTCTCTACAAACAATATCCTCATTCTATTGTAAGGCTGCAGTTTTACCAAGGAACCCCCTTGCTGCGGCCGGATTTCCAGATTCGCTGCAAAAAGGAAAAACACATCCAGGGCAGAATGCACACCCCACTGAAGACCCCGGTCGCGGCGAGCCCGGCCGGGGCGCGGGGCCGCGCGGGCGCCGCACTCGGCCCGCTCCGGGGCGGGGCGCGGGGATGCGGGCGCCTCCCGAGGTGCCGCAATCCCGCCGCGGCCGCAAGGGCAGGGCCTCGGGGCGCTCGCGGCCGGGCGCCGCAGTGACGGATCCCGCTCGGGCCCCGCCGCCGCCCCGCCGCCAGGCCGCGCCGCCGCCTCGGCGGGTCCGGGCCGCCGCCGCCCGGGTCCCGCGTCCTCCCGGGCCCGCGCCGCAGCCGGCGCGGGGAGCGCGGGGCGCGCAACTTACTTTCCGCCCGCGGCGGGCGACCCTGCCCGGGCACCCAGCCGGGCGACAGCGCGGGCGACCCGGAGGCGGGGGCCCGCCCACACCCCCTGCCCGCGGCCGCCGCGCCCGGCCGCGCTCTGCGCCGCCCCTACCTCAGCCGCCAGGCGGGCGTCCGTCCGCAGCGGCCGTGGCGCCGACGACTCCCTCCCGGCCGCCGAATCCCCGCACCCAGCGCTAATCATAATAACGAGCGGGCGGCCGGCCGCGGGGGGGGGGGGGGCAAGGCTCGCACTGCGCCTGCGCGGGCCGCACGTCACTGTGACGCGCCGCCGGGGCGGGGCCGCGGGAGGAGCGGGGCGGGGCGCACCTGCGGGCCCCAGCGCGCGCGCTGCTGGCGGGCATCCTGGCGGCGCCCCGACCCCGGCGAGCCCGCGCCGCGGCCGGCGGTAGGAAGCGGGCGAGTCGCCCGAGAAGGCTGGGGCGCGAGGAAGGAGGAAGCGCCAGGGACTCGAGACAAAGGCCGAGCCAAGCAGCGCGAGCTGTCAGGAGAAAGGGAAGGGAAGGGACTGGATCTGCTCAGGATGCGGCTTCCTGAGGGCGAGGGGCTGGGAGCTGCGAGCACCTTGCCCGTTTGCAGGTCGACACCATCTCCCGCCCACGTTTAGGCAAGGAGAGGGGGAGAAAATAAATATATACTCGTATACGCGTTCCTACCTGTGTATTTTTTTTCCTCTGGAGTTTCTTCTTTCTGGGAACCCCAGTTTTGAAGGACTCTTGTTGATCTGGCTGCTGTCTAGAAAAAGGTCCGGCATCAGAACGCACTGCTGGCTTTAAAGGTTAGCGGGAGCCACTGGCCTGACCAGGCTTCCTCCCCTTGGAAACAACGTGGAAAGGCAAAAGGTCGTGAAAAGTATCAAAACATGCAATCAGGGACTCAAAACACGCCGGGCATCAATCGTGGCTCTGCATGCTCCGGCTGCATGGCCGTTAGGCCGGGTGGCTCGGGAACCGAGCTTAGCGCTGGCTGGAGAGCGCTTGCTGGCTGCGCAACGGAATCAGCTCTCCCGGGTACCTGGAGGGGAGCAACAAGCCAGATGTCAGGTTTATCCCGTCTGCTCTTCCCTTTCTTGTTTCTTCCTCCTTTCCAGCCCTCTTCCACGAAAGGACTCGTAGCAAAGCATACACGCACAAACAAAGCTGCTTAAATGCTCTGAATTTGATTAACTAGAAGCAGAGGAGAAATCTGGAAGGCTTTAGCAAATGTCTCCATTGACCTGCAAACATCAGAAGCCTTGCTTTCATACTTTCAGTAGCATTAGCCTTTACATGACTGAAGATAATGGGGGACGCGAGAGTGGGTTGTTGGGAGGTGCAAACCCTCAGGGTAACAAGCAGGTTTTCTTTTAAAGGGGATCCCCAGTTGCCCCAATGCCCTAGCATGGGATAATGGATCATTGACTGGGAAAAGCCTCAGGCCCTGGGCCTCAGGGCTGGGCCTCTGCCTGTCAGGTCTGAGTCAAGGCCTTGATTCTGGGATCATTATGACTTAGAAAGACCATTAAAAAAAAATGATCCTACTTGGATACATTTTTAAATCCTGACATTCTAACTCTAGCAGTATGTTAAGCAAGAGCTCCTAACTTGGTTTGTGGAATTCGTTCCTTTGTTGGAAAGCTAGAAAGCTGGAAGACTGTGCCCTTTTCCCCTCAGGGAGATATCACTATTCAGAGAACCCTGTAGCCAAGTAAAGGGAAAAAATACCACTCTAATGGTCTCCCAAGGGAATGATACCAATGGTTGAAGGCCTCCACTACCAGGTCCATAGCCCCTGAGATGTAATAATAACCACAAAACAATGGCCATACTAGATAAACCCTTGCAAAGCCAGTGTTTATCTTCCTGCTGTGTAGCTCAGGTTTTGAATAAATTCTATAAGGAAAACAAAGGCATAAGAATAGCCAAACAATAACTGAAAGGGAACAGAATAATAAATTGATTTAAATAAAGTGGACTCCAACTCTCTTCCAGAGAAGGATGCACTACAGGCCACGTGGTAAATCACTTACTCATCCCCAGTGTTTCTTAGGAAGCTGGAGTGCTGCTGGCAAGAACATGACCCATTTTCAGTTCCACACCATAAATGTGGTAACATGATCTGATTATACTTAGGCAATATTTAAAAATATTCAAGTACAAATTAATATATTATTACTTAACTTTGAATTTAAGCAAATGTGTTTATTGTTAATGATGAAACCCCCTTCTCCAATTTACCCTGGGGCTTTCTCCAACACAAACTGCTTTTTTAATGTTAGGTCTTTTTATGGACCTGTAAGAAGCTTTAATTAGATATACAGACTCAACAAAAAGACAAGATGGAGCATGCAGGCTTGTTTTACAGTCTCTGTGATTCAGATCTCAAAAATAACATAATGCCACCAATTTAAGTAAGTTGTTTATTGGAAGGAAACCAGGGAGATGCTACAAATTACAAGAAGATGTGAAAAGCAAGGAAATTCATGGAAGGGTTGCCATTTTCATCTTAGGACTCCCCCCCCCCCAAAAAAAAGCAGCATGTAAAACAAGGCTATCTTCTCCAGATGTTGTCAGTTTTCATATTTTACAAGCAATTTTTAAAAGATACACTTGAAACAACAGGTATTAGTATTCATGCTTAATTCGAGTTGTGACATTTCATTTAATGATTTCCTTTAACTTAATCATTTTGTACACTGACATTTGTGCATTTTTAAATCCTGACTTCACCCCAATTGGACTAAAATAATACTTCATTTGAATGGCCTCAAGAGGGTTCCCCAAAGACTTTCCCTCATCACCCCCTTGGCATCAGTTTGTCTTTCTTGTATCTCAGTTGTCAGGTAAGGTCATTGTGTATGTGAGAGAGAGAGAGAGAGAGAGAGAGTGTGTGTGTGTGTGTGTGTGAAAGAGAGAGAGAGAGGTTTGATAGTTACAAACCAGGATTGAAACTAAGGGCTGCACTAGCCCTTAACTCTGGTTCTTTTCCACCTGTGAACCAGGGAAATGTGGGAAACCTTGCCTGACATTGAATGCCTGCCCCAACACTAAAAGCAGCTTGCTTGACTTTCTGTTTGTTTCCTCTTCTGTAAAATGGAAATGGTGATTATGATAACAATACATTTCTTATAAGCTATAGTGGGGAGAAATATCAGGATGAAACCAGAGGGGTGGGGGTGCAAAAATTCACCAGAAACAAAGTGGAGAGCAGAAAAGGGGAATTTATTGAAATACCCTGCAAGAGAGCAGGGGGCAAGACGGAAAGGTCTGCTGAAGAATTTGTGGCTCCCTTTTAAACCTGTTTACATGGCTTTTCATGACTGGGGAGTATGCCTCTGCCAGTCGCTATCTGCTTGAACATCAGATTTGGGTGGACCTTCCGCACAGGAGGTGTCCTGCCTGGTTCTGTTTGTCCTGTTCCCTCATTCCTGGGAATTCCCCATGACCCCCTATGGGTCATGTGGACCCATGCCCAGGTCCCCATGGCAACTCTATGGATGTCCCTTTCTTATCTAGATTGTGTCTTCCAGCATTGTTCAGCTGAGTAAAGTGCAAAAAACTAAGCTTTAACTATTAAATGTACGCCAACGTAAGGTTGGTGTAACGCAGTAGTTCTCAAAAAGTGTGTTTCCTGGACCAGCAGCATTAATTTCTTCTGGAAACTGGATGGAAATGCAAATTGTTGGGCTTCAATCCAGACCTGCTAAATCAGAACCTCTGATTTCTGTCTGAATAAGACTTCTAGGTAATTCTGGTACAGGTTGTGAACTACTATTGATGGAATTAAGCGAGTTTATATAAAGTATTAAAGCAGTACCTGGCACTCAATAAGCAGTATATTTATGAATATTTATTAAATGAGTGCAATATGATGTTGCCAAGATACATAAAGTTTAATTTAGCCCCAAAGAAGCAGGCCCATGTTCCTTCAAGAAATTAATCCTGTTCAATCCTTTATCCAGAGACTTTCAGAGGGCCCTTCATGATCTGGTCTCCTCTTTCCTGCACTTTCTATTCTCATGGGTACCAAATCTCCAGAATTCTCAGTTTTTAGAAAGGGAATTGCTTCGTCACACCTTCAAGTCTTTGCCATTCTGTCCCCTTTCCGGAAATGTCTCTCAACTCTTTCTTTACTTCCTACATTTGCGATTTCCTGAATTCCTACTTACCCTTAAAAACCTAACTTCAGAGTCGAACCTTTTTCACGGTGCCTCATTGTCTATCATAGGGCTTTGTAATTTTACTCTTCAGTTTTTCCCTTTGGAACTAAAATTCCTGGAAGACAAGGATTTTATTTTATTCAAATTTCTATTCATGCTGCTTGGTATAGAGAGCTTGGGGTATTTTTTCTATATAGGTTATTTAAGAATTTGAATTCATTATGAACATCTTAAAATTGGGAGATTTAATTTCTTAACAATTTTACTGAGATGTAATTTACTTATAAAATTCACTCATAATACATGGTAATTCAGGGATTTTTCGTAAATTTGTAAAAGTTGGCAACTGTCATCTCAGTCCACTTTCAGTAGAGTCCCATCATGTCCACCAAGTTTTCTTATGTGCATTTGTAGTCAGACACGTTCCATTCTCCAGTTCTCATCAACCAGTGATTTGCTATCTACCACTAAAGATTTGCCTTTTCTAGAAATGTCATATAAATGGAATCATACAATGTGTAATCTTTTGCATCTGGTTTCTTCCACTCAGTGTGATGTTTATCCATGTTGAAGCATTAGCAGTTCATTATTATTGCTGAGGAGTATTCCATTATGAAGATACATTAGATTTTGTTTTCAGTCATTTACCAGATGATGGACATTTCACTTATATCCATTTTTTGCTATTATAGATAATGTTGCTATGAATATTTACATAAATTCTTGATGGGAATATGTTTTCATTTCTCTTAGGGATATTGTGGATGGAATTATTGGGTGATGTTGTAACTATGTTTAACATTTTAAGGCACTAAAAAAATGTTTTTTGAATTGATTATTCAATTTTACATTTCTACCAGCAATATGTGGGGTTCTAGATTCTCCATATCCATGCCAACACTAATACATAAATTATAATATTAGACTTTTAGGTATCACTATTTTAACAAATATGTAGTGATATCTCATTGTGATTTTAATTTGCATTTCTTTAGTTTCTAATCATGTTGATCATCTTTTCATGTGCTTTTTTCATATGTCTTCTTTGATTAAAAAAAAGTCTGTTCAAATCTTTTGCCCATTTTTAATTGGGGTATTTGTCTTATTGAGTCATAAGAATTTTTGAAACATTTCAGATCCAAGTCCTTAATTAGATATATGATTTGCAAATAAGTATTTTCTTCCAGGCTGTGGCTTGTCTTTTCATATTTTTTATGATATCTTTGGAAAGTGCCAGAGATTTGAATTTTGATGAATTCCCATTTATCAGTTTTTTCTTTTATGAATGTTTTTGGTAGTATATCTAAGAAATTTTTGCCTGAGCCAAAGTCACAAAGATTTTTTTCCTGTGTTTTTTTCAAGTTTATGGTTTTCAATTGAACATTAAACACTATAATTTATTTTGATTTAAATTTTAATTATGATATAAGGTAAAGGGTATTTTTTTTTTTACTAATGTATTCTTTGCATGTAGGTAAAACTGCCCCAGAAGCATTTGTCCAAAAGAGTGTCATTTCACAATTGAATTTCCTCAACACCTTTATGGAAAATCAACTTAACCACAATTGGATGGATTTTCTGGACTTGTTATTTGCTTCTTTTGATCTATATGCATAGTCTTATGCCATTTTGACATAACCTTGACTATTATTGTTATAATAAGTTTTTAAAGTGAGTAGATTAAGTCTTCCGATGTGGTGTTCTTTTTCAAAATCATTATGCTATTTTTATGTATGCAGCATTTCCATGTAAACTTTAGGATCAGCTTATCGATTTCCACCCAAAAAATATAAGGACATATTTTGATTGTCAATGGTATTGTGTATACAGACCAGTTCAGGAAGAATTACCGTCTTAACAACAGTGAGTCTTTCCATTCATGAACATGGGACATCTCCCCATTTACTTAGATCTTTCAAAATTTATATCAGCTATGTTTTGTAGTTTTTAGGTCTTGCATATCTTTTCTTATGTTATTTCACAGTGTTTTATTTCTTTTATGCCTCTGTGAATTGCATTATTTTCATTTATTTTTTGAATTGTTCCTTATCAGTATATAGAAGTATTATTTATTTCTGTATCCTATGACATTTTCATTTATTGTATTCATTAGTATTTTCAGATACAGGGTTATACTATCTGCAGAAAGAACAGTTTTACTTCTTTTCTAATTTGGATACCTTTTTATCCCCTTGTCTTCTTGACTGGCTGTAGCTTCCAGTATGATTTGAATAGAAGTGATGAGAGCGGACAGCTTTGCTTTATTCTCAAATTTATGGAAAACACCTTTAATCTTTCCTTAAAAAAAAAAAAAAGACAGATAGATGCTTTTTAAAATCTGTTTGAGGAAATGAGTGTTTGGTTTTGTTAAGTGATTTTTCTGCATGTATTGATGTGACCATAGTAAATTTTGTCCTTCATTACATTAATATGATGTGTAGCATTAATTACTTCTCAGATGCTAAATCAGCTTGCATTGCCAAGATAAATCCCACCTGGTCATTTTTATGTATAGCTGGATTTGTTTTTTGTGTTTATATACATGTGATATATTGCAATGTCATTGGCCTTAATGAATTTGAAAATGGATTCTTTTTGAGAGCCTGTAGGAAAAAACCTAGTTCAACTAACACCTGGATTTGAGCCTCATGAAAACCTAAACAGAGAATCTGGTGAAGTCTGCCTGGACTTCTGACATTCAGAACTGTGAGATAATAAATGTGTGTCAATTAAGCCACTAAAGTTTGTCATAATTTTTTACAAAGCAAAGAAAAGTAATACACCAACTTTGTCCAGTTTCACTCTGCCATAGCTGGAAGTTCTACCTCATGGCAGTTAATTTTGAAAAATAAAATCAAGATTTCTAGCTTCACTTGAAAAATGGGAATATCTTGCAAGTTGAGATTTGGGTTTCCCACATGTCAAACCATCTGCTAGAGCTGAGCCGTGACTTTCCCCATCCTCCTTATGAGCCAGGGTCTAGGTCTTCTAGTTTATCACCCTAGGCCTGCATCTCCAATTGCAGGCCTAGCCTGTGGACATCTGGGTCTGTGAAGCACTTGATTAGCACATGCCCAACTTGTAGTAATAAATGCTCAGTAAATGTTTATTGGATGAGTGAACCAAACCACAGAGTAGGCAACATGTGGGGGGATTTTTACATACAAGTGCATAAATGGATATTTGGGATGGTTGATGACATTATACCCTTCAGTGTACTTAGGGTGGAGTTAAGGGCATGACCCAAAGAATCTGTGCACCTGCAAGAGACTTCCAGAAAGACCCATCAACTTCTGTTTACATCTCATGTGTGCATATGGCCAGTCCTAGTTCCAAAAGAGGCTGGGGAATCATGTCAACTGCTCCTACAAGGACATCAGGGTTCTGACAGAAAGGAGAAGCAAGGATGGATATTGGTGTAGTAATCAACAGTCTCAACACCCAGACCCCAGAAAAGAACATGACCAGCCTTCTTGTGGCCCTTCCCTTCAGTATTCCCTAAAGGGTAACCACTGCTGTCTTATACTATTGTCTCTTCTTCAGCTTCAATAAGTGGTCTCATACAGAGTTTCTTCTTTTGTGTCTGAGCTTTTACTTGAAGCCTGAATATTAAAAAATAAAACAACACAATCAGAGCAGGTCAATTTTACATGACTTATTAATTAGCCTTGAGGAAACCATGACTATCTGTAATGGAATTATCCACCTCTGTTCCTTAAGTTAGTTATCAGTAAGTACCCATTTGCCCTTCAACCATGAACAGTTAAGAGAAATGACAAGTAGATATAAACAACTAATGGGGGCCTCCCCGGTGGCGCAGCGGTTGAGCGCTGGGTTGCGAGGCTGCCCCGAAGCCTCTGCGGCGCCGGTTCGATCCCCGGCTGCTCCCCAGCCACCAGAGGAAGGTCCCGCCTGGTGCACAGACTTCTCCTGCCGCCCGCTGCTCCCCTCAGCAGTGTACCTCGGTCCTTCTGCCTGCTCTGCTCCCCGCTCTGGCTCTGGTGAATTCTCTCACCCTCCCGCGCTTCTGACTGTTCCCAGTGCTTGTATAAATAAATAAATAAATCTTTAAAAAAATTAAAAAATAAACAACTAATGGTCTTTCCCAGGGGAGGTACTCAAAATATTTTCAAATCAGACCCACATGATCACTATATGTGTGGAAGCCCCTAGTTTTGTATGGAGGGAGGGTCTTTGGGCCCCTGGGATGCCAGGCCTCAACCCTCAGTTGCTGGATTATAAGGACTTGGGCAGGGAGGGCCATTCCTCAGAGAGGAGCTGGGACTCCGAGGCTCCAGGCAATGGCTATGTTTCAGAGCAGAATAAGCTCAATATTTTAAAGTCAGTCCTGAGTGCTGACTCTGTAATGCTGCCCTTCACCAAACAGCACCAAGAAGCTTGTGGTCTCTGGCGAAACTGTGGCCAGGACATATTCTGGTATCACTACAGAATGAATGATGAGGTGATTCTGGTCTGTCCCCTTACAGACAAGAGGAGACAGGACAGGGGCAGCTCAGATCCTGCAGCTGGAGTTGGCACCTGATAACCAAGCTGAGCTGTGCTGAGCCACAGGGCATGGATGTCAAAACAGCTGACATTTATTTCCTTTGGGCAGTCTTGCAAATGAAAGCTTTACTCATTTCCAGCTCATAATTCTCTTTAACTGTCCCACCCTGCTTCAAAATCAGAAAGAGTTAGACATTATATAAAAATAGAAAATAAGAGCAAGATAAGGAAAGTTGATTTAGGACTCAAGACAACTCTCCCAGAAATGGTAACCCTATATTAACCCTCTATTGACTCCTAGCCCTACTCCCTTGCCTGTTGGGACTAGAGAGACCAGCAAAATTGCTCATTTTCCCAAACTTCCTTGCAAGTAGGGGTGGCCATATGATCCAGTCTGGCCAATAATATCTAGGAGTAATTCAGCTGGGGTGAGGATGATTTGGGGAAAGTGTTTGATTTTCTGATACAAAGGGACAGCTGCAGCTGGCATTGACCTTCCCCTCTCTTTCTGCCCTGATTATGGGCAGGATGCCTGGAACAGGAGCTGCCATCTTGCAACCATGAAGGACAGGCCAAGAGAATCACATCAATGCTGGCTCTGGATCTCATGAGCTGCTGAACAAATGCTAACAGCTGCCTACTCCAGACTTTCTGTTCTGTCAAAAATCGGAATACTCTGTTCATAATGCTCACTTATAGTTGAAAGCATTCCTAACTAGTACAATTCAGTAAAGGATTACTTGTCATGAATAGGCAAGGGGGTGGGGGAGGCTTTTCCAAGTCTATTTAATGCAGCAGATAGAAGCTGTGAATGCTTTCCTCAAAAACAAGAGAGCAGAGAGTACCACTGGGGTCAAGTCAAGACGATACAGAAGCTGACTATGATTCATAAAGAAGTTTATTGTATTTATTTTTTTCACCACTCTTTTACATGGCTGGACTTGTATTAAAAGTTAAAAACATTATTTTAATTTGATTTTCCAGCATTCTAGATGCCAATAGCAACATAAATGAGAAAACAATAAAGAAAAATTCTTGTCAGGGCCTTCCCTGGTGGTGCAGGCGGTTGAGCGCCGCTCTGTGAAGCTGTCCACCGCCTCTGCAGCACCGGTTCGATCCCGGCGGCCGGCGATGGCCCCACATGTCACGGCAGACCTCACCTGTCGCGCCCGCTGTTCCCCTCAGCAGTGTATTTCATCAGTCTGCCTGTTCTGTTCCCTGCTCAGTCTCTGGAGAATCCTCTCACCCTCCCGTGCATCTGGCCTGTACCCCAATTCCTGTATAAATAAATAATCTTTTTAAAAAAAAACCTGAAAAAAAAAAGAAAAATCCTTGTCAAAGTCTGAATTTTATTTCTTTTCTTCATAGAGTAACTTTTATCAAACCTAAAACTAATATTACAATCACAAAACTAGTCAGGTGCCTGTGCTTTAATGCAGAGAATATTAGGGGCACTCTAGAGATACTAGTCCTGCCCAGCACACCTTCCAAGGTCTTGTCCATCTGTGCGATTTTTGGTGCTTCCTTTTGTTCTTGCATGTCCCCAAGAGCACTTCGCTCTTTCTCTTGACTTCTGATAACTTGTCCCACCTCTTCCACCAGACTGAACTGCTTCTTCCACTACTACACACCCACCAAGGACCAAGAATCAATTCGGGTTATTCTCTATATTACCCACAGGGTGGCTGGTATTAACACATAGAAGTACTACATAAATACTTGGGGAATATATGAAGAAAATCCACTGTTTTACACCTGTAGAGTCTGAAATGCCCAAGGTCAAAGTTTCTGTGCTAGAACTTCAATTCTTCAGAGTCTGAACCATTCCTGAGAACAGAAACCTCTGGTTCCTAAAGCAGTGCTATATCAAAATCTCCTTTTTGATTCATAAGAATCTTCCTTTTTATGTGAGGATCTTTCCTCTCGCCAAACATGCCCTTTCCAATGCTTCCCAAGCCCCCGTTTTCAAAACAAATTCATCATATTCTCTGCCATGACATGTCTTTCTAGAAGCCATTACTTAAATAGTTTTTAGGCAAAAGATTATTTAAAAATTATACAGCACAGACAATGAGGTGTCTTCTTTAATAACATCAGAAATACATGAAATCCTCAACAGTCATGTTTTCAGAACTATTAACTTGTCATTTTTTTGAATTTGGGCCCCAAAGTCACCATAATGTGCATGGGAATCTACTCCAAACTGAAAATAGCATCGGTTTTCTTCATGCCTTGCTGACCAATTTGAGCCAGTCTTTAGCCAGAAGTCATTTCAGTTAGTCCTCCCAACCCACCTTCCAGAAAGACCCTTTTTTCTGACTGGGGGTGACCACCTCACCCCCAATCACAAACCAAGTGAGGGAAAGTCAACCTGGACATTTGTCTCCCATCCTCATTCCTTGTTGCTTCCTTCTATATCCTTCAGGTTTTAGTGTCAGTGTTCCAGTCTCTGAAATTCCAGACACACACCCTAAACCTGAGTTGAGTGGCCTTCGTTGTGCTCCCATAATATAGCACCTGTTATCTGATATGATTCTTCCAAAATTCTCTCTTATCTTCACTTCTCCAACATAGAGACTGCAAGTCTCACCCTGGTATCCCCAGTGCCAAGTACATGGTAGCTACTAGTAAACACTCGTTTTTGTGACTATCAAGGAGTTGAATGAATGGCTTTCAAGATTCAAATGTGCAATAATTGAAACTCTAAATTTTGACCATCTTACTTGTTACAGAGTTATAGAAATACTTTTGGTCCTCAAGGTTAAACTTAAATAAATTGTGTTGGAAAGGGAGGAGCCACTTAGTCTTCAGAAAGTGATTGAAAAATTGGATGGGAGAAATGGGCAGTTATACCGGTACCCATCATCACTTCCTCTCATTCTTCTCTTTCTCTCAGGCCAGCACCTCTGAAAGACTATCCTGAGGTTTTACTTGGCCCCTTCATCTAGTTTTGCCCTTGGGAATAGAGAGTTGGAGTTGTGGATAGTGGTGAAAGGAACAAAGACCACTGGCAAGAGCTGAGCCCTCCTTTCTGAGTGCGGCACACTCCTTTACACTGCCTGGGGACTTGGCTCACCTGGAAGATGACTAAATTTTGATCCACAATCACTATTGGGGCCCCTTCCAACTGGGGCCTTGTGACAAGACATGATGCAAATTAGTAGATCTCAATCTGTAATGAGGAGGATGGGTGTGGATTTTCATGATAATCCCTACTCTTCCTAAATGGTAAACTCCCATTTATTCAAGGTAATGGAGTATTTATGTGAGCTTAGAGTCAAGAGAAGGGCCAGAAAATATCCAAGTACAAACTGTGGAAAGAGGATTTTTTTTTTTCAACAAACGCTTATTGAGGTAACATGGCTTATAATATTACATAAATTTCAGGTATACAATATTACAATTTGACATCTGTATATCCCATCTGTGATCTTTTACATGGCCTTTTATGTGATCAACTATAACAAACACTACACTAAATGAAATCAACCAAAAGGCTTCATTCAGATTTCAGTTAATAGTCACGATCATTAACTGGGGGCGTTGAGAGGTGGGGAATTACTAGATTCTATAAATTGAGGTTTAATAAGCAGGAACTGTACTGTCACCAAATATCTATAAGTTCAGGCCTACAGAGTTGAATCATATTAAACATGGTATCTTTCAGCAGATTCACCCATTGTTAGTTCTGGTCAGATATGATCAGTTTTATATTATTGTCATTGTATACTCAATGTCCAAAATAACCTGCCCCAGATGAGAAGTCATTTAGAAAAGGAGGAAAGATAGGAACTCTTGGGCCAAAAGCCATGCTCAAGGTTCAGAGTCAGTTACACCATCATCCTAAGCATTGGGAACATGAAAATTCTAAACCACATGTTATCTTCAAGGAGGTCACTGTTCATTTGTTGCCAAGGTGTTATCAATACACAGTGCAGTCATGCAAGAGTTCAGAGACAGGAAAACAAGAACATGTCCACAAGCAGATGTACATATTGCTTTTAAGTGATACCAAGCTTTTATCTTGGCAATGCATCCAGACCCACCAGTCTTTCAGTTCCATGAGGGCAGGAACTCTCATGGAACTGAAGGTTTTTGCTCACCACTGTAGCTCCAGCATTCTGCAGTGGTGCAAGGCACAGACTAAGAGCTAAGTAAATATTTGTCAGATGAATGAACCAATAGGCATACTGTCATGTATACTTGGGAAAAGAAAAACTGAGAAGCAGAGAAGCTAACTGATTTATTTGAGTTGATCATCACCAACTCAGCAGTTTCCCATTTGACTCATTACAGCTGGTAGCTCGTAAAACATAATCAAATTCTTGTTCCTTTAGTATTCTCTGGAAGACAGGAAAATATAGGAACATGACATATATATATGTAGGCCCAAAGGTAAGACTTGATGCATGTCTAAAAAGTGGTGCCTACTATTTACAAAATTTTGGATAAAAAGAAAATTTCTTAGAAGGAATAGACATTGGATTTTAATGTTTTCAATGGCGAAATGACAAGTCTCCATGCCTCTGTGATACTATAGATACTGTGTAGCCATAGTGTATGTCAGCTAATTTTCTTATATTAGTAAAGGACATAACGGGGAATTTACATAAGTCAGAGAATATTTTAAAATTCCAAACAGAAAACTGCTAATGAATTTGGTTTGGGGCATCTTGTCACCAGAAAAATGATAGACCTTTCCTAAACACCTTTGGCTGTTTGCTCATCAAGAAAATTCACACATTTACTTTCTGTAAAAAGTGTCAAATGAAAAAAAAACAACAAACCAGGCTGAGTGCAGTTGTACTCCTATTGGGCTGGGGACTGGGCCTGTTCTTTCAACTCAATATATGTTGGGAAAACCTTAGAGAACCATGAGAGAGCTCCACTCAGAGAAGGTGCATGAGGCCAGTATCTTTTTGTTCCATGTCAGGGAGATTTTACAGGGTGCAGACTGAAATGCTGAGTCCCAGTTACATTCTCACCCATGGGACCAAAAAAAAAAAAAAAAAGCCTATGTTTCTTTTGTTTTTAGTAGTGCTTTTCATGATTTCCCCAAAATTTGTCTCTGCTGCAGTGACTCCCACGAGGCCTTCCTCAAGCCTCTAGAAGCTCCTGATCTGTACTTTTAACCAATTGTAGGATTGTCTGCATTGCAAATCCTGCTGGCTTTTCTCTGCTGGTAATTTTTTGATGCTTCCTGAAGTCAGTCAATTATGAGTATGTGGGTCTGAAAGAGCCTTTAAAGAAGCCTTAGTCCAGCCTCGTGCATTTAGATCCTGTTGGTTCCTTCTTGTCCCGAACTTTGCACAGCAAACAAGGAACTTTGCACAGCAAACAGGGTCTAAGTAGACCCTGATGATGCATCTAGGATGGGCCACTTCATCGCTCCCAGGCTTGGTCAAAGCCTTGGTCCAGCATTGGGACTGAAATCCCAATGGGAGAAAAAACAACACTGTCTTCAAAAGGTCATCGAAGTGAAGATTAAATAAGTGAACTCACGAGGAGAGCACGGAAGGATCAGTAAATGTCAGCTGTACCAGAAGTAGGAGGAGAGTTCCTAGTACCTTTGGAGCAGGAGTTCTGATGCCAAAACACCAGACTTGGTATGAAAGCAAGGCCCAAACAAAGAGATTAAATGGAAGGTACAAAGGCTCTCAGGGCTGTAGCTATTTTGGTAATAGCCGTTAATATTTAAAATGCTCATCTCTCCATAAACAGCAACCCAATCACCCTTACACAGGTGGTGTGTTCAAGCATGTTCACCATATCATTACACTGTAGCATTACAGAAAAATGATCTAGTAGTCCACTCATGGCTTTTAATTGTAGACAGTGGCATACTCTCCAGCAAAAGGATGGGGTGGCCCTCTGTTTTTTGACATAGAAAATTCCTCAAAACACATTATTGGGTGGGAAGAAGAAAATTGCAGAAAGGCACAAGAATCACCATTTATGTGAAAACACAAACACAAAATAACCCTATATGATTTCTCTAGGAAGATGTGTATTTACAAATAAAATGAAGATGTTCTAGAAACAGGGTGTGGGAACCAGATGAGACATCAGTTGATTATTCACACTGTACTTCACATCAAAAGTAAAAGTCGTCACATATAAAAACTAATTACAGCTATTTATGTATATACCTAATGTCTCTAGGCATGTATAACAATTATGATGAATGTAACAGAGTATACTGTTGAAATAATCTATTATAAATTTATTAAAGTAATTTATATTTTTATTTATTTAATGTATAATTTATATAGGAAATAAAAGAGTCCCTTTAGGGTGTCAAGCGTGGTCTCATTCCCCAGTGTACCGAATCCTATATGTTTAGGATGTGAGCCAGCCAAAGACTTACATTTTTAGCAAGGCAATTCTGCTGTTCTTGATGGTCCAAGGCCCACGTTTTGAGGACATTTCATTTAAAAAGTCTCTTATTCCACTGTAACTCACATATGAGTCACTCAGGAAGTTGTGAAATTGCAGGTATGGAGGAGGGGTTGGCATTCTGGTCTCTCACAAGCTGATGTGGCCAGTCCTCTGGTGTGATCGTGAGGCCTGACTGAAGAGTCAGGCTTTGAAATGGGTAGAAAGTCAGTGGGTACAGGAAGGCCCTGAAAAGATGAGGACAGATGTGTGGAGGCAGAAGTGGGGAACGAGGCCAAGGAACAGCAAGGGGGACCGGTCTGGACAAAGGGGCAGCAAGAGAGTGTGGCTGAGGACCTGGCCCTTGGTCAACTGCAGCTGCTGCTGGTTTTAGGGTGTATCTCAACATCTCAATCATGAAGAGAGGAGAGGACAAACAGGGGGTGAGAGCCAGAGTGGCAAGATCATGGCCCCAGGCACATGTCTGAGGGGCAGCTGGTCTGGCTTGGAATTGATATCAGGGCTGCCCAGCAATCCAGGCCCCCACAAACAGGGAGGAGGTTGCTCTAATTATTTTCCTGGCATGGCAGTGGGATTCTGTATTACAGGAGGCCTGGAGCTGCTTATATTATTGAATGGACACAGGGGATACTCTTCAGAGACACAAAGCGACTGTAATTTTTCTTTGTGTGATAAAACACTTTTTCCAACTTGGTAGAAGAAAGCTTTACTTTAACAGGATTCGAGCCAACCAGCTCATACAACCTTTGAGAGGGCTTCGGGACAGTGTAGGTGATTAAGGTCAAGATGAGAATACAGGCTAGGGTAAGGCAGGGACAGAGCATTGCAAAACCCCACCATTCCTTGTCACACTTGACCTTTAGGGAGGCTATTCAACTCCGAATAGTTAACTTAATTCTCTGCTCTAATTTTCAGGAGGAGATGGAGCCACCCACTTTTTTCCCAGGCTCATAGCTAGATTGATTTCAGAGCAGCAGGCTCCCATTTGTGCCCGATTTGCATTTCCAGCTCCAGAGGCCTCCCAAAAGTTTCCCCTGACTCCCCCCCCAGAGCAGGCAGTGAGCTCAGGCCCAGGGGCCTGCGCTGCGCACTGTGGAAAGGACGCAAGACCTTTCCAGTCCCATCTTACAATGGAGGGAGATTTTGAAGGGGCCGGGAGAAACTTCTACCTGATCTATAATGACCATTTCACATTTTGAGCTTTTGTCACTTGGAGATTACCAAACAATCTGTTTAAATTGCATCTGAAGGAAATACAGGCAGACACCTGCATTAAAACTTGACATGCCAACTTTGATTGCAGCTTAGTAGAATTAACAATGTACGTGAATGCTTACATGCAAAATTAAGGATCCAGTTCTGCTGCAGTAATAAGATTATGGGTTATTATAAGTACATCTTTTACAATTTGGTCTTAATGGTGCCACTGTCTTTTCAATTAAAAAAGCTTATACACACATGAATATTTTTATAAATCAAGTAATCTAATTTTTTTAAAAAACTTTTTTTAAATTAGAAAAGCATGCTATTATGGAAATAAAGATGGTATGATACAAACAATAAAATTACCCCCCATTTCTCCACTTAGAAATGAGTATTTTTTAGCACTTGAAAGAAGAAACTGGTTTTCTTAAATAAGCTTTTTATTTTGGAATTTTTTTTTAAAGATTTATTTATTTATACAAGCACTGGGTACAGTCAGAAGCGCGGGAGGGTGAGAGAATTCACCAGAGCCAGAGTGGGGAGCAGCGCAGGCAGAAGGACCAAAGCACACTGCTGAGGGGAGCAGCGGGCGGCAGGAGTGGTCTGCGCGCCATGTGGGACCCTCCTCCGGTGGCCAGGGAGCAGCCAGGGATCGAACCGGCGCCGCAGAGGCCGCGGGCAGCTTCGCAACCCAGCGCTCAACCGCTGCGCCACCGGGGAGGCCCTATTTTGGAATAATTTTAAACCTACATACAAATTGTGAGGATAATGCAGAGTTCCATACCCCTTCTCCTGGCTTCTACAGTGTTAACATTTTACATAACTGTCGAGAACATTTATCAAAGCTAAAATATTAACATTAGTACAACACTATTAGCTAAACGACAAAGTCTACTTGGATTTCCCAAGTTTTTCCTTCTTCTGGTCCAGGATCCCATCCAGGTTATGCCATTGGAGAGGCCCGATACTCAGTTTCAATAAGTCATTATTCTACCCAGGGGTAACATATAAAAAACTAAAAATAAAGTATTGCATTTATATGATTTGATATTTTTTGAGCCGCAGAATGAAGCACTGGATATCTGCAAACTTTAGAGGTATGGTATATAGCAGGTGTCTTAGTCCATTTGGGCTGCTAGAAAATACCACAGCCTGGGGGTCTTCTAAACAGCAGGGAAGTATTGCACACAGTTCTGAAGGCCGGAATGGGAGGTGCTCTGCTCTCCTGGCAAGGACAGACTTCATGGCTTTGTCAGTTACATCTGCCTCAGGGCCAGATAGCCCCTCTTCACTGCCTGAGGGCTTTCTGCTATGGCTTCAACCTCAGTTTTGTGCATTGTGACAGCTCAGGCATGTCATCCCCTAAGTCTCCATCATAGGACACACCCATGAACCTAGAGCTTATTTTTGAGAGTACTGCTAAGAGCCACATGGTAACTACCAAGGGATAGCCAACTCACTCAGGAGATTTTTGAAAAGCCATCAGGGACTCAAACATTTGACAAGAGAATGGAGAACCAATTCTGGGACTCTAGAGGGTGAGACATCAGAAACGGTGTGGCCCACGTGTGGATGCCATGGTGACAGAGTGCATCCTCCATCTGCCCCGACATAATACTCTCGTGAGTCTCTGGAAAGATTGGCTCCAGCAGCGACAGGCCTGCTCTTATGCCTTCCCCTAACTCCCAAAACCACACACAAAGAGAACTTCCAAGTGAGTAGGATACGACAGCACAGAAAGTCGGATTTCAGACAGCTCAAACTATGATATATGCCTGCTACGATACTGTGTTTATTTCTTCACCCGTCTTCTAAAGACTACTTCCTATGAGCCAAACCTGGTGGGAGGGAATCGGAAAGAACCTTCTCCCTGGGAGTCTGCATTTACTCACAGATGGGAAGCACACCCATAGTCTAAGTGTTGGAAGGGCCTCACAGCAAGTCTGTGCTGGATGCTGAAAAGCAGGGCTAGTTAATTCTGTGTGGGGAGAGCAGGAGGTGGCCGATAAAGCTTGATAGTAGAGGTAACACTGGAGCTGTGTCTTGAAGGAGGGTTGTTTGGCTGGCAGGCTGCTTGTAGACATGTTTGGGCAAAGGATGAGAACATTCCAGTCAGAGAGAACAACAGATGCCAATGCACGGAGGTGTGAAGTGGGCACAAGGTAGAGGGAGTTGTAAGTCATTTGCTATGGCTGGAATTCCCAGTTTGAATGAATCCTGGCAAAAGAAAATCTACAGTTGCTCAGATAACATGGGACATGCCTGGGACTTTGAATTTCATACTCTAGACCTGCACTAACACAGTAGCCACCAGCCAGTATGTGACTATTTCAGCTTTAATTAATCAAAATAAAATACAACTAAATTCAGTTCCTCAGCCACAGTACCCATACTTCAAGTGCTCAGGAGTCACTTTAAGTGCTCAATAGTAAATAGTCAAGTGTTCATTAGTGACGTGGCCGGGGATTACCATGTTGGACAGCACAGATAGAGAATATTTCTGTTGTCACAGAAAGTTCTACTGGGCCTGCTTCTCTAGGTTGCAGGAATCATGGGAAGATTTGAAGCAAGCAGATGACATGGCCACATTTCATAAAGCCCTCACTGTGGCCAAGGAACATAGATCAGAAAGGGGCATATCAGATGGCTGAGATTGGCTAGAAGACCATCACCACCACAAGTCACACCAGAAGTGGCCCTGTTTGCGGAACTTCTAATTTAGAGCTGAGTGAAGAATTAGTTAGGGTCACCAACATACCCCCTCAGTCCTGATGTCCTCCGACCCCAGTTGGGGAGACAGGCATCCCTAAAGGATCATAAACTAGTATATCTGGGCAGATGACCCCATGGGGATGGATTTCATTTCATCTTCAGTAGGTCCTAAGGCTTTCATGATAAACTTAGGGTATATCCACAAGACACAAGGACACCTCAACCTAGGAGTCATACCAACTGGATGGAGAAGACTTCAATGTTGTCACCTTAAAGGTCAGGTCAGATGTTCAAGTGAATCCACAGTTGCCCATTGTCCTTAATATCGAAGCAGCCAGAAGTTGGGAAATTAAGAAGGCAGTAATAACCCCAAAACCTGACAGATACCCTGTGAGCTCTGTTAAGTTTCCCTAGCTGTTTGCAGTTGCAGACCTGGGGTATGGGTCTGTTGACACACCCAGGCTCTGAATGTTGTTAGTGACAGTGTGCCCAATGTGCTATTGACTCAGATGGAACACTCGAGAAAGATTCTGCTTGGGGCGGCTATGTTCTGAGGGTGTGGATGTGCCACATGAACATCTCTGGAGTGTGTGAAAATCACCCTCTTGTTCCTGGCTGAATCAGAAGCAGATCTGGAAGTCAGAGGACCTGGTCCAAGGCCAATGTCGCCAGTCAACCGAAAGCAGACTTGTTTCTAATGCTTCTCCCACAGACCCACAGTCCTCACTCACTGCAAGTCAGGCCCAGTCCTAAACCTTTAGAAGTATTAATTCATTTAATCCTCACAATAACTCATGAAGCCGATGTTATTATTGCCTGTACTTAAAAGATGAGGAAACTTAGTCTTGGAGGTTAAGCCACTTGCCCAGGTTTACAAAACCACCCATGTCCAGCCCAGCCTCCAGATTCTGATGACTGCTTGCCATGCACTGCCAAGAAGCATGTGAAGAGTTTGGGCCCTACACTGCCAGCTGGGTGCTGGGTGCTTCCGCTGTTAGTGCACAGTGATCATGTCCCCATGGTGGGGACAAGCGCTCCTTTAGGGAGGGGCTAGTACAAACACCCCAAGCACATACCAAGTCCACACTCTTGATTACTACCGCAAATAACTTCTGCCCTCATCACCTGATGCAGCCACAATGAGACCCCTTTACTGGTGCCGCCCACTTCCTTCACAGCAGGTGATGGGCCTCCACACACACCCTGTGGAGAGACGCCAGTTTGAGAGGCAGTCATTATGCACGGCATGCTGGCACAGAGGTGGCAGTGCTCACCTGCAGGCTTTCCTGGTGCTGGGCCACGCACCCACCTGTGTGCCTGCCCACACGCTCCCACCCACTGAGCTGCCGTTCTTCATTTCCTCACTTCCAGCCTCAGCGGGTCAGCACGGGCGTGCCTGAGGACAGCTTCAATTATTGAACATACTGCCCACGGCCAATGACTGTAAATCAAGATCATCTGAGAGACATCACCAACCAAATTCTAACCCTGGGGTCAAGGTAGTGATTGGAGAGCTCAGTATCTCTAGAGCTCCCTGGTATTGTTCATATGGGTGATCCCAGCAACTTGTATAGGAATTTATCAATACATGTAATGGAAAAATCCAGGGGTGTCTTTTTTAGCTTCTGGTCTAGCTTGAACCAGGAGCTAAAAGGGTGTCAGTAGAATTTGAATTCTTCCAGCTCCATCACCCACTTGCAGTTTCATCCTTGAACCCCATGTATGACTCAATCCATATTGAAAACTAGGTGGTGGCAGAATGGCTAACTTCACAGTTTTGCTCAGTGGAAAAGAAGACTAAAAACTCTTCCAATAACTTCCACCAAAAAATTCCTTAGGGCCTCCCTGGTGGCGCAGGCGGTTGAGCGCCGCATTGTGAAGCTGTCTGCAGCCTCTGCAGCACGGGTTCGATCCCGGCCATCCAGGGAGAAACCCACATGGCACAGCAGACCTCTCGTCTTGCCCGCTGCTCCCCTCAGCAGTGTATTTCGTCAGTCTGCCTGTTCTGTTCCCCGCTCTATCTCTGGTGAATCATCTCACCCTCCCGCACATCTGGCCTGTACCCTGATTCTTGTATAAATAAATAAATCTTAAAAAAAAAATTTAAAAAAATTCCTAAGATTCACTCTAGATTGGTGTATGTGCCTGTCCTTGAATCAATCTTGGATCAATTGTTGTTGCCAGGGCTAAGGTTAATTCCTGAGAAATGAAGACTGGACAGATCCCCAAACAAAAATCAGGGATCTTACTACACAAAAGTTGAGATGCTGAATGGTTAGACCGCAGATGTCTAGTACAGATAGATGAGGAAATTATCCTTGATGAGATCTAGGGAAATAGAGTGATGTCTGTGGTCCACACAGCAAGAAAACAGCAGAGCAGAGTTCTCAAAGTCATTCTTTCCATCTTTAGATCCACTGTGTATGTGTGGAAGCCCAGAAGCATGTGTGTGCATGCAGAGAATGTCCTTGGGGTTCTGTTTTACTTTATGGCAAAGCCTGTTGTTGCCTATCCGTTCACGGTACCCATTTCCTCACCTCTAAGCCTCTACTAGATTACAGCAACAGTCTTCTGACCCTCACCTTGCCTCAAGCTCTATAATCCATTCTACCTACAGTACACAGAAATTTTTCCCCTCCTGTACTTCTTCGACACAGGAGTGAGCCTTCTGGTTTCTGCAAGCCTTTCTCTGCCACCTCCTGCTCATGATCTCATCCAGTCCAAGGAGAAGTCAACTTCCCCCATCCCAAAGCATCATTACCTGAAGTTGCATCATCAACTGAATCACTCCTTTAAGAATGAGAAACCATGTAAAATAGGATACATGGTCCTTACCATTTTCAAACTGTTCCAAGCTCTACAGCAATGGCCAATGGGAGCGTCCTCTAACCAGAGCATTCTTCAACTGCACACTCTCCTAGGCAGGGCTGGCTTGTACTGATGCTTCACATCACAGCTTAGGCCTCACCTTCCCCAGGAAGTCTTCCCAACCCTCTTAGGGGCACCTCTGTTTTCTTGCTGGCAATCTGCCATGGCATGTGGTCTTGTTAGGACCTTAACTCCTGTGGATTTCCACCTTCCACAAATGTGAGAAGCTGATTCCCTACTGTTACCATCCCCATACAGACAGGACAGATGTATGGCTGATGCTTGTCCGCTGTCACGTTTTCTTCAAACACACCAGATGGAAGAAATGGCAAAAGGGCTTTTATCCTATTGGCACTGACCATATTCTCTGCCATTAAACTGTTCCTACAGTTCCATCTTATTAGCCTTTATACCCCCAGTGGCTTTCTTTCCTGTAGTTCTTCAACACAGGTTTCCAACCAGTTTCTACAATCTTCTTTGTAATTCTGTGTCTCATAATTCTTTTAATAACTTTAGTTTTGTTGCTGTTAGACAAAATCTATTTCTGGGGACCTCCCCGGTGACGCAGCGGTTGAGTGCTGGGTTGCGAAGCTGCCCGCGGCCTCTGCGGCACTGGTTCGATCCCCGGCTGCTCCCCGGCCACCAGAGGAGGGTCCCACATGGCGTGCAGACCTCCCCTGCCGCCTGCTGCTTCCCTCAGCAGTGTACTTCGGTCCTTCTGCCTGCTCTGCTCCCCGCTCTGGCTCTGGTGAATTCTCTCACCCTCCCATGCTTCTGACTGTACCCAGTGCATGTATAAACAAAACAAACGAACAAATAAAATAAATAAATAAACATGCCTCTATAAAAAAAAAAAAGCATCAAAAAAATGTTTAAAAAAAAAATATTTCTGTTGCTTGCAACCAAAGGCCCTGGACTAATACAGAGAATTTCTTCATCCTTCACTGATACATAATTTCTTTCCATTGCCCTCCACTGTGTCCCCAACACCCCTCACAGTGCCTGGCACAGAGGAGGCACCAAATACTGTTTCATGAGTGTCTGATGAACTGACCCCTGTGCCACTTTGCTTTCTCCAGAGCTCCTGAGGACAGCTCAGCTACATGACAGAGGCTAGGCCCCCTACCTCCTTGGTCCCTGCTCACTGCATGGGGAGGGTCTGGCCTTCCTCCCAAATAAACTTCACCCTCATTCCAAAGTAATCTGCCTTCCTTGAGAATCAGTCCTTGTAGGGCCAGCACCTTTCAGAACTTCTGCTCAGCTGACCATCCAATTCCCAAATTCTTCTTCCTCATGATTTAAGTTAAAAGCACACTGGATATTACTGATGATGGGTGGTTTTGCAATAATCTTAATGTCTTGTAGTAAGAACCTCATTTCCCCTCTCACTTTATTCGTATTTGCTGTATGTCAGTAAACAGCCAAATTGCAGCTGAAAATGATATGACCTTTTTATCTTCTTACAGATAGGGATCTAAATTCACATGAGGTATAGGTTTCATTCTAGGTAGGCCTGACCAAACATTTGAATTTTCTGAATATATGACCATGACATGCAGGAACGTCACTTGATTGGAAGTGAAGTGAATGTTTATTTTTTGTTTTTAATTTTAGTGTGTAATCATAGTACTGCAAGTACATGGTGAGGAATTAGAGAGAACAACAAAGTTTCTGATGAAAAACAAGTCTCCTACCCCAGTCGCACCTCCTCAAAGTAATCTCTTTTATCAGCACCTGCATAGTTTTCTCTGATGATTTTTATGACTCTGTAATAAACTTTTCCATGCATAGTGCTTTTCCTGTCTTCTATCAGTTTGCCCAGAAGCAGGGCTTGAAGAGGTATTTGAGTGATGTAAGTTCTTGTGGGCAGGTCTGAGGAGAACAGGAACCAGGGAAGCAAAGGGAGCAGAGGAAGGAGCTCAAGGACCCCAGAGATGGGGTTTCAGTTGAAGTCAGCTTTAGACTAATTCCATGGGGAGAACAGGAATCACGCATGGAGTGGATTCCCCTTGAGGCAAAGAAATTTCAGTGAGTCACCACCTCAGAGTTGCCCTAGTGGTGGAGGAAAATGCATAACCTCCCCAGCAAGCCTGCTCCAGAGAAGAGGCCTGCTGCTGGCTGTTTGTGTCAGCGTCCCAGCAGGGGTGAAGCAATGCTCTGCACTGGAAATTGGTGGTGGGGAGGGAGGGAAGCATCTGCAATCTCCACTCCATCTTCTTTGGGTGATTTCTTCAGAATATATTCCAGGAAGTGGGGTCATGAACTACAATGGTAGAATAAGCATAGAACTCTTAAAACCTGGTTCACATGTAGGAAATTGAGGTATTAGTGCAGGCATTAATATTTTATCATGAAGCAATGTAGCAAACATGACAGCCAGCCGTGGTGGGCTCCTCAGCTGACTAAAGGTAGGATGAGAGAGCTGTTCCCCAGGCCTGCCAAGCCCTGGGCTTCTTACAGAGCACTGCAGAGAGGGCAGGGAATAGGAGGCCATCAGCTGGGGAGAAGCTGGTGGTGAGGTAAAGATGGGGGTGCCTGTCTGTGCTGGGTTATACAACATTGAAGGGGGCATGCAAAAACCTGTAAGTGAATATCTTCATGCTTCTAGAAGTCAGTATCACACCTGGACTCTGTTCCTGTGCTTCCCTTACTGAGCATTTTAATTGTTATGAAAAATTTCAAGCAATTCAGAAAGACACCATGCAGAAGAACAACCCTTCCCCCCCATTTCCAACCACAAGCCCATCTACCAAAGGTAACCACTGCTAGTGGTTTGGTATTAACTGTTTTTTTTTTGTTTGGCTCCTCTCGTTGAGGGAAATAAATTGTCCCTCCTCCTACCTCACAGGTGTTTTCAGCTTCCATAATCCGTGGAGTGCAAACAGTAATAGAGATAAAGAACTAAATTCACAAGCAAAGCCGTTCCTACTAGGCAACGAGGGCCCCCTGGGGGAGGCTGCCCCTGTCTCAGGTGAGCAACTGGGTCCTCAGGGCTGTCGTCATGGGACCCGGGGCTTTGGGCTTCTGTTCAGCCGCTAAGCCTCTCACATCTCTCTCCACACCCGATTCCTTTCAGAGCAGACAATCGGGTTTTCTAAGGTCCTCAACCACATCTTTCTCTGCCATGGGTCATCAAAGATGCACTTCATCAAAGACGGCCTCCCTTTCCCTCCCCTCTCCGCAGTGCTGCAGTGCTCTGTAGGAAGCCCTGGGCTTGCCAGGCCTGGGGAACAGCTTTCCCATCCTACCAAAGGTCATCTCTCCAGTTTCCATTTTTCAAAGTGCAATGTCAGAGACTTTGCTCTGTTTTCATTCAAACTGAAATAATATACCAACTTGTTTAATCGTAGAGAGCCAGAAAGGAAACTCTTGTTTACCCAAAATCCAAATAATAAGGAAGCTCAGAGAGCCAAACGGTGTTCTGCCTCTCTGCAGTGTTCTCTGAGACAGAGGCAGAAACAATGGAAACGACTGGAATGGGAGGGTATAATCCCCAAAGAAAGTTCAGAACAAGCTACAGTCTTGCTTCCAGTTTCTGACACTCCTACATCTGGTCGTAGGACCAAGTGAGGCTATCAGTAAAACTTCTAGGCATTGGCAATTTCTGGCCCAGTGGAATCCATCATCCTCTTATCTCATGCAGCCTGAGTTTGGTAAGTAGATACATCCACTTATTGAATTCATTGAACACCTACCATGTTTCTGGCTGAGTGCTAACCACTCTGTGGGTAAATAAATAAAGTAAGTAAATAAATAAAGTAAATAAATAAAGTACCCACTCTGTGGGTAAATAAATAAAGTAGTCCAGCTGTCTGGTTTTCAGGACACACTCTACAACATGTTGAGATTGCAACAAGTAGCCACTATGCAGGGCTATGGAGGTACAAAGAGTTAAAAGAGAAATTCTAAGTGCTGGAGGAGTTACATGCAGTCATCACAGCTTTGCCATGGGGTCACTGGGAGAACTTCTTGGAGGAGGGCGTTTGTATTGGATTCTAAGGATGGATGGTACTGTGGTGGGCGGATGATATTGTGCAAACTGGGTGGGATGGGTGCAGAAGTCAGGAGCAAAGATGCCAGGCCTGTGTCAGAGCTCTCTGCAACATGGCCCAACTGCACACACGTAACGTGGAGGGAAAGAAGTCACCTGCTGAGGACGCTCTGGTAGGATGGCATCGTATAGAGCCTTTAAAAAGGCAAACAGATCTGTAGCAATTAGAAACTCGCATTTAGTGGTAAAAGGATAAAGAAGAACAAGAGAGCCCTTTCAGGTGGCTTTCAGGTGGGGAGGGTGGATCGTGATCTGGCTGTTACCTGGGAGGTGATGATACAGGGGAGGTGTTTGTTCTCCAATAATTCCTTAAGCTCTATAGGTATGTTTGTTACAGGGAATAGGCCTGGCTTCTGCTGCCTGTCACTACCAAAAAACCAATAAGCAGACACAGAATTGACTCTCTAAGCGCTTTTAGTTTTCAGATGGCTGGCCATTGATCTGAGAGAACAGTGGGCACAGCACCCGGAAAAGACCACTCTGCCCTCTCATCTCCAGCTGGGCTTTTTATAATGAGTTAAACAAAGACAGTCATAAGCGAATAGCCCTTCAGAGCAGGCCGTCAGGGCTGATGTTTCTGGTATTTGTTGTGTTCAGCCCTCAGAACTTGTTCTCCGCCTCCTGGCTATCTTGACCCTGCTATATCTCATGGCATCAATGTCGGCAACATTGGGGCAGGAATCTCAGTTCAAAGCAAGAGTTTTAGTGTAAAGAAAACAGATCATTAATCATATAGTGTGTACGTGCAGCCTGTGCTACGTGTGTGTGTCCGGATTCCTGTACTAGGGACGTTGTCCTTGCCTTCCTCCCTCTCATATTCATGCGCTTTCCTATTTTTATGCCGTATTTGACAGTGACCCACAGTAACCTCTCTCTTCTTGGCTCTGCCAAAGGTAAAAGTTAACGTGTTCCACATCCCCCTGAAGGGGTTTGTCATCTTTGGAATTTAATTCAGTTGGTTGCCTTAGTTTTCCTGTGACTTAGGCTCCCTTGCTGGGCTCAAGAAAATGTAAGACTAGATTATTTGGCGCTTCACATTGCTAGGGCGAGAGTGGTATTCTCTGCTTGCTTTCTACATCCTAAGTGTGATTGTTCTGTTATCTCTCATTTAAAAAGTGGTTCAACAGAAAGCAGTATTGGCCAGAAAGTAGAAGACAGGACAGGAGGGTACCAAGGGCTGTCAAGGAAGTGGAGTTGAAAGAGGGACCAGAAGGAGGAGGAAGGGCTTTGGCTGAGTTTGGAAGGCGATGGAGGGCAACTCAGCAGGAGAGGAGCGAGGCTGTGATCCAGAGTCACCAGCTCAGAAGCCAGGGCAAGAGTCAAGCTGAGTCACATGGAGACCTAGACAGTGGAGGGTAGAAGAAATGGGCATGAAGGCATGGATGTAAGTGGTGCATGTGGTTGATGGAGAAGAGGTTGAAGGGACTCAACAGTTTAACAGTCTGACAGCATCCTGGGCAGGGCTGGCGCGGCATGTACAAGATATTGTCAATCAGGAGGACTCCCTGGTGGCTCAAGGAGTTAAGCACAGCACTATGAAGCTATCCGCAGCCACTGCAGCATGAATTTGATCCCCGGCCAGGGAGGTGACCCCACATGGCGCAGCAGACCTTTCCTGTCTCGCTCGCTTCTCCCCTCAGCAGTTTATTTCAGTGGATCCACCTGTTCTGCTCCCCACTCTGTCTCTGATGAATCCTCTCACTGCCCCCACCCCACCACATCTCTGGCTTGTACCCTAGCTCTTGTATGCATAAATAAATAATTAAAAAAAAAGATATTGTCAGTCAGGAGGTGATGATTGTTGGGATGACATTGGTCCCACATTTGGTGTCAGGACAGGATATCACCAGTGAGTTTTAAATGGAGGAGACAGTAGATCTCTTTCCCAGAGCTGCCAGGGATTAATTAAGAAAGCATGAAAGAGTTCGTTGACACCCCCAGGTAATGTTCTGCCTGGAAGTTGAGCAGCCAGTGCTGCACGCAGGACTTATGTATAATTAGTTTGTGCCTGGCGTTCATATTTAATGTACTGTCTTCCACTTCGCAACCAGTGAACATCTCTGAGTGGACTCTCATGCCCACCATCTGTCAGCTCTCTCCCTTCACGCATCACTTCCAGGCCCTGGTGATGACCATGAGTGTGGGTCCTGCAGCCTCGGGCGCCTTAGCTCAGTGTCAAGTCATTGAGAAAGGATGTTTTATTCAGGTCGGCCTCGCTCATGCTGGAGTAGAAGCTGAGCTCTTCGCCTTTACCTTTAAGACCCAGCTTTGGAAAAAGCCCCCCCCCCATTATCGTCACAGTCAGCATTGCTGATTGTGCCACTTTTCACAGTGCCTTGACCTTAATCCTAAACCTCACTCTCACTTTTTATATTTGCTTTCCTTTGAATATTTTTAATGCCTTCAAACTCCTATCAAAAAATTAACCAAAACACAGGGGAAAATTCTGTTTTGTTCCTAGAGCTATACTAAGTTAAATCCCTCAAAATACAAAGACAAAGACATATCAATGTGTTGGTTGAGAAGGTCTTTGTTTTCTAATTGTCTGGGTTTAATTTGCATTACGTGCTTCCTGGCCTCCTGGAAGAGAACTAAAGAACATTCCTTATGGGGCTCTGAGAGCTCCCCAGCAGCAAGTTTGGGAGATGGCAGATGACTCGCCCATCCTGTCGTGGGGCTTAGGGAGGCCAGGGCAAGCTATATATTAAGATGAAACAGACCCTGACAGAGAGTTGTCACTGGCACAGAGGCAGGGAGGAAACAATATGATGTGTATTCAGGATTGTTAGTAATATTTTAACACTAGGCGTCAGCAAGGCTGTGGTCTGTCTTTCTAGGGCCCGAATGGGCATAGGGAGCAGGCCAGGCCTCAGAAGCTCTGGATGTACACCTTTAATCTTGGGTTTTTTCTTTCAATCTTCCTTCTTAGTACAGTGATTATGGCCTTTTCACATGTCCTTGCATGAAGGACATATTCCTATGAACTGCCTGGGCCATTTCAAATGAACCAGCAATGACCCCAGATTGTTCTTTCTCGGTTCCCCTATTGCCTGGTTTTTAAAAGTTAATTCTATTTCATTTTGCCTTGGAAGCTGGTGGTGCTTGCTTTATCTTATCATGTTTTCATTTTTCCTTCATTCAGCCTAGTAGCGTTAATTTTTTTAATCAGAAGGTTGAGCAAAGCAAAGCTTTTCAAGTTTTGCATGGGTAAGCAGTATAGAAAGCAGAGATCTTAAATATTCAGTTTAGTGAGGTTTTTTTGTAAGTGTGAAAAGAAGTGAAGACCACCCAAATGAGAATAAACAAAGACTATGTATTCAGCACTTACTATAGCAGGGGAGTCTGCTCGCCTTTGGCAGAGACTCAGGCAGACAGAGCAGTGGGAAATCATGTTAGTGGGAAAATGCAAGGCTTCAGGCGTGCCCTGACTGAGGTCGATGGCATAGGAGAGCTGGAGGTGGGTAATTAGAAATGGGGCATCCTATGTGATTGGTTAGGGGAACATACTTGCTATTTGGTTTTCTTTGTTTGTACCTGATTTGCAAGCAGTTTGCAGGGCTGGGAGTGACAGCTATTAACCAAGTCCTGTCCCAACTCTGCTCTGGGCCACTTGCTGCAGAGATTGTGGTTTGGCTCTGGCTTCTGTAAGGCTGGTTGCTGCAGAGTTTGACCTTGGCTCCTATGTGAGTTAGAATTCTATTGTCATATATGGTCTGGCCAATGCCCATTTCCACATTCAGACTCTCACCCGTGTATATATCCACGTTACTTCTATCCGGAACAAAGGGAATGGAGATTTATGCATTTGAAATTATTTGTTTAGTGTTTTTGAGCACACGCTGCACAGAAAATGTTAGAAACGTTTCCTTTTTATGGAAGCCCCCCTGCTGTGTTTGGGTAATTGTTTAAAGTGGTCAACAGACTACAAAGATTTACAACCAGGAAAAAGTGCCTGCCAGATGTTCATGCATGATGCAACTTTTTCTTTTAAATTTCTCTGATTTGAGGTAAAAAGAGAATGTAAAAAGGAGAGAAGAGAGGGCTGAGTGGGATCCTGGAATCTGGATGAAAGAGGATGTGACAAGGGGTCTGGAGGTGCTGTGTGGGGCATGGGAAAGGAAGTGTTGGGGGGAAAGGAGGAGGGATTGATAAGGAACGTGGGTGGGAGGGTGGGAGACTTTTAACAGGGAGTGAAAGGCGTGGCTCTCCAAACCCCCTGCTCCTTCATACTGCCGTGCTCCTGCTTTCATAGACACATGCATTCTTAGCTGAGCACATGGCTCCCCAGAAAGAAAAAATCAGATCACACTTCCCAGCCTCCCTTGCAATTAGATGTGGTCACATGACTAAATCTAGACCAAGGGGATGTCAGTGGAAGGGACATGTGAGACTCCAGATTGTTCTCCTTTGCTGCTAGAATGTGCACATAGTGGGTGATGAGTCATTTTTGATTTTTAGATAAGGGCAACACCCTGAAGACAGTGGAGAACAAGATTAAAGGGTCAGGGGAGCTTCATCATAGACTCTCACACCTGCCCTGGTCTGCTTTGTCCAGGTTGGTGCAGGACAGGAAGTAACTTTGAACTAGTTTAAGTCATTGTTATTCAGATGTCTCTTAAATTATGTCACCTCTGTCTATGAGCCTTCGCCTTTTCATCCATCAACTTCTCTGCTTCTCTGTATGTGAGAATTTGGTATGTTGCCTCCCATTATCCCCTTGGGATGTGTCTGGAGACAAACCTGCAGATCTTCTCCCCAAGGCATCAACTGGGAGCAGCCCAAGGGGAAAAGCAAAGTGAGCATGGTTGTGCCCTGCACACCTGGCTTCATAGCACTCACCAGCCAGCCAAGATGGCTGACCCCCAGACTTCCCACCAGAGATCCTAGTTCCCCAGAGAAAGTGGCCTAAGAATGCCAGGGTTTCATTGCCATATTTTCTGGCCCTGGGTCTGACAGCTTTGAGGGTCAGCACAATTTGTTTTAATCTTGAATGAAAGTATCCATGCTAAGCATCATGATTCTATTTCAGACCTCATTTCTGCTGATCAGCTGCATTGATAATAATGTGGATTTCCTTTTTTTTTTAATCTCTCAGCGTCAGGATCCAGAGTCAAACCACCCAAGGACCCTTGGGGAGCCTAAAGTAGGCCCAGATCCCATCATGCCTAATGTTTGTAAAACTAGGATCACTTACTCTCCTGGCCTATTGCACAATTAAATTAGCATGCATAAAACTTCCCGAGATGTTCCAGGCACAAGCCATTAACCACAACATTTTACTGTGTTCCAGAGGACTCCTCAAACTGCTAATGGCTGGAGTTCCATAATTCCTTGCCTGCTTTGTGCAGAGGGTGGCCAAACAGTGGTACTATTTCCTCTTGCCTGGTTAATTGTTGCCAGACTTGCTGTTCTCAAGACTAGAAACCATGCCAGCTGAATTAGCTTTGTGTTTGGGGCATTCGCCTTTAAGGATGCCAAATCCATTCTTGACCCTCATTATATGAAATATACTTCAATAATTTTCCACTAGGTGAATTCAAATAATGCCAGGACTGCTGCTTGAAACTCCCCGCCTCACTATAACTCGATTAAGAAGCATTCAAGAATCTTAAAACATATCGTATATTTCTTTCCATGCTTTTATACTCAGGGGCCCTCAAGAGCTGCCCCAACCTGAGTCTGGTGCCAAGACTCTCCTGAAAGGAACTGAGAGGTGCTGTGGGCTGAATTTTAAACCTAGAGCATTCCCCACAATCTGGGCTTCACGTGGCCTCTCCCCATTCTCTCTCTCTGTCCCTTTCCCTGCCTCTCTCATGCACAAACAAACATTATTTGGCTACCGAGGATTCTTACTCCCAACTTTCCCCTATAAAACTCACTCCCAAACACCATCCTTTTATGTCTCTTACCCAGCAAAGTTTTGCTAAGGAGTGATCCACACCACGCTCCCTCATCCTCCAGCATTTCAGCAGGCAGTTGTTTTTCTTGACTCCATTCCAGATGGAAGCTTCCGGCCTCGTTGTTTACCATGGGACACGCATTGGGCTTTTGCTTCCCCTCATTCTTCTCTGGGCACCAAGTTTCTCTGTGCTTCAGTGGCCATGGAAATCTCCCCTCCGAACACATCCGGTTAGACACAAAGACTGAAAACATCCCAAACTGGAAACCTGACTTGGGGTTATTATGCTTGTTTCTTGCCGCCTAAGTTAATCGGATTTCACACATGCTAACAGCATTTGTTCTGTTAGCCAAGAGGGGGGTATATTATTCTGTTGTTAGGATAAAAATGTCCTGATTTTGCTTCATGTCTCTGAATAGAGGCCAAACACGGATACGTGTCTAGTTCATGAAGGTACCCAAATGAGTCTATCGCAAGTGGCCCAGTTGCCAAGATGACAACTGGCTTGACAGTGATGCCCCTTGATCTCTGCATGTGTTTCAGCTATTTGCCAAAGCCCCATATTATTTGTGCAAAAAGTTGGGAAGCTTATCCCTCTGCTTTGTTTCACTCTGTAGTGATGCTTGGGTCAACTAATGAAAGTGATCTCCTCGGGAAAATTTTGTTTCTTTGCTTCTAGGAAAGTCAGTGTTTATCCAGAGAACATCCAAACACCCTGAAACTTGTCACCACACTCCAAATTCAAGACAGGGACAAGAAAGTTCTCTACCTCAGCAGGGTTCTCTTCTATGGACTTCTGCAGGGGTATGTCCTCCTTTCAAGGTGAGCTGGGTTGGTCCTGGGTTTCTGGCTATAGATCTATCTTGAAACCGACCTGATTAGCTCCCCAACTTCTGCATGTGTTCCCTGAGTCACCATGGTCAGGAAGTCAGCTGTTGCAGCCTGGAGGTCATTTCCCATTGAACACACTTCTGGATAAAAAGATTGCTGTTTCTCTGAGACCCACCTCCCCAGCTCCCCCTTATCCTCAGTGTAATCCAGCACACAAATGTTGAATGCCTGCTTAGGCCAGACAAGACAGGCAACAGGTCCTTAATATTTTTTGTGCTGTGCATCTCTTTGAAAATTCCACAATAGCCATGGACCCTCTCTAGAAAAAAAATGCTCATACAAATAAATATTTCTAGGCAATCTCTTGAGCCAGTCAAAACTCTAGGTTAAGAACTTACTAAATAAAAAGAAAGTGTGTGCAACTTAGACACACAGGGAACTGAAAGCTTGCTCTATCATTTACCAACATTAGGATGTGGGGGGACCTTCTCAAACGCTCTGAACCTTAGCTGCTCAACCATAAAATGAAACTACAATCTTTGTGTAATGAGATTTGATGAGAGAAAGGTTGAAAACATGGAAAGTTTTATACCTGAGCTCTCCCCACACATGGGACTTGGTAAGGATTTCAAAAATCTCACCTTTTATAAAGATGGAGGCCAAGATTCATGACAGCCAATGTTTTTACAAATGGAAATTTCAAGGTAGATTAAATGGCGGTCTTGGTCAAATCAAATCTGTTATAATTACTCAGGGACAAGAAGATGACCAAAATATTAAGAACTATAGAATTTTCCAGATTCTGGTTCAGCTTCTGGTCTTGGCTTAGGGAGTCCCCAATTTGTTAATATGGTAAAGAGCTACCTTGGTCCTCATTCCTGTTGTTTCTCTTGGTGGGTAACTCTCTGGGGGTTACAATGCTCACTTGGGGAAACTGACTCAGCTGGAAATCCAATACCTCCTTGATTCATTTGGCTCAGAGATAATCCAGGGGGAGGTTTCTTCGTGCCTTAATAGTAGTTCTGTAGAGATTTTGCCCCTATTTCAGTTCTCCCAAGATGATTTAAGTTGATAGTTTTGATGGTGCTACCAGAAACATGGTTGGTTAATAAGATCTGAGTCTACTTTCTGTTGTGAAGAAAAAGGTGGAAGGACCTAAGGCTTGGCTTCCATTTACTTTGATATTTTTGTGGATGCTCCAACCAGGAGCAGATATTACACCACTAGTGGGGGACAGTAGGAAGGACTGGACATTTTCTGTTCAAAATTTGGACAGAATTTGTTTCCAAGTGGTTTCCAGAAGCTCTTTAAAACAACATTGGACTGTATTTACTTTTTAAAGGAGCGTACATAGCTTGGTGTGTGAACAGTATGTCAGCTGTCCTGTGTGGCAAAGATTTGAACATCACAAAAACTTGGGAAGTCAGGAAGGAAGGAAGGAAGGAAGGAAGGAAGGAAAGTCAACAGAAAACTGAAGCCAGTGGAAATTCAGTGTCAGCAGTTGCCAAATGAACAGGAACCAGGTCTGTAGCTGGTGCCTGGAGTGGGGACATGGTCTAGGAAGTTCACAGGGGTGTGCCTGAGCTGCCTCCCTACAGGGGCCTTCCAAGGGCTGTGTCTAAGGACAGTAGCTCCCTTCTTCCTTATTTTAAAATTTCTATGTAGAAAAATATTGCATTAACCCTTTTTTCTTTCAGATGAGAAAACAAATAACAACATTGGCTGTTTGGAGAGTCACTAAACCTGAAATTATAGGACAGTACCTACTAACAAGGAACATTTGTATTGGGCTTTACAGCAAACCGCATTTATTCCTCTGATCCTCGCATCAGCCCTGCAAAGTAGATAAAGCAGAAAGCTTTTATTAATCTCATTATAGAATGAAACTAAGACTCCACAGGGATCCAAGACCACACACTGTCCTGTCTCAACCTTGTGGGTGTCTTCAAGTCATCAGGCTACAACAGGAGAGAAGGAAAAAGCTTGGAATCAATACCTGGCCAAGGGAAAGAGGAGAGGGGTTGAGATACAGGCTCCTTTGTGTGCCCATATTAAAAGCCAGAGACACCAGGTATAAGTCAGGGCTGCTTGGATCTATGGTCCAAAGCACAAGGACAAAATGAGGCTGGGCAGGGAGGGCCGAGATGGCAAGGAGGCCGCAGAAGTGACCCACAGGGTTCCTGCTGGAAGCAGAATCATGCTTCCTCCTAAAGCATCGGATCAGAGCAATTACAAAGCCCTTTCCCTAAGAACAAAATTTGGACTCCAAGACTGTTTTCTTGTTTCAAAATCCTAATTTGGATGCTAGTAACTAAATGTTAACTTCTTCCTTTATTTTGGTACTTACAAGATTCTTAAAATTCCCCAAAGCAAAAGGATTCCCCTTGAAGAAAAAGGGGGAAGTGTCAGTGCAAGTATACAGTGCAGTGTATGTTTTAAAATATTATTTTGCTGACATGGGGTTTGCTATTCAGAGGGTAATATAATAACCACACCAAATGCAGCTTAATTGGACAAAATGGGAAGGGGGTAGGAGGTGTCATTCTAATGAGGGTTTGTGTAAAAACAGTTATTTTCAGGCACTTGGTACAATTACAAAGAGCACAAAAGTAAAATATGGAATGTATACAACACTCAACTGCCTTCAGCTGAACTGAGGAAGCCTGAAGTGCCCACTAGTCCATTGCTCCCTCACCCACTGCAGACGTGAGCACCTGACCCAAGCCAGGCTTGAACATGGCGCTTGGCAGAGCTCAGGGCCAGCACAGACCTGCTGTGCCCAAATGTGCTATCACGGGCTCTTTTAGTGATAACAACCCAAGAGGCTTACTAGTTTAGACTAACATAGGCCCAGATTATAGGGGCTCCTACAAACACTTTTACTTGATATTGCCTACACAATGACTTCCACGGTTGGGAGTTCTTTTAAAATTATTATTATTATGAAAAATTTCAAACATACAGGGAAGAGCAAAGACAGTAGCATCAACCTCCTTATGTCCATCCTTTAAATTGACAATTGTTAACATTTCCCCACAGTTGCTGCATTTTTTTTTTTCTGAGGTATTTTTAAAGTAAATTACAGACATTATGGAATATCATCTCCCAAATACTTCTTTAAACTACAGGAGCAGTTTTCTATGTAGCTAGAATTCCAATTTACGATAATGATACATTGTTTTTTAGAGCAGTTTTAGATTCACAGCAATTTGGATGGAAAAGTAGAGACAATTCTTGCATACCTCCACCCCAACACATGGGTAGACCTCCCATGCTGTCCTCCACCAGCATGGGTATAAACGGATGAACCCACACTGACACATCATTATCACCCAATCCATAGTTTACAGTATCACTCTTGGTGTTGTACACTCTATTTTGACAAATGAATAAAGACAGGTATCCATCACTATAACATTAGGCAGAATAGTTTCACTGCCCTAAAAACTCTCTGCATTCCACCTAGTCAGTCATCTAACATAACACCCTAACTCTTGGCAATCACTAATCTTTTTATTGTCTTTATGGTTTTGCCTTTTCTAGAATGCCATAGTTTCAATCATATAGATATAGCCTCTTTATTTTTTTTAAAGATTTATTTATGCATACAAGAACAGGGGTACAGGCCAGAGATGCAGGGGGTGAGAGGATTCACCAGAGACAGAATGGGGAGCAGAACAGACAGATTGACTGAAATACTCTGCTGAGGGGAGCAGTGGGCAAATCAGGAGAAGTCTGCTGCACCAGGTGGGTTGCTCCCTGGCTGGGGATTGAACTTGTTCTGCAGTGGCTGCGGTTAGCTCTTTAGATGAGCTTCTTTTGCTTAGTAATATACACTTAAGTCCCCCCAACCCCCATCTTTTAATGATTTGACAGCCCATTTATTTTTAGCACTGAACAATAATAGTCCGTTTTCTGGAATTTATACATTTACCTACCAAAGGACATCTTGATTCCAAATTTAAGCTATAATGAATAAAGCTAATGACTGAAAAATATCTTATTGTGTGGATAAAACAAATTTTGTTTATTTACCCATTCATCAGTTGATAGACATTGGGGTTATTTCTACTTTTTTTTTTTTTTTAGCTATTGTGAATAATGCTGCTATGAACATTCATCTGCAAGTCTTTGTACCAATATATATTTTCAATTCTCTTGAGTATATTTGAGAGTAGACTTTCTAAGTCATAATGTAACTCTATATTTAACATTTGAAATGTTAAATTGTTTTCAAAAATGACTGCACCATTTTGTGATGTTCTATTGAAGGAAGTATGGAAGATCTATTTAAGAGACAGTGACTTGTTTCAATGCTCTCTAAATACTTACTAGCTTTGCCAGAGTGACTGAAATTCCCATAATTCTTGGAGTGAAAACACTGAAATCCCTTTGTTAAAAACATATTCACCTAAGAGAAATAAAATACTGAGCAATTCCTAGTTAGATAGAACATGTTTGTCAATTTGATATAGGTTCATAGAACATTGGTCAGGTAAGTATTGACAGTGAAAAACAGTCAGGAAAACTCCAGTTGGCTAGCCTTGCTGGGAGAAGGCTGGCTTGGATTTAGATCAAAGTCATGAAGAAGGGGAGCAGGCCCAATCTGGGGGAAAATGTTCTAAAGAAAACTCTGCAGGAGTGACTAGAGTACCTATAACAATTTTGCCCAGGATTAGTAGTCTCCATTTTGTTAATCTAGGACTGATCAGAGAGCTAAACATTGATCAAAATAAAATCACTTATTTGATTTGACATTTCAAAAAGGGTAAATTCAATAATGTGGTGGTAAATGTTTAAAACTGGCTCTGGGAGCAAGAGTGGGGAGGACGAAAGGCCTATTTGTAGGATTTCTGTGGTATAATTAACTTTTCCATGCCCAATTTCAAACTACCAATGTGATGTTAATTGAATATAACACTGGGAAGAACTATGCACAATCAGCTTTCTTGAGCCTGCAGGGGCCAGCTCCAGCATACCATTGACTGAAGAGAGACCTTAAACCAGATAAAATCAGGGTGTGGCAGTTTGTGTACGTTGGACCTGGCTAGACACAGGGGATGAGAGGAGGGAGACAGAATGAAGGAGGCAGAATGACAGCAGGCCAGTTGCAGATGAGAGTCACTCAGCATGGGAAGGCTGGTGTACATGGGGCTGGTCACCCACGTTTGTGTGGGTGGACTCTTGGTGCTGCTTTGTATTTCTCTTCTGTGATGTAAACAGTCATCAGAAGCACAGAAACCTCCTCAATGGGCCACTGCCAAGGTTCTGCTGCAGTCTGATAATAGCACCACGGGCCAGGCCAAACTGTTGTCTGTGCCTTGAAGTTACTGGATGAGACTTGCCTGGATTGATTTGGCCTCCAGAAGGTGAGGTGAAATCAAAGGGACAGGCTAAATGGAGGCTTTTCCTTCTCTTTGGTGTGAGCCTTTGTGGTATAAGCATATTTTTCATCAAGATTAGTTGCTCAGAGAAGAAGGATCCAAGCAAATTTGGACCAGGTGTTCACTCCATTAAGTCCCAGAGCCAAGAAAAACCACTTTCTGGGCATTGGAAAGAAGAAAGGGGAGAATGTCAATTAATGATCATCTTTCAAATTTTTTTCTTCTAGCCCAAGATAACATGTTTCTCCTGGCCCCTCCAAGCCCCACTGAGCAATTGAACCTCATTTCTGCAGGGAATTTTCTGATGGTTCTAAGTAAAGTCACCCAGTGGGGAATTTTATAGACAACTTCCTCTATAAAATCAAAGCTGTACCTGCAGCAGGATCTATAGGAAGCCAACACAGGCAATAGAAAGTAAGAAATTCAGTTACTTATCCTTGGAGGGGAAACAGAGGGCTGTGGGATGTCATACAACCACACTGATGGATTTTTCACAGAATCGACGGGTGTTTTGGCGCAGTTGTCCTGAGTGACTGGTTGCTTAGGCGATGTGCAGACACAGCTTTCTTCTAACTCAGTGGGATGCCGATTATCTTTTTCTTTATCTGCTAGACCCCAGGGAAAATAAATCTGTATATTTTAAGAAGGTGCATATATTTCCTTTGTGAGTGAAATAAAACTAAGGGGATAATTTTAATAAATTATGAGTGCTCACTTATCCTGATGAGGAGAAAAGAAAGGTTGATTCTCCTTCCAGAGCAGTCACTTGATCTATCCAATCTATTAAAGAATAATTAAACCAGCAACAATCACTTTCATGAAGTATCTACTAATTACGCTGTTCTATAAACAGTCTCTGCATTCAGACATGCCAATTGCTAAAAATGGATCATTGCATCACCAAGGGTGACATTAGAGTTTTAACTACTCTCAGATTCAGAAGATCTAACCCTGGAAAATGAGGGCTGATGTCTCATTTTCCCTTTCCTAACTGTGCCCCAAATCTCAACTCATATATTCTGAAACCTTTGCTTTCTTTCAAATTCAAGTCTTTTGTCTTCTTTTGTCTTATCTTACAAGGGATCCCAAAATACACCATTATCCTTAAATGATTCACACATTTAAAAAATTTTATTCAGCAAGCTCTTAGACAGCTGACAGGGAAGGTACCATGAACCAGACTGATACAATCCATTCAGGCCTCCATTTTTGCCTTTCCAATGAGGGAGCTGGGTTGTGTGTCCACTAAGATTAGTTTCAGCCATAACAGAGGCCAAAGCAAAAGTGGCTAAATTGAACATACACTTATCTTTCTTCCATAGAGTGAAGTCTGGTGGAAAACATTGCAGTCAAGGCTGGTAACCGCAACTCCATGATCACCAAGGACTCCGGTTCTTGCTAGCTTGCTGCTCTGCCATCCTCCAAGCATGACCTGTACCTTGAAGCCTAAAATGGCTGCCTTGGATCAGCAGTATGTCCGCATTTCTACCATCAGTAAAAAAGGCATGTTGCTTCTCTGAAGTAGCACTAACAGAAAAACTCAACTCTCCCCACGTGCAAACCATTGAGTAGCTGCAAGAGAATCTGGGAAATGAAGTGTTTATTGACCAGATAAAAATTAGAGAAAAGGAAGAATGGATATTGGGTAGCACTCTCTCTACCCACTGTCACAGATTAGATCACTGGTTTTTAACTATGTCCTCAGTCCTAGGATGTGGGGGTATTGTATAGGGGTTACTATGGGTTGAGATGCAAAGATATGTGGGTAAATTTGCCTGAAAATTTCTCAAAATCAGAGCACATGAATCTCCCTTATTGAAGTGCAATTATTTTGGACATTTCTGGTGGGTGGCAGTGGTCTGAACTGAGAGCCTCAGATAACTGACTGGTAAGAATTCTCAATTGCCAAGGGAAGAGGTGCACTGAGTGGTGCCCTGGTTGGTTAAGGGGAGATCTAATCCTGCAGAAGTGTGCCAATTCTGGCCAAAGATACACTGAGCTGGGTTAGACCAGTTTTCAACATATATATCACATGGCACTACCAGAAATAACAGCAGCTGACAAGGGGCCCTAAAATTAGACAGATAAAATTCTGTATTTTTCTTGCTAAATGAGTTGTGATACAAGTGGTGATGATTTCAGTAAATTTTCTCAACTTTGACACCATAGACAACTTGTCTATGACCATAATGGGCATAGTAGGACTTCTACTCAACAGATGCCATAGTAGTCCTCTCTCTGAGAACCAAAAGTGCCTCCAGACATTTTCAAATGTTCCCTGGGTCAAAATCACCAATGTGTAGTTGTGACCCATTGGGTTAGACTCTAGGTAATGATGACCATTTTTGTACTTTGCGAATAGTTATATAATTTGTACCAGTCATGAATTGGTACTTTCATAAATTAGATGGACTACATATCATACATAGGCTCTAACATGTTTATGACTTTGACTTCATAATCTCATTTTTTGGACTCTGCCTCTAGGAAAAAATTGGTAAGAGGCTTTTTATGTAAAGATGCTTACTCTAGTGCTGTTTTCAATTAGGGAAAAATTAGAAATAAAAAGTGGTCAGTAGTAGGGAAACAGGTAAACCATAGTAGAGCCACACCCACTCACATGTTTATATGGAGGAATATTTGATACAATGATGTGAGCAGAGAAAAAAAGGACAAGAAGAAAATTCACTACAACAGTAGACTCTATAGAAAGGAATTAAGAGTGATGTTTTTTTCTCCTTCCTTCCATTTTTCCATACTCCCCAAACTTTCTAAGCTCAGTACAAATGACTTTATATAAAACTTCACAATAATTCTAATATTGAATAGTGTTGGTCTTGCAGGGCCCACAGGTCCTTATGTGCAGCCCTGTAAGAGTGGAGCTGGGGACAGATGTGCCTGCACAAGGCCACAGCCCACTGAGCCAGGGATCTCAGCTAAAGGCTCTGATAGGTGGAGTAGAAGGAAAATCAACCACATTTTAGACGGCTTGACCCAAGATATTGAATAGCAGAAAACAGGACCAGTCAGATCCTGTCTCGGGGAATGTGCATGAAAAAACTCCCTGAGGAAGTTTCTCTGCCCAACTCTGTCCAACCAGATCGGTTAACAAGGACAACTGGGCCATTAAGTGAAGTCTCAACAATGAGAGCTATTATTCTGGCTCCTGTGAGCCAGAAAAGGCTTTCTGGACTCCTTCACGTTCTTAGAAGAAGCTTCTACCACATATGAAGATCTGGGACAAGTGAGACCCCCCCCTACCCCCCAGTGTGCGAACAAAGCTTGTCTTCCCTTGGTGTGTATAGGAGACATTACCCAGGCAGCTGAGGCCCTCCTCTCCCACCTTCATGCTCCCAAATGCTGCTCCAAGACTGGTGACGCGGGAACTTGTTTAAGTCCTAATTCCGGGCACCTCCCCTAGGTAATCCCACTTAATACTCTGAGAGTGGGATACTTGGGAACTTGTGTTTAAGTGCTTAGGTAATTTCGATGCATAATCTGGTTTTGCAACCATTGTTTTATCTACTACTGGAATAACTCTAACTTCCCCTTCTCTAACTAAGTAGTCCTTAACAGTGTGATGTTTCCTCAAAAAATAAATAAATAAATATAGATTTATCACATGAACCAGCAATTCTACTCCTGGGTATATATACCCAGGAGAACTGAAAATAAGCTCTTGAACAGGTGTCTGTATATCCACATTCAGAGCAGCATCACTCATAATAGTCAATAAATGAGGAATGGATAAACAAAAGGTGGCATATACCTAAAAGGAGAGTATTATTCCACCTTAAATGGAGTGAAATTCAGACACATGCTCATCTTAGGTAAATGTGGAAGACATCATGCTAAATGGAATAAACCAGAAACAGAGAAAAAATATTGTATGATTCTACTTATATGAAGCTTCTAGAGTAGTTCGATTCAGAGACAAGTCAAACAAGAGTACTGGGGGGGCACTGAGAACTGGGAAGTTATATAATGGGAACAGGATTTCAGTTTGGGGAAGTGAAATAATTCAGGAGATGGATGGAGGTGGTGGCTGTACAACAATGTGAATGGACTTAATGCCAGTAAACTGGACACTTAAAAGTGTTTAAGATGAAATCATATGTGATATGTATTTTGTATAAAATATATTGTATATTTTATATAAAATATACAATATATTGTATATACAAATATTTTATATAAAACACTGTCAGAGACAAATGTTTTTAGAAAAGAAAATTAGTACAAACAAGCTTCTTTTTTTTATCAGATCAGGGCCTCTTATCATAAAATAAACAAAGAAAAAGGAAATGGGAAGCTAAAATAAGTCTGTTTAGAGAAAAAAAATCATTCTTAAAAATGTAGCAGCAGGTCTTTCTGGATCTTTAAAAATGTCTCTGAAATGTAGTTGAAGATTTTCAACTACTATAACCTCCACCCACTCCCCAGAAACTTGTACTTCTTTCCTTAAGAACATGAATTTTCTTTGATGTTCAGAGAGATTCAGTGACTCTGGGACCTCCTTGTGGTGGCTGCCCCCAAATGAACCCTGTTCCTTGAATCAGCTAGGATGCCCTTCATGGTGGATGAGTGTCTCCTCGCTAGCTTACACTACAAACGGTAATGCACCTCGGGGGGCGGGGTGAACAATATATTAGATGCCATGAGTTGGGGGGGAGCCCTGTTAGGCGATTTCACAAATGTGAAGGGCTACTAGTAGGGTGGTAAGCTGCTCATCACTATTTTCACAAAAGGGGAAAACACAACAAGACCAAGAAAACAGCAAAAAATGACACCAGCTTTTCATACAACATGAATGATGCTCAAGAGAGGATTAGGTTTGTCAACGTATGAGTGAAAATTCCAAGCAACAATGACTTAAATAACAGAAGTTTCTCTTTCCCTTTCATGCAAGAACCCAGAGGTAGGGTGGCTGGTGTGGTGACCCTGTGAGGTTACTAGGGGCCCAGGCTCCTTCTGTCTCATCGCTTCATCCTCAACTCATGGCCAACGTAATTATTTGACTGGTCAAATTTTAGCCACTGAGTATGTATTCTGGCCCAAGAGAAAGAGGAAGGGGCAAAGAGGGCCACTCCCTCCAATAACAGAAGTTGCACAGAAGACACTCCCATTTCTGTTCCATTGACCAGAGCATATTCTCATGACCACACCTAGTAATACACGCTCTTGGGAAATGGAACTTTTTTTCAGGGAGCTGTTGCCCAGCTAAGAAAGGGAGGGCTGATGCTGAGGTAGATCGTGAGCCACCTTTGCCACCAGGAAGTTAGGTCAGAAGACAGGACTCTGGGAATTCTTACTCAGCACAGGCATTGCTGATATTTTACATGAGACTCACCTCATTTAATCCTTACAACTTTGGGTTTATGTTATTCCCACTTAATCAAACAAAGATACTAAGATTCCAAGTTTTTGTCACTTTTTCAAGGCCACTCCATAAACTGTGCTGTTGGTCTCCAAATTAGTTAGAATCAGCCTCGAGTAGTCCCCAAACCCCTTCCTTTGTGGCACCAAGAGGAGGTGAGTAGATTCTAGGCTGAGGGAGGCTGTGTTGGTCTATTGTGGGTCTCTCATTTCTAAGTATGATCATCTCTGGTATAGATGTCTCCCTAATTCCAAAGTCTTCCATAAAAGGAAGGAGAGCAGGACTACCTTGGTGGCAAGCTGTGCATGTCACCCCAGTCCCCACTTTACCCAAGAGACTGGAAATGCTGGGCTGGCTGGCTGCTGTCTTTTTGAACTGATGGTGGATTCTAAGGCAGATTTACTCATCCTCGGTTTGACTGCTGTGCTTTCTTTTTTGCAGATAAATGTGTGTTAAAAGGGTGGGAGGGTGTTCATTTCAGACCTTACAGGGCCAAAGAGGAAATGGAGCAGCAAGCCAGGCCCGGCTGCCCCCATGCTGAGACATCTGTTAGGAGGGAACACCCGAAATCAAGAAAGCCGAAAAGAACCCTCCTTTGATTGGCTCTGTACTCTCTGGAAAGTTCTATGGGCTCCTTTCATATTTTCAAAGAACTCCCCCAAGGGATTAAGGTAGTGTTTAAATCAAGAAGACTTACTTTCAAGAAAAAGACACCTTTTTGTTCCTGTCTAGGAACTGCCCAGCAAGCCCCCCACTCCAGTGGAGGAGTCTTAGGGAGTAGACTAGGCTCAACCGCGACTCTAAAGAGTACAGGCATCTCTGCATTGCTATGCGAGGACTCGGGGCTTCTTGTCAAGTCCAAAGCCAACTTCCTTAGAAGCGTATGGAAGAAGACTGATTTCTCTTTATTATTTTAAACAAGATCTTAGGGCACATCACCATTATCTCCTTAGAATAAACTAGAAGTGGAAAGCTGGGCAAAAGCTTTGTTAAACTTTTAGGGTATTTTGAGATATAGGGCCAAATTTATCTGTAGAAAAGTTGTAATAATTTACACTCATGTCTTCAGTATATAAGAGGATTCCCTGCATTCTGTTTATACTAGACACTGTGTTTGATTTTTTTTTTAATTTCTACAAAGTTAAAGCCATCCTTGAGGCAAGAACCACAATTGCATATCTATATGGTATAGAAAACTTTCCTTCCACAATCTATCTGAGGACTCAGGATCAAAAGCTGCCCCAAAGGAGCCAAATCAGAGCCAAATTAACATCTGTTTGTGTTTCAGAACATCCTGGCATTCCCACTAGCCTCTGAACACACATCTAATCAAACAACTCTATTATTTGCAACCTAGGTTGGACTCACGACTAACCTAGATACAGAGTACCTGTTAGCTCATGACCAGTCCTCTGAACCTCTCCTTCTGGCGAAACAGGTTACCTATGCAACTGGGAATCTTTATCACTCAACTAGCTTTCTTCTTGCCAGTTTTCTAATGAAAGACTATTTCCTGCCTTGCTCTTTGCAGAAGAGAGGATGTAGATATCTTTTGCATATTTTTACCTGATAGCCAAGGGTAGTTATTTTTCAAAAACGTGGCAGTCCTAAAGATCCATCGTAGCTCCCTGAGTGTGCCAGGAGAAAGTGGAAAGAGAAAGATGGCAAGAGGGAATGGAGTCTCAAGATTACCAGAACTTACCACTGTGTTATCTCACGTAGGTTAATATTTAAAATTTTTGTGGTTGGAGGAAATGCCAATTATCTTCAAAACTGAGATTCTGTTCTTGGCTACAAGTGTTTTTCAGATTCCTAGAATTAAAGCAGATTGTTCTTCCAAGCTCCTGAGCTATTTTTTTTTTCATTTATTAATCTGAGGAATCTCAATTTATTAAAAATAAACATTTGCTTTTCAGTAATTGCTGTCAATGGTGCTTTGAGAACAGTCTTCTTCTGAATCTTTGCATAGGGAGCTTCACTGAGAATAATTTAGAACACTTCCATTACTTTTCAGGTACTATCAAATACTAAAACAATTTAGTACAGATATTTTGATTTCATATTAGATGCAAAGTCTTCCACATCCTGCCACCAGTATCAATTTACTGTTATTGCTAACTCTGATCATGAAACTTGGGCTGAGATCGAGGTAAATATGATTGGAACCTTCTTATGATATAACTGTTTCATTTCCTGTTTCCTAGGTTTGCCTTTCTAGTGCTATTTTTACTTGCAACAATATGGAACATACACACACCCGTGTGTGTGGACACTTGGGTTCTCCATGTTGAAGTCAGAGCTGAAAGATGGTGAGCTTGGTGTCTTACCACCTATGGAGAAGGCTACTGCCATGGAATGGAAGGCGATCTTCCTTTATAGTTACTCACATTCTCAAATGATCTTAAAATCAGTCATAAGGAACAAAATAAACCAACTTTTAGAAACCTCTAAAATTGTGTTGTTATGGTCTTTTAATTTTTTTTGACTCAGGGATTTATTTAATCATCCTCATTGAGGACCTATGGGGCAAAGCCCTCTGCTTAGTCACGCACAAGGCGTCAAGTCAGAATCCCTAGCCCAGAGGTCACCACCAGCGGTCACGACGGAGTCCCTACAGGTCACCGTCTCCATTTAAGCTCCTTTTGGAGCCAGGTTCGGGAACATCCAAAGGGGCTCTGCCCATTATGACTTCTCCCGTGAGATCCTCTGTGAGGAGGGGTCCTTTTGGGGGGAGTGTCAGGTTCTCCAGGGCAATGCATTTCCTAATTTGCTGCTCCCTCCCTAAGGGCTTGGGCTCATGGTAGCCCGGGGCCGTTGCTGACCCCCAAGCCCAGGTTTATTTCTATAAGGCAGTAACTGCTCTGCACTTATGGACTCCTCAAAGCAAGGAGGGAGGTGTCTGAGCCACCTCTAGCTGGCATCCCACACAAGTCAGAAAGACTTGTAAAGTGGAGCAGGTTGAATCTGCATGGACCCGTCTGTCCGTCTGTCCCAACCACAGATGCAAGAACTGGTAAAACCATCAGGTGCTGAGGTCCCACCAGCAGGGTTTGAGCCTCACCTAACAACACATTTTCTAGTCTTATATTTGTGCTTATCAGGAAATGTTTCGTTATTAAAAATTTCAAAATTATGTACTATAGGCAGCAGAGTACAATGAAAATGCAGGCATTTAGCCCCAACAAATTTAACTCTGTCCCCTGTTATTCCCTGATCCTTTGAATCTCAGACCTCATGTCATTTCACCCATAAATACTTCAGGGCATCTGTAATTGGTAAAGATTTTTTTAGAAATATAACCATTACACCATTATCCAACCTAACAAAATTAAGTTATTCCTTAATACAAGATTAGGTCTCTTAAAGATGTGTCTTTAAGGCTGCTTTTATTCCTCAAATCAGGGTCACCAAACAAGGCTCACACATTTCTCCTGTTGTCCCTATCTCTTACACCTCTTATATTCATTAAGGGCTCCCTGACCTTTTCCATGCCATTAATTTGTTGAAGGCCTAGGTCATTTATCTCGCATTCTGGATTGAGTGGATTACTTCTTGGTAGGATTACTTAATTTGTTCATCAGCCCCTAATATTTCCTATAAACTAATAAGAAATAGAGAGGCTTGATTAGACTCAGGACCAGTTTTGTTTTTTAAGCGCTGTGTATTTCATATTGCATCATCTCAGAAGCACACAGGGTCTGTTCCCACCCTTGTAGATCACCACATCTACATCAGACGAAGGCGGTGTCAGCCATTTCCCCTAAGACTTTCATCATGCAGTAACAATTTTACTAAACTTATTATTTCATTAAGGATCACAAATGGAATTCTATCATTCCTTCTGCTCTTAATAGTAGACATTCTTACATAACGGAGAAATTTCCTAGCAACTCTTTGGCTGCCCTGAAATAGTTATACAGACAAGAAAGGCAGAATAAATGTTGATGCTTTCTCTTTCTCTCCCAATGTTTTGTTTTTTTTATTTTTTAAATTATTTTTATTTATTTATTTTGTAATTTTTTTATTTTTTACATCATTGTTCATTTTTAAACAGTGTTTGCTTCCCCACCCCCTCAGGTGGAGTCCCCATAGAATTTCCTTCCCCAAGGCACCCGTGCACCATCACCTCAGTCCCCTGTGCTCCTCCCTCCTTCTGATCCCTCTCCCTCCTCCTTCCCTGCAGGATGTCTCTGATTTATAATTGTCTGTTTTTGCTTTGTTATGTTTTGTGCTGTTATTATTTTTTTTACAGTGATGTCTTATTGGGTTCCCCCATATTCCTGCTATAAGTGAAACCATCCGATATTTTTCTTTTTCCTTCTGATTTATTTTACTGTCTCTCCCAACTTTTGAAGTAAGGCATGGAAGCCCTAGCCACCTCTAGTGGAGACCATGATCATTTCTTTCTTTTCTTCTTAACCATATCATTTTGAACTCATGCATGTTTATGCATTTGATAGGTTTTAAATGCACTGCTTCTTTTTTTTTTTTTTTAACTAAAATTGTCTCATTTTCTGCCAGTGGGAATCCCTTCAAGCTGACCCCTGACTCCCTTTGACATAAATCCATTTATTTTTACAATTTTACAGACTTTCACAGTTTTCTTTCTGGCCTAAAAAGTCACGGGATTATCTTGTACATTTCCTGTCTACCTTCAAAATCAGTCATTTTTTCCCAGAGCTCTGCTTCTTATACTGGGAAGTGGTATTTAGAAACCCAAATCTGGGGCCTCCCTGGTGGTGAAGCGGTTGAGCGCTGGGTTGCGAAACTGCCCGCAGCCTCTGCAGCACCCGCTCCATCCCCAGCCGCAGGGCGAGGGTCCCCCGTGGCTCACAGACCTCTCCTGCCTCCCGCTGCTCCCCTCAGCATATTTCGTATTTCTTCACTCTGCCTGTTCTGTTCCGCGCTCTGGCTCTGGTGAATTCACTCACCCTCCCGCGCGCCTCTGATTGTACCCAGTACTTGTATAAATAAATAAATAAATCTTTAAAAAAAAAAAAATCCACCGAAGTCTCCAAAATTCTCTTTAAAAAAAAAAAAATAGAAACCCAAATCTGGGCAATAACAGTGCTGATCACCTCCAGGTCTTTTCATTAGATAGAACTACAAATAAATATTTTAAGGGGAAAAATTATAATTTCACATACTATTTTCAATGAAAATTTCAAAGTACAGAATTTTTTAATTCTATATTTATCTCTTTTTTCTCTTAGCTCTTAACAGCACTATTTGCTTATTCCTATAATAGGCTTATAATAATTTCTTAATACCAATACTAAAAGCAGTTATGTGTGAATATATTCATACCCCCTCCATTCTTAAACAAAAGGTGATGTGTTATTCTGGAAATCATGCCATATCACCCTATAGAATTTACTTTATTCCTTTTTATTGTTGCATAGTAGGCCAATATGTTGATCTACTTATAACTTATTTAGCCATTTCCTTAATATGTGTTTATTTGGTTAATGCCTATCTCCTGTATGATGTCTGATTTTACTTGCTCCTGTATTTTCTGTTCCTAGCTCAGTGTCTCATACATAGTGGATACCCTATAAACATAGTGGATGAATGGACACTTGAATTTGAGGTCTCTTCCAATCCTGAAATTCTAACCTCTTTTGATCCAACTACAACTCAACAAGTAATAACCCGCAGTGCTTTCTGTGTTTTCACTTCAAGTCAATGATCCAGATGTTTGGTAGCCTTCTGAGGGTTGGAAGACTGGTAAATTGGATTATCAGCCTCAATTCTCTACCTTGCTGAAACAAGCAGAGAACTTTAATGTGCTTGTGTGGTTTGACTTGAGCTTGGGTATCTTTTGCATCCACCATGAGAAAAGTATGTTGTATATGCTCAATGGGAGCTTTGGAAGTTGCCATAGGTTGCAGGGATTGAAAGAATTTTGGGTAGAAGACCAAATAAAAGCATTCCAGCCACATGTTAATTTTGGTTGACAAATTCCCAATCCAATTTCCATAATGATTCATTTAATAAGTTACTGCTAAGAAGCTATAAGCAAAAGAAAGGGGTCAATGAAATTTGCATCCATCAGAAGAATTGTTGCATCTCACCAACAATATTTGGTGTTGCCAAAGTCCTAGAGAATTTGGACTCTCTGTTGGAAAAGATTGCTCATCCATTTATGATTCATGCTTTTTCCCAGGGGGAAGCAGCCCTTCAAATAATGAAGGTCCTTTTGATGCTTCAGCTTTGGCATCTGAGACATCTTTTCTAGAAAGAACTTGCTGTGTCAGCTGCACACACTGGGGGGAAATCTTTTCACAAGGAGTACTGAGTAGCTCTATCCCTTCCCCACACATTTGCTCAGAGCTAAGTTTCCACTTGTGAGGCATGGCAAGCTTTTGAGACATGGCTTTTGAACATCTTGCTTCACTGTGCTCTGGCCTCTTGACCTTCTTGTCTTAGGCTCTTCCCAGCATCTGCCCTGTTTTGTCTCTCAGTTCTGATTCCATACTTGTCCTTTGAAATTGGCGACCCTCGGGTTTCCCCAGTTCTGACCATCTCATGCTATCATTTGTGATTTGTATCCACACTCTTGTTGTATACACTCTTGTCCGTTTCAGATAATTACTCACTTGACCTACTTGTAGTTTCATCCCTAGCTCCAACGGACCAGAGGCAGGTGGAGTGCAGTAAAATGAAACACTCCAAGACTTGAATCCAGACACTGTTCATCTTGACCCACCATAGTTAACCAACATGTATGCTTAGGGGCAAGTCTACACCATATGGCACTCATCTGTACTTTGCAGAAATTGAAAATATGTATGCATTTAGGATTGACAGGTGGGTGTTTAAGTATTGAATTATTTCCGTATCACTTTGTGCAGTCATTGCCCCACCTCTAAGGAACCTTCTAGGAGCTTCCAGACCTTCCCCTAATCCTGAAACTTCAGGATCAGTGCCTGGCCAACCAAAGAGTAAGGAGGGAGTTGGGGTAGAATCCTGGTTGGCCCTGGCCATATCCATTTGATACATGAACCATACAATTGTTATATGTCTTAAACATCAGCCCTGTGCAAGTGAGCTTAGAGATATCAATATTTTAAAAAATGAAAAAGAAAAGAAAGTCAGACAAGTCACTGCTGTGCTGGATACACCCAACTGGCAGCCTCATCTCTTCAAAGACTGCCCTAAAGGCATGAAGGTTTGTTTGCAACAAGCAGATGATTTAGTAAATATTGCTCTTTGCCGAATCCCCAGAGGCCCTTGAATGTTGGGTGCTAATAAAGCTCAAGTTATTATTAGGCATGTGGTCTATGTAGGTCATTGCCAAGTACTGGTATGATGGAAACTTAAGAAAAACAAAGCAGATGTGTTAACCCCCAATGGAACATGGATGAAGAATAGCCGCCCCTCCTCCAATAGGAAACACACCTGAAATCCCTTTTCTCTTTTGCCTCCAGGAAGGACTTAGTTTCCTAAGCTATAAAATGAGGATCAAATTACCCACTTCACTAGGGTCTCAGGATTTTTGACAAGAAATAGCCTCTTTGGAAGAAAGTAGGGAAACCAACTGGGAAATAGCATGGGGAGACTCATGCTGTAGCTTTTGCATTTCAACTGCTACCATATCATTGCAGTGTTTGGATTTGTTTGACCTAGAAGTCCAGAGAGGGAATGTGGGCCTAAGTAGGAGCAGGAAACAGCTCCAAGAATTCAAGGTCACTGCGGAAGGAAACAGCAGATGTGCGTCTGATTCTGCTTGGAAACAGGCTTTTTTCAGATGCTCACAGGAAGATGACTTATGTCAAGCTTTCAACCATTTGGATAAAGTTCAGGATTGTTCTTTAGGAAGACCTCTTCCTGAGCAATAAGGAACACACGCATTTCCCAAGCATCCTGTTGGGTGGCGATGTTCCCTTCCTTACCAAGGGTCGCCAAGCAGGAGACGCAGCTGGTCATTCTGAAGCCTGCACTATGCGTCTTCAGGGGACTGTTGGAATTGGAGAGATCTGAGGGGTATTGATGGATCCCAGATTTAGTGTGACACTCCCAGGGAAGAAGGAAGAGGTTGGACAAGCAAGATGTATTGTGTCGCCTGTCCCCTGTCCTAGCAGGGGAGTTCCAGGCTGGGCCACCGGGCCTGGACCTGGGAGAGAATGGCACCAGTGGGAGCTGGTCAGGCTGAACTCAGGTCAAGCTGGAGGGAAGGGGCAGGTTCTTGTGGGACAGTGACACCCAAAATGAGTCCAGGCTAGGACTCCTTTTTTTAATTTTTTTTAAAGAAAAGCAAAGATTGAGGTAATATACTCTTCTTCCTGTTTTACAGAACATAAAACAGTTTTAGTTTTATTTATTAATTAGATCAGCACTTGTAGCCCTTATTAGGTGCCAGGCACTCTTCCAGACTTGACAAGTTTAAACTCATTGCATCCCATGACCACTGGAAGTAGTGAGATTATCCCCATGTTAGAGCAAGGAAACCAAGGCACAGAGGGGTTAAGTGGCTGGTCCAAGGTGAGGAGGTGCAGGATTGGGGCCCAGGTAATTTGGCTTCTAAGTCTGTGCTTTGACTCTTGACTTGATTTTTTTAAAAAATAGATTTTAGTTTTAAGAATGATTTTAGATTTACAGGAATATACATGCCATGCCCAGTTTCCTCTACTCCAGAAACCTTACAATAAGATGGTATGTTTGTTACAATGAATCATCTGATTTTGACATATTATGACTCAGCAAAGTCTATAGTTTATTTGGATTGCTTTATGTTTTACCTACTGTCTTTTATCTGTTCTGGGATCCCACATTAGTTTTCTGTCTCCTTGGGCCCCTCTTGGCTGTGGCAGTTTCTCCAACTTTCCTTGTTCTTGATGACCTTAATGGTTTTGAGGAGTGCTGGCCAGGTGTTTTGGGATGTGTCTGATCGTTTTTCTCACCATTAGACTGGGACTCAACCTTTGACCTTTGATAGGTACAGCAAATTCTTGCAAGGCAGCCCCAACCCTAAGAGGAATGTCTGGTGGTGCTGCCACTATTTGAATACTGTTTTCTTACATGTTTGTTTCATTGCACAAGGAAAAGGAGACTCCTGTTTTGTAGTTGGGCCAAGTCATCTGGTTCCAATGAAAAAGAATCATTTCAACCCAGGCTCTCTGGCCCGTATTTCCAGGCCGCAGCTTGCTCTGTCAGTCCCCAGCCTGGCCCTGCTTGTCCCTGTTAAGATTTGGGCCCTGGCTCAAAAGAGAGGGCAGGGAATATTCTCCAGGACTTGACCCTCTAGGGCAGTGCCCTACCCACTCATTTGTCATCCAGATCTACTAATCTCCTGCAGCCAACACTTCCTCATGCCTTTGTTGCTCCCCACTTAACCCAGAGCCATAACCCACATCTCATGTGTGGCCGGCCCCTCCCAGCTCCTGACCTTGGCTCAGTCTCTGCACTCTCCATCTCTGCTGTCTTGGTGGAGGCCTCTCCTCAGTTAGCCCTGCGTGTGAACACCTGCCGAAGCTCCTCCACTCCCCGCCTCACTCAGGTGCTGTCCTGGCAGGGGGTCCCACCATCCCAGGTGAAAGAAACTATTCCATCAGATGGATCCTTAAAGTTGAGGCTGGGGACACATTGGAGGGAGGACTGTGATCATAAAGATGTTTACACATGAGAGAAGTGCTTGAGGTGTGGTCTTGAGATGATAAAAATACTCATAACCTTTTAAAACCATGGCAACACAGAAGCAGGAATGCTACAAATCGAAGTGCACTTAAAATATGACTATGGACTGCAGGTTTGAAAATAAAGTTTACTAGGAAACCAACCAGAGGCAACAGAATCCTGCCTTTATTCTCACTGGTATTGTGTCCCAGCTCAAAACCTCACGAGTCCAAGCACAACCCCCAGCAAATGTTTGCAGGGACATAGGAGGCTTTTCCCAGCTGCCTCCCACAGGCCACAGCCTGGTGTCCCTCTCTGCTCTCCTTTCCATCTGGACAGTGGGATAGCGCAGCGCTTCACGGCTGTGCTTCCTTCCCAACCCTCCTCATGCTAGGTTGAAATACTGGCCTCCATTCTTCATCTCTTGCTGTATCCCCACCCTTTGCCATGTGACTGTGCAGGGCTCCCCCTGCCATTTTGGGCTTGGCCCAAGGACATGAGCCTTGGTGAAGCAGCTCGTGGTTGAAATGTCCCTGTGTGATTGGGCGTGTCCTCTTGGGCCTTGCCATTGCCATGAGAAGAACATGCCCCAGCTGGCTTGCTGGCCCTGGGACGATGAGAAGCAAGAACAGCTCTGGACCAAACTGCAGCCTGGAGCCCAACCCAGATGATCCCGGCCAAGATCAGCCGAACTGCACCAAGGCTGAACTGCAGTGTATGAGCGCTCAGCAGTGTGCTACTAAGATTGCAAGTTGTTGGGACCCAGCAACAGCTGGGTGTGCCACTTTGCCTTCCACTCCCTCTTGGAAACCTGCACAGGAGAAAGTTTCTGGGAAAAGGAGCCTTCATTTGAAATTCTCTCCCAGAAGACCACTCCTTCCTTATGGGAGCCTTACTAGTGGTGTCACAGTATGTGACTCACCTCCCCCATAAAACTTTAGTGTATTAGTAATAATGGTAATTAGAGTTCATCTGGGATTTTATGAGCAGGAGGTAGCTGTGACATCCCACCTCTGATGAGGTGGAAGGCCAAGGTTATCATGTCCATTTTGCAAAGAGAAAATAAAAAAACTCAGACGGGGCCTCCCTGGTGGTGTAAGGGGTTAAGACACAACCTATGAAGCTATCTGCAGCCACTGAAGCATGCATTCTATCCCCTGCCAGGGAGATACCCACATGGCACAGCAGACCTCTCCTGACTTGCCCACTGCTCCCCTCAGCAGTGTATTTCATCAGTCTGCCTGTTCTGTTCCCCACTCTGTCTCTGGTGAATCCTCTCACCACCCCATACCTCTGGCCTGTACCCTGGTTCTTACTTGCATAAATAAATAACTAAATCTTTAAAAAAAAAAAAAAACTCAGACGAGGTGGGTGATTCACCGTGACTTGAGCTGGAGGCAGTTGTCTGGAGGAAGAAAGAGTTAAGGAGCTCCTTATACCCAGAGGAAGTCACGTGTGTGTGAGCATGTATGTGCACACAAGCCTGTGTGTCTTAATTTTTATAACCTTTTTGTTATAAAAGATACAGACCAATTGTACAAAAAATAGAAAAATGTAGAAAGCATAAAAAAAAGTTCCCATTATACCCAGTAGTATTACAATGTATGTGTATTTTTATGTTAGATTCATACTATATGTAAGAGTGTGTCTCATGACATTAAGTGTCTTTGACAACATATAGTTTTTAATGCATAGCATTATACTTTGTGAACTTACTCTAGTTTGTCTGAATGGTCTCTATTATTGTACATATAGTTTGTTTCTATTTTTGTTTGCCATTAAAAACAATGGTTTGGGGCCTCCCTGGTGGCACAGGCAGTTGAGCACAGTGCTGTGAAGCTGTCCACATCCTCTTCAGCGTGTTTTCAATTCTGCCTGGCCAGGAAGATACCCACATGACACGGCAGACCTCTCCTGTCTCTCCCCCTGCTCCCCTAGGCAGTGTATTTCCATCTGTCTGCCTGTTCTGCTCCCTGCTCTGTCTCTGGTGAATCCTCTCACCCTCCCTGCATCTGGCCTGTACTCCAGTTCTGGAAAGCATGAATAAATACATCTAAAGAAAAAAATTTATTAAAAAAATTTTAAAAAAACAATGATTTGGTGATATCTTTGTTGGTATAAGAGATAATTTGTGTATTTGATGTGTGACAGGTGGAATATCTGTCATAAATGCCAACTAGTATATTTATCTAAACTCCTAATATTTCCTACAAAGAAACTTTAAGGTGAACTTATTGGGTTAATTGAGTTTGAACCCTTAAATAGTTTTGGATGCATCTTGTCCAATCACTTTTCAAAATGGATGTTGCAATTTCTGTTTCTAAAGATAGTGTGACAGGTGTCCACCTCACAGCCTCCTTTCTGGTGCTGAGCATTTTAAGACAAAGCATTGCTAATTTGACAGATGAAAAAAAAATGGTGCGTTATACAATTTTTTATTACAAGTGAGGTCAACAATTTCTGCATACCTGTTAAGCATTTGGTAGCAGGATGACTCTGGGGAGGCATGGGCCAGGGCCTGACTTAATAAATGGTTTTGAATGAGTGGATCCCCTGTGGGTATGAGTAGGATCGCCAAGACTAATCCACAGGATTAGAATTGCTGAAGTATTGACTATATGGGCAGGAATTTACTCCTAATACTTCTTTGTTCAGTTGAAAATCAGATGGCCAGAATTCGGTTCAGAAGTGAGGTTTGGGAGTATCTGTTGGGTGGTAGTAGTGAGAAGTAACTGCTCGGCTCTGGAACTGGCCAACAAACCAGTGAGAACCCTCATTGGCAAAAGAAGCTGGAAACTCAATCTCCAGTTAGCCATTTGGGGGCTGGGGCTGCCAGTGGCACCTTCATTCCTCCAGTCCCTCCTCTGCACCCCAAGCACATTTTGAACCTTGGGATGTATGTGGACTCTATAGACAGTTTTGTTCGCAGGGAGAAGGGTGGTTTCCCTGTTGACTGTGGAGGTTTCCCTGTTGACTGTGTCATGAGTTGACTCAGCCCTAGACTGGTTGAACTGGACTAACTAACCCCTGCTGTACTCCAGTTTCCTGTCCTCCAGACCTGAAACATCCTCCGTTCTCCCTCCTCCCTCCTCCTGGCTTTTCCTCCCTCTTCCTCCCTCTTCCCTTCTCCCTCTTTTTTCTTCCCTCCTCCCTACGCAGGGAGCTCCACCTCAGCCCAGAGCTCTCTTATAGTACTTATTTTCTTGCACTATAATTTTTCATTCTCAAGGCAAGCTCCTCTCCTTAATACGAGCTAAGTAGGGTCTTCTTATCTTTGTGTTTTTAGCAGCTAAGAGTATGGAAATGAATGAATGAATGCCCCAGAAGTATCAGGAATTCACTAAGAATAGACTAGGGGTTGGGTTGGGAGAAATAGTCAGAGTTCATTCTTTATTAATATGTCTCATCATGGAGGTTGATTGGATAGAAAAGTTACAATGCCAATATTAGACTCTAGAGTTGGTTGGGCAGAAACTACTTCATACATCCCTAAGCCCTAAAGGTTTCTATTGTTGTTTTGATTTGGTTACAAAGAGAACCATGTCTCAGCAAGGGGAGTATTGTTTTTTAATTACCTACCTATCTTTCTTTTAAACCAGTGGTTCTCAAACTTCACTGGGAATGAATTGGAAAACTTGTTAAAACACAGAAAGCTGAACTTGACTCCTGGAGTTTCTGAGTCAACATTTTTAACAAGTTCTACTTGATGCTGCTGCTGGTCTTGAGACCACCCGTGGAGACCCACTGGTCTAAATGTTTTAAACGGGCCCCTGGACAAGGTGCTGGGTTGACCTTCTCCCACGTCCAAGGAACTGGGTATATAAAGTACTTGACCACTGTGTCAGGGCCCAGCTCGGCTCATCCCGACATCAGACTTGGACTGTCCTTGTCTGGCAATCTGCACAGCATATTGAGCCATCTCAGGCTCTTAAAAGGCCATTGGGGCCCCAAAATCACAGAGATTGAAACCTTACCAGGGTAACTACTAGTTTGCTAAAGAAGCACACAAAGTGTCAGAGGATTTTACATTCTGGGAAAATGCCAAACCCAAGAGCCAAACTTTGTAATGAGGCAGTAACCAGGTATCTCATCTGCCCCCTTCCAGAAGCCAAAACTCTCCAAGAAGGAGACACTTGGCTGTCATTGTGAGGGTCTCCATGCACTCCCCACCCCACCCAGTCTGTTCCTGTGTCCTCACCTCTTCCTTTTTGGTCTTTATATGAGAAGATTTGCTTTCCAGCAATTTCTCTCCATCACAATTCAAGTAAAATCCCAACTCTCATTCATGGCCTGAGCCTGCCTGATGCTCCTACCTCATCATCCTGCTCTCCAACTTGCCGGCTCCACCTGCCTGGCTGGCCTCCCTGCTGTCCCTCCAATACCATGCCTGTTCCTATCTTGGAGCTCTACAGACTCCCTGCCTGCAAAGCTGGGGCCCTGGATGGGCATGCGACTGGAGGTCAGTGATGCCTTCTCCAGAAAAAGGTTTCTTTGCACCATATTGCCTCCCCCACCTGGTTCCTTCTTCAGCATTCAGAACCCTTTGCACCACCTGACATCACATCCAGGATGTAAGGCTCAGGACCACTGGAACCTTGTTTGCCTTTCCCAGCTATGTCCCCGGCCCCTGGAATGTGCCCAGAACACTGCACGGGTTTAATGAAGATTTACAGAATGAATGTGCAACCTCTGTGGAAAAGCAGGTTCTGGGATCCTTAAATGACATATCTCAGACTTCCACTCTAAAATCCAAAATCTGTCTCCGTGTTTACTTCCCAACAGCTTATTCAGATGGGAAGAGCCAGGGCCACAGATAAGGCTCTGTCATTGCTCCTGTCACTCTGGACTGGCCCTTCCACCTGCATTGACCTCACCTGCCTCACCTGCCCAAAGGCTGGATAACATTTATGTTGCCTGGCTCTAAGACTATGCCACAGTTCAAGAGGAGTAGCTGCTGGAAAAGTGTGAAGCCAGGAGAATGATGCTGAACAAAGTTGAAGTTTGGGGATGATTATCCTGCTCTGTGGCATTAAAATGTGCATGTAGCATTTAATTTTAAATAGATGAACTTTTCATTCTTGTGGTTAAAAAAATAAAGCATCATTTAACCTCTCTGTAAGCTTAAGGTAAGCCCATCACAGACTGAAAAATCTAAGGAGTCATAGTCAAGAAAGGAATTCTGGAATCAGAGTCCCTGCTAAGGGACCTTACCTTGCTCATGCCTCAGCCTTCTTTTTCCTAGCCACAAACATTTGCCTCCTGCTTTCTCAAAGAGGGCTGGGCTTTCTCCCTGGCATTAAGGAATTTAAGTGTGAATTAAAGAACAATTTTGGCTCCACACTCTTAGGTCTACGAACAGTTCAATGTCTTAGAAAGTGATTTTAGTTGACTTCAGGCTCTATTGAAGAGCTCCATACCTCCCATGTTTTGGCCTGAAATGGAGTTGTTCCACCTTCCAGTTCTGTCCTGGGCAGGGAATTGAAGGAGGAAAACCCTTCTGGTAAAGCCCTTGGGGTAAGGTTACCAGATAACTCTGGTTTTTAAAAATACAGGATGCTAAGCTTCATTTACATTTCAGATAAGCAACGAATAATGTTTTAGTATAAGTATACCCCATGAGATATTTAAGATATACTTATGCCAAAAAAAAAAAAAAGCTTTCATTGTCTATCTGAAGCTCAAAATTTACTGTATGCTTTATATTTTATCTGACAACTATACCTTGAGGGCCTGTTCTGATCTTTGATCCTAGGAATGGGAGGACAGGAAGACTGCTTGTCCTTTTCCTAACCTGTTTTACCCTAGAGTTGAGAAATGCTTTGCTATCTGTCTCCACTCACTCCATCCTGGCCTGTGGGTCATGGGCAATAGATGCATATGACCTTAAATAACCCATCTGCCTAGGCTGCTGTTGAAATGCTGCCTGTGCAGCCACACTCCTTGGAATTAGCAGGCACTTACCAAAGTGTGGATGCCAGGAAAATGCTCAGGCCCTAAGACAAACCAGCGCAAGAATGTTTTATAGCTGTTGGGTGCATTTGATTCTTAGATAAAGGGCCTAGGAGACCCAGAACACTTTCCTAAATGCAGAGCAAAACTCCTGTGTCAGCTTATTTATGTTGCTGTTACTGAACGCCACTTTTATTACTAATAATACCCTCACTCATGTTGTGCTTTTCATCCAGAGATCACTAGGTGCTGTATTAACATTAAACAGCGCAGCCTGTCACCTCTGGATTATGTAATTGTACAGAGAGCTTCATCGAGGTAGAAGGCTGAGTCTTTCATGGGACAGAGCTGGAAAGGAGTAAGAAAATTTGATACAAACCTAAGCCAGGTGATGGATATCTGGGCATGTTTACCCTCCCACTCCACCTCATTGCACTGTTAGGCTCTCAAGTACAAGGTCAGTGCAAACTTTGAAAAAAAAATCCTCAGCATTTTGCACAATGACTGAAGCATAGCAACTGCTCAAAAAAAACATTTGCTGAGTGAATGAGTGGTAAACAAATAAATGAAGCTAGAAATGAACTTTGCTTCCTTCCTCAGCTTTATTTTCTTGTGACTGGGGTCTGCAGAAGTTGCTGTCGGTCCATGTCAATATTCTATCAGATTGTTTAGCACAGGGACTCTTCTGGTGCTTTCGATCCAGCACTGCCTGCATCTCCTTGTCAGAGGACAAGCCACAGGCTTCTGGAACAGGTTTGCCTGCGTGCCCTGCAGCCCTTAACCAATGACTGACCAATGACTCCCAACTCCCTCATCCTTGATGAGGACCATAAGTGAGAGCTATACCTGTCCGGAGGGACTATGCCAACATTACCCTCTGGGTCACTTGGCTTGACATCAGACCCTAGTTTGTCCTCCTTCGCTTCCCATTCCTGCCTCCCTGCACTAAGAAACACTTAGAACACCAAGAACTCTACCTAATGAGTCAATCTTCTCTTGTGGTCTGCTTCCAGGGAACCTAGCTTGAAACTGGAAAATTTTACTTCTTGACCATGGCTCCTATGCCCTATGAGGCTGATTCTTTTTCTTGCACCAGGAAGGACCTTCTAAAAGAAAGCAACAACAGCAGCAACAGCCACTTGTTACTATTGTATGAGAAGCAATAAAAGATAAGAAATAGATAGGCCTTTAGAGCCAGCAGGTATTTCAGCTTGTAATTGAGTGAATATGGTATTTCAGCTTGTAATTGAGTGAACCACTGCAAATGAAGCTTCAAATTTGTAAGTACACAAATGGGCGGCCCTTCTTACCGCCCCCGCCTCTTCAGACAAACCTCTGCAGGAGCCAGGGCCGAGAGCAGCCGTTGCTGAGAGACCATGGTCAGACCCTGTGATGGGAGGTCAGGCAGGACCTAGTCAGAGAATTTCTTTGCTTCCCCATTTAGATCAAGAGGGTTCCTGGGAAGAGGGTGGGGGCCTGGGAGGAGGAAAAGTGAGTCAGTGTGATGGGTCAGTGGCTGGGTTTAGAGAGGGCTTTCTGATTCCAAGGCTTCTGGTCTGCAGGGACCACATAGAGCTGTGGGAGCGGCCATCCCTCTTTCCACGCACAGGTTTCAGGCAGACGGGCTGGAGTGGCATTTTCAGGCTTTCCTGAGACTAAGGACAATGACAGGGTGATGTGCCCTGAGCCCCCTGAGGTTTTATCAGTTTGTTACACTTTAAAGGGCTTTGGTGCTACTGTTATAACCTACTTTGGAGGAAAACACTTATTATTAACATTGGTTTAACACTTTCTAGGGTATTTGTGGATGACACAGTCATACATCTGCCTTTTTATAGTGCTTCACGGCAGAGCACAAGACCTTCTGGCTGACACCTCATAGATCATGAAAATTAAGACCTCTAGGCAAACAGAAGAAAGTAGGGCGGGAGGAAAATGGGGGCAGCAAATGGGGGTGACTCGAATGGTTTCCAAGTTAACTTTCCTTTAGAGAGAGACCATTTTCATGAAGGAGCAAATTACTCTTAACATTCAAAAATTCTTGTTTCCATGGTAACCCACAACAACTAAAAGAGTGGTCTGCAGTGGCCTTACGGCCAAGTGATGCTTCTTACCTGCCTGGTGGCTAGTAGAGAGCAATTCAGAGATGGGGTCGGCAGCTGGGGCTCATCCCCTAATTATTTGGTATTTTGCACCCCAGCTGACCTGTGCTGAAACCCAAAGAAAATCAGCTGGGGCTAAAGCAGGTTCTCTATCTTTTTATAAACATAAACTGCATCATGACAGTGTAAAAAATTTTGCTGATAACTTAAAAATGATATTAACAGAAAACTACAAATAAAAGAAGAAAATCCTTCCCTTCCAGTTCCAGCATTGGCTGCCATTTTGGGGTCCCTTTTGCCCCTCTATAAAAAGAAGAGCAGGAGACCATATTTGTTTGGCTTCACTTGCTCTTCCACCCATAAGCCCCTTTCACCCCCTTTGCTCACTCAAACTGGCCAAATGTGACAACTAGGGAGTGAGCGATTAACCAGGGAGCAAGTAATTTTCCACTGTCCCTTACCAGACATCGTTTCTGCCCAACATTATTGGGGCCACAAGTCCTGCTTTGTAGCAGAACCCTGCCCTTTATGTTGGCAGGGAACAACGATTATTGTCCTGAAGTCTTGAAACTGTCAGCATTTTTGAGCAGGAAAAAGAGAAAATTGAAGAAGAAAATTTCCTTGAAAAAGGAGAAGTGGATAAAGATCCTCAAAATAGCCATTTGGGGAACTCTTGCTTGGGATGACATGAAACCTTGCCTCTCTTCCACTGACCAAGTAGCTGCTGTCTGCTCGGAGCTGTCAGGAATCAACTGTGTGTGATATGAAATGTAAAACCAATCCATCTGCTGGGTGCCTTTCTTTGTATTCTTTTGTCAACGGTGTGACATTAACAACACCATATGACATTTGTGTCATGCGTCAAATACATGCCTGTTGGTTTCCAAACAACATGTCCAGAGAGAAATAGAGCATTACAACCCAAAAAAGGAAATGAGAGCAAAGAGAATTCTGCTCCCAGCTGTTGCTGGTCCATAAGATTCCCCTGAAGGCACAGCACAATGGAAAGTGGAAAAAAATGCAGAGAAACCTTCTGTGTTCTGGGAAAATGGAAAACCACCATGGAGAGAGGCTCCTGCTGTCAGAATTGTGGTAATGATTGCTTTAAGGCTTCCCTAAACTGATGTGCTTTCTTCAAGTCCAGGCATCCAAGTTGTACTAGTCCATGTGCAGTTATGTTTTATGATCTGTTTTTAATTCCTAAATGACAGGACATTTAAGCTTGTGTCTACAGGAATGTTTATGGAAAAAAATTCCAAGTGTGTATTCATGCACAGTGATACGGAAATCTACATCATAGGTAGGCCTGGGGCTTCTGCCTGTTATCTTCATGCTAACAGAGAGAAGACGCAGCTCCTAGTGGATGGAACCCTTGTTTGGATGGCAAATCAGAGGGCACACACTGCTTCAGAGCAAAAGTAACTGGCTACTAGTTACCTTTATGTAGATTTAGATTATTTAGTTACTGATAAGCCGTTGAGGGCTGATATCAAACTAGTGGGCATCACACTGAACCCTCTGTCTTCTGGGAATCTGTGCAAAGTGCTGATCTGATCTTGTGCTTCCTTCTCTGCCCTGAACTCTCATTCCCATCCATGAACCTCTGCCCACCAGCCATTCTCCTGCCCACACAAACACCAATAGGGAGTTGTCACTCCCTGCCCTCCTGGCCATTCTTCCCTCCTCCTGACACAGGCAGGGCTTTACCTTTGATCCTATATGCCTGCTGGGCCACACATTCTCAGGCAGGGTAAGATTGCTTTTGAGCTTTGAAAAAGACAAGATCCGGGGGTGGTGAAGGACCACAGTTTCTAAGAATGTGGCCTGGAGGCAGAGCTGCGTGCTGTGCCACGTGCACGTGTCATTTTACTAAAGGACAAGAGAAACCAAGCCAGGGTTTCCCTGGCTGGGTTCCTGCACAAAACTTATACCAGCAGCTGGGAGAGGGGGCTTTCTTAGAATCCCAGGGCTCCTCCCCAGACTTATGTGGACCCCAGCAGGCCCCATGACCTCCCAGTGTGAAATCCACACCCTTCCCCCTTTATCTTTAAAATGTTGCTAAGCCACTTGACCTGGGCTTGATCAGTTAACTTTGAAATAAACCAGAAGGAAAAAGAAAAATATTGCATGGTTTCACTTATAGGAGGAATATAGAGGAACCAAATAGGGAATCAGGAAAATAATAATAATAAATATAAAAACAAAATTAACTGGCCACTATAAATCAGAGACATTCTGTAGGGGAGGGAGAGAAGGGACCCACACAAGGGACTATGGTGATGGTGCAAAGGTGAATTGGTGGTGGAAACTATACAGGAACTGCATCCGGGAGGAGAAAGCAAACATTGTACAAAAAGGAAGACTAATGTAAAATATATATTAATTAGTTAATTAATCTTTAAAAAAAGAAAACAAAGAGCACTCAAAGAGAAAACAAAAACAAAAACAAAAAAAAAAGAAGGAAAGATGCCACAACCCAGATGTATAGACTTGGGAACAGACACAAGAGGAAAAAGAAATGAGAGATTTCCCACCCCACCCCACCCCAACGTCTTTCCTTGACTTAGCGTGAGAATCAGTGTCCCTGCTGGTTAAGGGCATGGACTCCAGACTCCTTGGGTCTGCACCTGAGTTCTGCCAGTGGCATGCTCTGTGGCCCTGTGCATGTCATTGAACCTCCCAGTGCCTCAAGTTTTATATCTGAAAATGATGCAATAACTTACCTGATGGGATTGTCAAGAGGATTCAACGAATTGGTGCATAGAAAGAATTTGAATCATGCTTGTTCATTGTGGTTCCTCTCTGTGTTAGCCCTTCTATTCCACCCCCAAAGACCCCACACTCAGAAGGTCTTGCACTCAACTGAATGTTTTGCTGTCATCATCTTGAAATTCTTGATAATTTTGTCTCTGAACTTGGGTCTTATAAGCAAAACCAATGAGACCATGGAGAATGCACGTGAGCAATACATATGTCTGCCGCTCCCTACTGCCCCTTCTCATACAGCACTTGCAGTGCCCCCGTGAGCACAGAATTCTGGTGGACCCAGAGCTTGGGAGACCCAGGGTGAGCACCTGTATGACTGGCGAGTACCTGTAAGTGGGGAAGTGGAGGCTGCACCCCCGACAGCCGAGAGGGGTCATGCTTCCTGGTCAGCCACAACTTGCCTTGAGTGCAGAGAGGAGAAAGGCGTTCTAAGAAAGGTGAAGGACCCTGTTATGTTATAATGCCACTTCCCTGTATTAACTGATCGCTGAAAATGATGATAAAGAAGGCAAGGGAAAGACAGGGCAACTATGGTTTCTTTTTGTCTCAATCCTTCCCTCCAGACCAGGAAGATGAAGGGAGGGTATTGGTGGAACGGACATCTATAAGAAGTGAAATAAGAACATTAGTTCCACGCAGCATTTCCATCGTTCTAGTAAGAATGAAATACATGTGCACGTGAGAGTTGGGCTATCTAAATTGTGTCATTTTGGTAATTCCACATCTGAGTTAAGTACTCTTATATGCAAACTTAAGACTACCCTGCCTAGTATAAAGATGAATGGTAGGATTCTTGCTGATAATTAATATTTCTATTTATTTTTAAGCATTACATAGCAAATAGAACACATGAAAAGTCAAAGAGAGACCACAGAAGAAAAGTGAACCCTTATATTACCCTGCATTTTTGAACAAAAGTTCCCACATTTTTACTTTGTACTGGGCCTCGCAAATTTTGCAGCAGGCCCTGCCCCCCAGCTAACTCCTCAGTGCTATTCCTATGAGCCTGTCATTGGGCCTCGCTTCTCTCACAGCCAGGAGGGTTTAAAGAGAGAGGTAGGGGAGGCAGAGGGAAGAATGCTGAGGCATTTTCAACTGAGATCTGACTTCCCAGGGGCACTTCATTCCCCCAGGGAGTCCTGGGAGGCTGCTTGGCGACCTAAACAGTCCTGTCACCAGCTGAGAGAATGGCGCGATACCCACCCACCTCCCAACCACAGCCCCCTCCCAGCATTTGCCAGATGTCAGGGCTGGTAAGGAAATTCTAGTTTGAGGAAACAAAAAGACAATGCTGAAGACTCACACCAAGCAGGTGGGCACTGCCAGCCAGGACTTCAGCCTGAGGACCAACCTGGCACCTTGTTTCGAATGACAGGAGCGAAGCAGGGTTGTCATTTCTCTTCTTGGGATCCAAATCAGACAAATCTCCTATTTGGCTTACCAGGCAATAAGTGGATAACGCCAGTGAATGTCAGTGCAAATTACAGCTCTAGCCTCCTGTTGTCAGCTTTGTGCTGCTTCTTGTCACTTTAACGCAAAGAGACAGCATGGCGCTGATAACAAGCCAGAAAGGGGGGTTGGGGGGTGGGGGTGGAGTCAGAGACAGGAGAAGGCATGTTGGAGAGGCTGATTTGAGACAGTAGAAAACCACATGATGCTTTTCCTTGACTGCCCATTGAAGGGGGCGGGGGTGGCGTTTAAGGGTATTGGGTGCCTGGGCAAGGCCTCTTAGACGGCCACAAAACTAAACAGCTACTGCGTTCATCGTTCATCGCCTGACTTCTCTTATCTCACCTCTTTTATTGCCATCCCCACCAACACCCCTGGCTTACACCTTCCAACCAAATTATTAGAACTTTAATCCTTGCTCAGGTTCAGCTTTCTGAAACAATAATATTTGTTTGACACCTGCTATGTGCCCACAGGTGCTGTGAATATATTCAAAACCGATTAGAGGCCTTGGAAAGCTCATTCAGAAAATCAGCAGAAAATCTGTTCCAAGGTCACCTCAAAAATCAGAAGCAGAATGGTAGTGGAATTGTTGAAACTAGAGTAAAAAAACTGCTGGTGAGAAACAGAAGGAAAGGCGGGGAGGCTTAGTGGAGATGGGAGGGCATCAGCTCTCCAGGGCCTAAAGAGAAGAGGAGCTTCTATAACCTTTCTGACATTTGGTCTAGATTCCAGGCACCCAAACTGGTCCCTAAGTTGGGAGAGGTTTCCGCGTTACAGGAATTTAGTTTGAGCATGATTAGTGTTCTCATCATAGCAGAAGTAATTAAAGAATGAAGGAGGGGCAGCTTTTAGTTATCTATTAATACATAATAAATTACTCTAAATTTAGGTTTAAAACAACAGAAAACTATTATCTCTCACAGTTTCTGTGACTTAGGAATTTGTTTTTTTGTTTTTTTGTTTGTTTTTTTTTTAATAGAGGCATGTTTTATTTATTTATTTTATTTGTTTGTTTTTGTTTATACAAGTACTGGGTACAGTCAGAAGCGCGGGAGGGTGGGAGAATTCACCAGAGCCAGAGCAGGGAGCAGAGCAGGCAGAAGGACCGAAGCACACTGCTGAGGGGAGCAGCGGGCGGCAGGAGAGGTCTGCGTGCCATGTGGGATCCTCCGCCGGTGGCCGGGGAGCAGCCGGGGATCGAACCGGCGCCGCAGAGGCCGCGGGCAGCTTCGCAACCCAACGCTCAACCGCTGCGCCACCGGGGAGGCCCCTGACTTAGGAATTTGACAGCAGTTTGGCTGGATGGATCTGGCCTGGGTCTCTCCCAATATTAAGGTCAGGCATTGAGTGGGCAACAGTCAATGAAAGGTCATTTTGGCGCTGGAGGATCCAATTCCAAGATGGCTCACACACCTGGCTGTTGGCAAGAGGTCTTAATTAATCCCTGTGAGGACCTCTCCTCTGGGCTCCTTGGGTGACTCATAACATGGTCACTAGCAACCCCTAGCACAAGCAATCCAAGACACCAAAACAGAAGCCACAGTGCCCTTTTTAACTTAGCTTCAGAAGTCACAGAATTTTCTCTCCATCCTATTTTATTGGTTATATAGAAACCCTAGATTCAATTCAGGGAGAGCATGGATAGAAGGAGGTGAGGATCCTGGCAGAAGGAGAAGCATTTTTGGAGCCTGAACTAGAGTAGCATCGTGGAATATCAGAGTTAGCAGAGTTCTTAGACATGTTGGCTTCAACATCCTCATTAAGTAGCAGAGAAAACCAAAGGTCAGTGACATCAAGCAATTTGCTCTAGGTCACTCAGTGAATTGTCCATTCACACTTAATTCAGGACTCAAGAATGCCTCAGGAAGCACATTTTATGAGACCATGTGAAAATTGTAGCCTATGATCAACCAGCATCAGGATGCTGATGAAGGAAATCAGAGTTGATGCCTTCAGCAAGAGCTGCTGAATGAATTCATTGCAGAGTTGATTATGGGAGTTCATTTATTCACTCAGAATTTAGTCATCGAGTGCTATGATGTTCTGGCAATGTTCTGGGCACTGGCACAGAGGTGAGGAAAAAATGTCCTCCTGTTTTCATAGGTCCAGTAGCATATAGGGGAAGACAGGTACACATGGTGTGGTCCCACAGATAAGGAAGACGTTACAGCTCTCTTGTCACATAGGAGATTGAAGCATTGAATTTATTCCAGCCAGGGAGGCTCCTCCAAGGAAATAATGATTCAATTATCACTTGACAACCTGAAAGTGAGTTTCACTATCAAAAAGATGATGATTTTTGCCCACAATATATTTGTTTTTGAGATATTGTATTTTTCACCTCCAGAAGCTCCATTTGGGTTTTTTTTTAAATTTTATCTTTCCCTCATAATTGAGTTCATGCTTTCCTTTAACATCCTTGGCTCTGTTGATAAGATTTATAATAGCTATTTTAATATCTTGGTCTGCTAGTTCCATCATCTCTGCCACTTCTGGTTTGTTTCAATCTTTTTCTCCTATTTACAAATCATATTTCCTGCTGTTTTGCATGCCTGGTAATTTTCTACTGGAAAATTATAGTAGGATACAGGTAATGGAAATTTTACAGTGTTTATTTAGATTTTGTTTTATTCCTTGAAAGAGTGTAGGACTTTGCTCTGACACAGTTACTTGGGAATAATTTACTCTTTTCAGGGCTTATTTTTAAATTTTGTTATGTTAGGTCAAGAATAACCTTTAGTCTAGGATTAATGTAACACTGGTATTGAGGCAATACCCTTCTGAGGACACTACCCATTTATTACCCACTACCCATTCAACTGGTAAAGACACCAACTATTTCTAGCCCTGTAAGTACGCTAAGAATTATTCTACTTCCCCCTTTGAGGTATTTCTTTGCCCTGTCTTGTGGAATTTCTTCATATGTAGGCACTGATGAGAGATCAGAGATTTGAAGTTTTATCTGATAATCTCTGGAGTTTTCTCTGTGTGTAGAGCTTCCTCACTGCTGCTCAGCTCTGCAAATTTGAGCTGCCTTGGCCTCTCAGAACTCTCCAATCTGTCTCCTCAACCCTGAGAGACCATCAGGATTCATTTGGGTTCTTTCCAGGATTCATTTTGTTTGTTTCCCTTTTGTTTGTTTTGATTGTTAGGGATCACAATCCTGTCTTGACTGTTTTACAACTTTGAAATTTGTTGTCTCCACATTTTTTTCCTGTTTTCTAGTTGTTTAAGGACAGAGTATATATTTAGTCCCTGTTATTGCATCACTGTTGTTACATCAAGACATATATTTTCTATATTTATTTTTAGACTGTTTTATTGAGGCATAATTAACATAATAAACCTCACAAATTTAAAGTTCTTGATGGACAAGTCTTGACAAATGTACATACACATGAAACTATCACCACATTCAAGAGAGTAAACATATCCATCACCTCTGACACATGTAGTTTCTCCATAACCTGCCATCCCTCTTTCTGGTTTCCTGGACTTTTCCTCCCAAGGCAAACTTTTAATCACAATAGATTGGTTTGCCTTTCATAAAGTTTTATATATAATTCCTTTTTGTCAGCTTCTTTCACACAGCATGATTATTTTGATTCATCCATGTTGTTATTTGTATCACTCATTTTCCTTTTTCATTGCTGAATAGTGTTCCATTGCATGGCTTACAATAGTTTATTTAGTCATTTTGCTTATACTTTTCTTATCTCTCCCTCTATATTTCCCTCCCTCTCTTCCTCCCATTCTTTCTTCCTTCCTTCTTCCTTTCTCTTTCTTTTTCTTTCTTAATGGGCATTTGGATTATATCCAGTTTTTAGCTATTATAAATAAAGCTGTTATGAAAAGTCATGCAAAAGCGTTGGTATGGATGTGTGCTTTGTTTTCTCTTGGGTAAATACCCAAGAATGAAATGGCTGGAGCATATGGCAGGGATAGGTATAACTTTTTAAGTAACCGCCAAACTGTTTTTTGATGACATTTGTTTTAAAGTCAGTGTTTGTTTGTTTTGGTTTAGGTTTTCGTTTTGGTTTTAGATTCATATGACAATGTGGTAAATCAGATGTTTGGGTGCAAATATTCAACGTCAGAATTGCTTATTCTGAAGCAATAAGCATTCTATGGCAACTGTCATGTTGGTAAAGATAATGTCAGCTTTCATTGGTTTAGAAAGTAGACTTTCACTACAAGATGGAAAAATAAGAGGAGAAATTAGGAGGGGTTCCTAACCTGCCTGACAGCAGTGGGAGAAGAGTCAAAATCCTTGGACTTTTTGCTTTGAAGCATTTAAACAGAAATTAAAGTGAATGTGCTCTTTGGATAGTTCACCCTTTTCTTGTGGTTTTTGAAAATATGAAATTTTGCAGAACTTAGGTCAGAGCTGTTTTTTGAAGTTTTGAGCTGTTTCCTTGATGTTTTGACTTTGAAGCTCCTGTCTGTGAATAAATTTAGCCTTTGTTTCACCTTTCCCTGCCGAACAATGCCAGCGAGTTAGAAGGTAATATCCAGTAGGGATAAGTAGCTTTCCTTTGATCCACACACAAATCAAGCTCCATTTAGTCAATAGAAAAGTAGGATTCTCAAATGCCCACTGGCTAAGAACCACTTTGTGTATTTAATAGAATGTGCAACGGGTTCTGCCTTAACCACCTCCGTCCCCCTTCCCAAATGTCCTGGCACAGATGGATCCTCTTAAAGGAGTTTCCTTATGACAGTCATACACACCAGGCAACATTTTTATACTTCCTTTAATATCTCACACAGATTGAGATTTCTAGCACTTGGCAACTTTATTTAAGGCAGAGACCCTTGAAAGTCACATAACACCTGGGAAGCTGGGGAAGAAGGTAGCCTGAGGAGAATGCTGATTCTCTCATCTCTTCAGTCTCATTTGGCATCATAACAATGCAGAATAAATTAGAGATCAATGTCCTGGGCCCTCATGACCACCAGCGCCTGCCGAAAGCCTAGAGGAGGGGGCAGCTCTCTGAAGCGGTGGTCACCACGCCCTCAGAGATGGCCTTGCTGAAGCTGTCTGGTTTAGCTCACCACACAGCTTGAGGAAATTATAGAATGTTTGTGTCCATATTCATAAACTTCCCAGAACAGAAGTGGTGAATGATTCCCTCATGGCCTTTTCTTAGCTAGACCAGATAAATTTTTAGATGTGTGATTTTGACTGCAGCTAGAACAGGGTCCTGCTAATTATTATTAGTTTCTCATTGTTTTTAAACTTTACTCTTTTTTTTTTTTTAGCTTTATCCTTAATAATAATGTTGTTTCCTGTTTTGTTGTGTGGGAGTTCTACTTCCCACCTTTCCATCTGCAAACATAGTCTGGGTTCTTGGTTTTCACCGAACCCTCCCGGCACCGTGGCCACCCTGACACCGGCTGGGACTCTGCCTGTGTTTCAAAGCAGGGGTTCTTCACCCCAGTCGGGGGCAGAGAACCATCACCTGGGCTCGCAGTGGGTTCCCCATGACTTTAGCTAAACTGGCTACACAGGTGAAGAGTTAGATGCAGGACGCAGCTGAAATCGATGTCACAACAGATGGCAGATTGGACCAACGTGAGCCAGCCCCCACTGAGCACCCTAGTTCTCCTGCAGGTGACAGGTGGAGACCCCAAGACATCTTCGTTTCTGCCTCCTTAGGGAGGCTGGCCGTGCTGGGAAAATAAACTGTTCAATTGATTTTGTTGCTGACAAACCTTGCAGTTGTCATGGCAGCAAGCAATGTTTTTATTATCATCTGTGGCCTTCTCCCCTCCCCTGGGAAATGTTTGACATGACTCTGCCCTCCATGCTAGGTCTGCCCTTTGTCTTTTGGGAATGTCTGTTTCCTTGCTTGCCTGCGATTGCAGGGAATTTTTGTAGGTTCAGAGGGATTGGAAGATGCATGGGAATGATGGGGGTGGGGTGAGAGAAGAGGATCAGAGGAGAGACACGATTGCATCTGTGGCAGGGAGAGACTGGAGCATGGGGACAGACTGTCACCAGGACACAAGGGGAAAAGGGACAAACAGTGGGACAGAGGGAGGAGGGACACATGGAGAAGAGGGCAGCCCCCTCCTTCAGGAAGGTCCTGCTCACACACACAGACACACCTGCAATGCCCCCTCAGCAGCTCCCTGCAAGCTGTTCTAGGCCCTGGATCCTCTAGCAGACTGTAAGCCTCCTGTGGGCCAGGACAGCTTTGGTTCCTCATGCCTACCCCATGGGTTCTACCATGTGCCTCAGAATAGTAAGCAAGCCAAGACTGAGCAAATAAATGCAAGAATGGTCTCAGTCCAGCACTTTTAAAAATGTTTATTGAATAAGGCTTGTGGGGACAGGTTCACAGGAATCAATCACTAGTGTCAGACAGGCAAGCATGTGGATTTCTTCTGAGAAATACAGCTTGGGAGAAGGGTGGGAGGCACACAGTGGCTGATCAGTGGGGTCTCCTGGAGGGGAACTCCTTCAGCGTGGGCCTCCCCCCTGATGTGCTGATTATCATGGAAGCGAGGCATGTGTGTGTGTTTGTGAGTGTGCACGTGTGCGAGCACACCCAAGCCTTCTGAATCCTGCTACAGCACAGGTAGAGCAGCTAAATCAGTGCTTTCTACCCAGCAGAGTGCCTTTCCAAGCCCCTGGGAGGAAGAGAGAGAGGCGGCATGCACCAAGTACTTAGTGCATGGGGTGGGTCAGTCCTCCGCCTGGCTGGTAAGAGGAGTGAATCGGGCAGGGCCCCTGCAGCAGGAGGTGCTGAGGCTGAAGCTGCCACTGGGAGGACAAGGCCAGCTGGCAACCTCCCGAAACCTCTTCCTCTCCATGACTGGGCCCCACCCACATGTTGCGCAGGTCAGGAGAGCCTGAGGGTGAAAGGAAACTGAACTATCTTAGAGGAGCAGCTGTCCGGAAATGTGTGGGATGCGTCCCCAGAGCTCAGGGAAGTGGAGGCTGTTAGCCCCTTTATAAGATGATGGGAAGAGGGAGAGGAGGAGGGAGGGAGGGGCCGGTGTCCCAAGTCCCTCCAGGCTGTCCTGAAGGGGGTGCCCCACAGCTGGCCGACATGCTGGCACAGTAGAGTAGTGTCCTTATCACCGGGCACGTACGTAGGTCAGTGGTTGCAAATTGTACCTCTGCGACTCTTAGGTTTTTCCAGCAGTGTCCCAGGGCCATCACAGGAATCAAGGAAACCCCGAGCTGCTCTATTTTATCCCATTAACATACTAAATAAATCAGGCAGGGGCCCAACAGGGGCAGAGTGACCCCGCAAAGTGGTATTGTGAAGAAAAATTAAGGAAGGGGTATGTCCAGAGCAGCCTGGCAGGGCTAAAGAACCAGCCCTGGAGAAGGGGAGGTCCCCAGAGCAACAGTAGGAAGCAGATAGCACCTCAAGGTACAAGAGCAGGAACTGATGAAGCAGCCTGACAGAGTGGGGACTTGGAGGAAGGGCTGGGGCTGCAGATACAACCACTGTCAGGAGCCCACCTCCGCCAAGGTCACAGGGAAGTCAGCCAGCGGGTGACGCTGTCCACAGAGGTCAAGCCCAGGGCACCAAGCAAAAAGGTACAGGAAATACTCAGGTCAGTGGCAAAGGGGCTAGGTCAACACTTGGGGCATCCGCAGAGCAGAGTTCATAATAAACAGGAAAGAACAACTTGAAAAGCCCTTTTCTTACCACAAATCTGGGTTTAACTCCACTGTCACTCACTTGGCCTCTTGGTCAAGTCCCCAAACTTCCCTGATCCTGCAGCCCTCCCTGTAATGGCAAGGACTTCCCTGGCTAATTTACTGTTTTTATAGGATAGCATCAGTTAATGACTGTGACGTATTTGGTAGGGTGTAAAGCCTTGTCACAGTTGCCCGCGTTATTGCCCCAGGTGCGTCCTGGAGAAGAGAGCCTGACTGTTCTGGGCACAAGGCCCTGCTGAAAGGATCCTTGGAGGGGAGCACTGTCAAGGAGATGTTGAAATGGGAAAGAAGGGAGGATGCCTCTGGCCTTGTCTTGTGGGAGTGGCCACAGGAAAGGCTGGACCCGTATTCCTTTGGTTACAGTAATAGCTCTGTGTGATCTCATGCCTAAGCCCAGTCCTAGGAATTAAAAAAAAGGTTTGCAGTGGAAAATTCCAGCTTATGTCTAGTGCTGCCAGTCATTCATCTATGGAGACAAATAGGAAGCAAACCAGAAAACCGACCCATCTTGACCAAACTCACAAGGGTCTATGGATAAATCCAAATGCTATTTTAAACATCTGTGCTATATTCTTTAAGTTCTTTGAAATCTGCAAATATTACCCTGGTGCAAAGGAAAAAAAAATCAAGACTTATGTAAGTTGAATCACATGAATTAGTGATCCACATGATTAGTCAATCAGGGAATCAATCAAAAGAAAAGAAAAACTTGGGCCTCCTTGGTGGTGCAAGGGGTTAAGATGCAGCCTATGATGCTATCTGCAGCCACTGCAGAAAGAGTTCCACCCCTGGCTGACCAGAGAGCTACACACATGGCACAGCAGACCTCTACTGACTTGCCTACTGCTTCCCTCAGCAGTGTATTTCAGTCAGTCTGCCTGTTCTGTTCCCCACTCTGTCTCTGGTGACTCCTCTCACCCCCCACACCTCTGGCTCTTGTATGCATAAATAAATAAATCTTTAAAAAAAAAAAAAGAAAAGAAAAGAAAAAGTGTCTGTTATACCTTATTCCCAAGAAAGGAAATGGAGATGGAGCAGGGAACAAATTTGTTGTTCTTTGCATAAACAAGGAAACTTGATCTGAGGGGGGAAATAAATTTCTGCTAAATGCCAATCTCAGTACTTTCCTGTGGATGTAACCCAGATATTAGCCTCCAGCCCTGACACCTCTCCTCCCTTGGCAGAGATCCAGGTAAAGTTGGCTTGAGTCATCATATTTGTGGCCTTTAGAACCCTAAAGCACTCCCTAAGTTTTCTGCCTGTACTTAAGGGCTCATGTGCTTGTGGCTCCTTCTGTCACCCTGTGTCTGCCCTGCCCTGGCTCCTGCTTGCCTGTGTGTGGTCCTTAACTCTATATTGTTATATGCCACAGTTTCTGTCAAGTATTTCAAGAATCCCTCTCACACACAAAATATTTATGAGCTGAAGCGAATTTTCCAACTATTTCAGGAGTGAAAGGGCTAGAAAGGAAGACAATTTCTGTCATAGCAACACACTTCAAAATCTATCTGGAGAGCATCTTTAGCCCTCAAGCTGCCCCTGACTGCCCCACACTGACATTCTTCCACTCTCTCCCGCCTCTCTCCATTTTGCCTTTTTCCCTACTCCTTTCTCTTCTCTCCTTAACCTTCTCAAAAGCTCTCGATATGCTAAACAAACAAACCACCATTCACACATATTTTTTTAATTTTTTTTTTTTGCTTCCAGAGTAGCTTCCACTTCAAGGTCAAACATCCTACCCCAAGCATTTATTAAGGTAGTTCCCCCTCATCAGGGGTGTTCCCTTAGTGCTAATAGAGTCATTATCTCTCATTTCCTAGCCAAACCCTTATTGCAGGACACCGTCTCAGTCTCCTCAAGGCACTCCAAGGGTTTAGCTATAATCAACCCACCCTACACACAACTCCTTTTAGGAAAGAGAACTCCTTGTTACTTTCCGGATTTTGTGGAAGAAGCAGGCTTCAGGATCTTGGACAGAGTACTTAATTCCGCTAAGCCTTCTTTAGAAAGGAAATAGCAGGTAACATACAAGCTACAGCAAGGATATAATACTATGATGCATGTGAAAATGCCTTATAGCTACAGAGCTAAGTGAAATTTATGACTGTTTCTCATGGCACCATGTTAGCTAGGACACAAGCAAGGTGACCATTGGTTCTCTGAATTTTGGTGTGTCTTCCTTTCTCAGTGACAGCAGCTTTACTGATATACCAGTCCAAACACTCTGAGGCCTCTCCCTATGTACAGTCAGAGTAGGGAACTAGCAGTCCTGCCAGAAGTGGAGCATCCTAGGCTATGAAATGTCTCTATTGAGGGAATTAGAAATGCCCATGTGCCTACACAAAATACTTGTCCGTGGGCACCTTATACTCTACATCAAACACTGTTTAAAAAGAAAAAATTCCTCTGCTTTACTTCATTACACAAATAATATATTTATTATACATTGATTAAACAATAGATGGAGGAAGAGAGAGAGAGAGAGACTCATTTGCAACACTTTACCCAGTGAAAATCATGATAATATTTTAGTGTCAAGACAAGCTGACTTTTTTCCGTGTGAACTCCTCCATGTCATTTTTGTGCACAGTAGGTTACTCTTCTTTAATTTTTCCAAATTAAGTTAAAACTGCCTCAGTCACCATCTCTTAGATCCATTCACTCATTTGGCAGATATTTTATGATGCTTTTTATGTTCCAGGCTCTACTCTGAGTGCTAGGGAAATAATCAGAGAGGACAAAAAATCTCTGCCCATGCCCAATTGACTTTCTAGTCAGGAAGAGAGACAATAAACAGATGAATAAGAAAAACATAGTATGACAGCTGGGAATGAACACAGTGGAAAGATCACAGCAGGGAATGGGAGACTTGGGCAGACTGAAATTTAAAATGGAATGATCAGGGTAAGTCTGAAAGGCACAACCTGAAGGAGATGAAAGACCTAGCATTTGTAGATGGGGGTAAAAGTGTTCCAGCAAAGAAAACAGCACATGCAAAGGCCTTGGGGTAGCAGTGCGCCTTGCATGACCTAGAAATAGCAGGGTGGTCAGTGTGGCTGAAAGAGGCAATGTCAGTGTAGGAGGGTGTAGAAGATGAGATGCAGAGTTGGGGAAGCCTGATTTTCCAGGGCCTTGAATACCAGTGAAAGAATTCAGCTATTTTCTGATTAAGATGGAAAGTCATTGGAGGATTTGAGCAGAGCAGTTACACGATATTATGCAATGTTTAGGAGAAAATAATACAGGTGAACAAAGGTAGGAGAAGGACCTGTTATTGTTACTGCAATAATCCAGATAAGAGACAATGGTTATTTGGGCCAGGAGGATATCAGAGGTGGTGAGGTGAAATGGCACCTTCATATATTTGAAGATAAAACTGAAACAATTTCCTGTTGGAAACATGAGATAGGAGAAAAAGGGGGTGGGTAACCCCAAGGCTGCCCTGAGCATCCAAAGAATGGAGAAGGGGAAGACAGCAGGAGAACCAGAGTGGAGCAATGGATCAGAATTTGATTTCAAAATGTTTTATTTGAAATGATAAATAGCCAAATGGGATGTCAAGAAAGTCAGTCTTTGTTTGGAGACAGGCTGGCATAGAGACAAATTGGAATTTCAAAAACAAATGTTAATATCTCCAGCCATAAGGTCATCAGGGAAGTGCCTGTAGATAGAGAAAAGTCTCCAGGATCAGGGCCTAGATTAGCAGAAAGAACCACATCTCCCTTTTGGGGCTCCCCAGATCCCCGGGTGGTCTACAAAAGAAAACAGCACATGCAAAGGCCCTGGGGTAGCAGTGTGCTTGGCATGACCTAGGAATAGCAGAGTGGTCAGTGTGGCTGAAAGATGAGATGTCAGTGTAGGAGGGTCATTGATGAGATGTCACTGATGAGATGTCATTGAGAAGACGAGATGCATCTTCTACAGAAATTGTCTGATTTCCATTTTTTTTTAATAGAGGCATGTTTTATTTATTTATTTTATTTGTTTGTTTGTTTTGTTTTTACATGCACTGGGTACAGTCAGAAGCGCGGGAGGGTGAGAGAATTCACCAGAGCCAGAGTGGGGAGCAGAGCAGGCAGAAGGAGCAAAGTACACTGCTGAGGGGAGCAGCGGGCGGCAGGAGAGGTCTGCGCGCCATGTGGGACCCTCCTCTGGTGGCCGGGGAGCAGCCGGGGATCGAACCGGCGCCGCAGAGGCCGCGGGCAGCTTCGCAACCCAGCGCTCAACCGCTGCGCCACCGGGGAGGTCCTGATTTCCATTCTTAAGTGGGGAGATCCCTGACCCCTACTATTCCACTCTAGCCTAGCAAAGGCCACACACACACACACACACACACACACACACACGCAAGAGTTGTACTGTGTGAGCTTAACATATTTTATAATGGTTCCTTTCACTTGCTAAAAATCTGTCAAGATGCTCCTTTCAATAAGTATATGTTTACAAAATCATTTCAGTGCCCAAGTCTCACTTCAAGTGTGTTTTACCAATCTTTTGATAACCAGCTCCTTATGGTTGGTCATTTGACTTGTTTCTGATTCTTTGCTACTAGTAAAAACAAATTTAAAAAGCATTGTCTGAACCTTCTTGGCACTAAATTGACTGTTGTATCTGATTATTTCCTTCAGCTAAATTCCTGACATTGGAATTACTGGGGTAAAGGGCAGGCATGTTGTTAACATTTTGGCTATATTTTGCAAAATTATGCAGCAGATGTCATTGACACAGTCCAATGTGCAAAGGACAAAGAGAATAAGCCAAGGAGCCAGCTTCCCTTCCAGGCTCTGAGCTCCCGTGGTGGCTTCCCATGGCTCCCAGAGACCCTGCACTCAACTGGGCACCTTAGAACTTCAGCTAATCACGTGTGGGCTGATGGGCTGAGTGAAGAGAACCAATAGGCAGGGATGTTAGGTCCAGGCCTTTGTGACAAAGGCAAGTTCATTTCCAAGGGTGAGTAGGGGTATCACCTAACTGAGTAGAAATAGGTATGTTGGTTCCTGGGCCATCTCCCTCACTCACCCATCCCTGCTCTTTCTCTGAGTTGATCTACAATCAGCAAAGCAACAGTCTCAAGACTTTGTCTTGAGATTAACCCGGATGATCTGCCACCAGAACGGCTGTTTGTGGAGTCAAGAACAGACATGGCCTTTGCTTTGTCCCCAGATTTGAGTCTGGAACCTGGACCCTCATAATCCATTTCACTCTTAACGATTCCCGGAATGCTTATGCCTCTCTAGATCATATCTCTGGGCAGTTGTTTAGCTCATGGGCTAATATTTTCCAAGAAGCACCTCCAAAGAAAACATGAATGCATGAGTTCTGTGGAGAGAAGTGACTGCTGACACTCCTGGTCACAGGCAAGTTTTGCTGGTGGCTGAGACTTGAAGCTGTGAAGGATTTTCAGCTTCTCAGAGGTAGAGAGAAGGAAGGGTCCCACTGTGCCCAGATCAGGGGCGTGGGATCCAGAACAAGAGGAGTCTTACCTCTCCCAGGCCTCCCAGAGCATGGTGGAGAGGTCAGAAGTCAAACAGGTCTCTGTCAAATCCTGATGCTCACTACTCACTGTAGGCGTATGGGCAAGTTACCTGAACTTTCTGTGCCTTAGCAGGAAATGAAGGTAGCAAAACTGGCACTGAAGGTGTATAAGGAACTAATTGATTAATGTGCATAAAAATTACCTGGCAGGTGCCCATTTTGTGTAGATGTTAGTCCAGCATCAATATACCAGGTGCAGATACTCAGGAGGCCAGAACAGAAACACAAAGAAACAGATACAAAGACCAGTGGGCCTCCTCCACATATAGCACAGCGTTATATCCCCAGGGTGTAGCCCAAGGTCGACACTCCATAAATATTTGATGAATTTGATGAATGAATAAGTGCTGGGCCATCTGACACTTATAGGTGGCTACAAGGGTGAGGAGCTGATTCCTGGAAAAGCTAAGAAAACTGTGACAATAATAATGCTATCAAGAAAAGTCATGATTAAATAATGCTTAACATTAAACTTCACAAACTTTATCAACTAATGCTTCATTTGCTTCCATTTTACAGAGGAGGAAACCGAGGCACAGAGAAATCATATAACCTGCCGCTGGTCATGCAGGTAATGACCATGGGGTAGCATCCAGGTCCGGATCCTGCCACAGGGGGCTGACAGGCCCAGGGACTTCCCAGCATGGCTAAGGTGGCAATGGGTAAGCAGAGGGACTCAGTTCAGGGATGAAAAGGGGGGGACCTGGGCTCACAGAGAAGACATTGCTCACCCCCTTGCAGAAGCCCAACAGGCTGGGACCATGGAGCCAGGGAATGGACCAGAACAAAGGCAGGAGGGCCTATTTAATCTCTGAGTGGTTTCTTCTCTGTAAAGCAGGATGACACATTTACTCACAGGGAGCCAGGGCTGTTTGCGGGGCTTCAATCCACCAGCGAACCTATGGCTAAGTGCTTTTATTATGCCCATGAGGAAACTAAGGCACAGAGGGGTTAAATAACTTGCTGGTTCACACACACACACACACACACACACACACATACACACAGGAGCACATGGCCTAACTTGGGTGTGCACCCCGCAGTATGGCCACAAAGGCCCCAGGCCACCTGCCAGGCTGTGCTGCCTCCAAGTCAGGCCCACCTGTGGGGTCGGTGACAGGGTTGTCTACTGGTTTAACAAGTGATGATCTGCTCCATCGTGGCCCATTGTCAGGGGCTGAGGGGTAGGGATTAACCCAGTGGGGCACAGCTTCTTCTCAGTGAGAGCCAGAGGCAGGCGGTCACTCTCTGGGTGCCTCTGCGGCGGCTCCTTGGGCCCTGGCCCAGGCTTCAAGGACCAATCAGCACTGCCAAGTTGCGGAGCCCAGGATGCTCTTCAGTTTGGGGTTGGGGCGGCCATTTGTTAGAGTATCCCGAACACCTTGATGGAGCTGAGCTTCAAGGCCTGCTTGGTGGAGCTGCAATTTGCTTTCATCATCCAGGTGATTAATTTTTGCAAGAACAACAACACACAGCTATTCAAAAGATCTTTATTATTGACATTCCCATTGTAAACAAATGGCTATGCTATTATAAATCAAACAATCTCCAGCCCACATGCTTCTTTACCATTTTTCTTTCTTTTGAAACCTTAGAATACAACTTTGTGCATGTGGCGTTTCATAGGGACATTTTTATCACCTCTACCTAAGGCCAAGCAGGAAATATATCAGGGTCAACAAAGACCTCGCGACACAGCAAAGGAGCTGAGATGAGGGACCACTGGGGGGAGATGGCGGGGAGGGTTGGGGGGTCCTGGCAGGGCTCATTGAGCCCCATACCAGTGTGACCACACCCCTCAGCTGGGATGCCTGTCCCCCATGCACACCCTCTTCAGGGGGGACAATGCCTGGGTGACAGGTGACCCGAGGGAGCCTCGCCTATCGTCTGTGGGTGGTGGGTGACCCTTGAGGAGGGAAGTATTAGAGCCACGCCAGTCACATGGTCACATCGACTCCCTTTAGGATAAGACCCAGGCATCCTGGAGAGGGCGGACTGGCCCATGGAGCAGCAGCAACCGCAGGGCTGCAAACTAAGAGGGGCTAAACTCCCTGGAAAATCCCCTTGCTGCGGGCCTGACCCTCTGACGTGTCTGGTCTCGGATTTTCTAGTTTCATGGGCAGGAACCACCATGCTGAGGCCCAACACCATGCTGGGCTGAAGACCCTGCCTCCCTCCCCTGTTCTCGCCCTAGTTCTGCTGGAGCAAGTGGGAGCAAATGGGCCACTTGGGCAGCTGATGCTCACTCCCTCCAATACGGTGCCTGAGTGTGCAAGGGACCCTCCTGAACCATAAGGGACCACTTGTGGTTCACCATTCACAGAGGACAGCTCTTCCTCCCTTAACCCCAAGACTCTTTGGGAGCCTGGATGACCTTATGTTGAAGGAGGGCTCTGAGTTCCTTCCTTATTTCTGTTCTTTCTCCTCTTACTTAACTTTCCTGTCACCTCTTTCCTATTCTCTCCATTCCTTTTCCTCCTGCAATCCCAGCCCTGCCTTGGTTTCCTTGTTCCTACAGATTGGGGTATTATTCACTGGCCACCGTGGGGAGCCCAGCCTTGTAGGCCGGTCACATTACCTGGTCTCAGGAGGGCAGGCTGTCCTAGGAAACATGGAGACTCTGAATCAGAGAGACCGGGTTAAGTCCTCCTCACATTGTTTAACTTTAATGGGCTTCAGTTCCCCAGGCTATAAATGCACAGGAATCATCCTCTTCATTGCGGGACTTTACCTGCAAGCGTCCAGGGACTTCGTCAGCAAGCATCACCAAATTTGTGATCACCAAATCATTATAGATCTGCCTTCCTCTTGCATCATTTCTCAGGGTGTCCCTTCTTCTCTGGAGTTCCTTCCAGCAAGTTCATTAAAAGGAGGGACCAGGCAAGAAGGAACAGCCTGGATGTCAAGAGGACACAAAGCCAAAGCAAATTGGCCTTGTTGCCTGAAAAAAACTCTTTAAAGTCAAAGTCTCCATTTAGGCAGATCCAGATGTTGACCAAGCATCCAACTGGTGAAGAAGAATGTATTTTAGGGCCAACTGCAGAAGCAGACACATCTGCCTTTCCCGTTCTGTTGGGCGACATCCCGGCCTTGACATTCACACAGCTCCACATTTGATGAGCTGACGGTGTACACGCACACGGCCAGGGCTTCCTGTGCCTCTGCCTCTCCATTTCCTCTCTACCTCTGAGCTGGTTCCCTTCATTCCCCCCCCCCCATTCCATCTCCCTATAACTTGTTCAGATCTGTGGGTAAATGTGCAGTGATGTTCTGGGAAGTGGGAATGTTAGACTCCAGACAGACAGAGGTTCAAATTCCCACTCAATCAATTCCCAGCTATGCAAACACAGGCAGTTTACCTCTCTGAGTGTCAGATTTCCATCTGGAAACTGTGAGAACACAGGAGAATTATTTGGCAAAGAGCCTGGCATAAGCGAAAGGGGTAGTAAATGGAAAAGAATGGGGATGAGGCTTGCACCCTTAACTAAGTGTGAGTCTGAAGCAGGGTCAGTCCTTAGTGCCCCCTGGCATGTTTTTGAAGGACGGTCTTCTCCCCCTTTGTCTGCCCACAGCCTCTATCTCACATGTGGATCCTTCCTGCCTCCAGGTGTGCCTCTGCAATGGGTGGTCCCACCTCACTATGGAGACGTCCATGCTCCCAAGTAAAAGCTGGTCTGTCACCATCTCTGCCCAGGATACAGCTGGACCAATGAACTGACCTTGATTGATACTTTAACAGAGTGAGGTAATATTTTACCAAGGCTCAGGGATACACAGCTGTCCCTTATCCAGTATTTCTCAAATGTCTCCAACAGGAGCTTCCTTGCGACAATACTGTGTATTGTCACACCACCCCCAAAGAAGACTAAATGTATAGCCTCCCAGCAGCCGTGCGTCCATGGAGGAAGACCTTTGTCTTTGAACTTAAGGCCATACTGCTTAGGTGAGTGTGAGGTCAAAATGTGTGTCCACTATGTCTGTCTCCCCACTGCAAGCAGAGCCTGGACAGGGAGCAAAGGGCCCTTCTACAGCTGTGTGTTCATGTGTCTTGTGCCTCCGCCCTTGTGGTTGAGGATCAGGCTAGGCTACTGCACCAGGGTCCAGAGATCAGGGTTTAGATCCCACTCTCTTGTGACTCATGCAGACACAGGGCAGGTCGTCGCCCCAGTGTTGTGGCTAAGCTATAATAGCATCTGGCCTCTCCCTGCCCACGTCATGGTGACGCAGAGCATTAATGAGGGAGGGAGTGCTAAGCATTGTGAAAGCAGCTTTGTTCTCATGCTGGCTCCTCTGATGACTCCACCAAGCAGATAGAACTCGAACTCGCAAAAGTCAAAGTTCTCTCTACATGAAGGCACCTCTCCCAGTGGGGTGCCTAGCACTGCATCTGCGTCACCATCCAGACCCAGGGGACACACAAAAAGGGGAAGGCGGGAGGTTGAACATTCTCTAAGCCACATGTCTGGGGCATTGTACATGGTGAGTCAGCCAAAGGAATGGCTCTTGCTGGGCCTTTTGGAAGCCTCCTGTAGCAAAAAGCAGACTGAACCTCTCATGTTTCAAGTGAGCAGGACTGACGCGGTCTCTGTGGAAATGCAGTTTTTCAGGATTCTCCGGGTTTTCCACGGTCAACTTTCTTATGTAATTTGGTTTTACAATCGCTCCCCGGTCAGCTGAAAAAGCCCATGGCACCACCTCAGGGATACTGGGGGCCAAGGACGGAGCCCCAGAAGGACAGGAGAGAGGAGAGGCAGATGGGGCTACTGGCGGTGGCCCAGTGTGATGGCGCCAACTGGGAGAAGCCGCTTCCCTCCATGCTGTGGCTTTTCCGGCCCAGGATCTGGAGCTTCCTTGGTGAAAGGTCTGGAAAGGATTAAACTGACTCCCCCATTAATTCCACTTGGGGCAGAGCAGATTCTTTCTAGTTTAATTTTGTCTGATATTCGCTCACATGGTTCAGAAATCAAAACAATAGAAATTTAATACAAAGATTAGATAGTCTTGCTCCACCTCCACCTTGGTTTGCTCTTTTCTTCCCCACTCTAACCTATTTCCCCTGTGGCAAGCTGCTTCTATTCGGTTCTTATGTGTCCATCCAGTACTTGTTTATGCAAATTCAAATTCTTTCTCGCTGCCTCCTCCCTTAAGTGCACAAAACTTAGCCTAGGGCGTGCCCCTGAGCCTGTCAAGGTCTATAGGAAGCTGGATAACCAAGGAAGGTTAATAAAAGGTGGCTGACAAAGGAGTGGGTGGGAAGTAGGAACACAGAGGACTATGCACTGCCCCTCAGGGCTGGTGTCTATGGGGAGAGAGGGACAGGAGCAGATAGCTGCTGGGGGAAAGAGGTGGTGGAGGAAGGAAGGTAGAGGGACAAGATGTTGAGAAGCTGCAGGGATGAGTCAAGGACTAAACACCCCTTCCTCTGGGTCTTCTGCAGGACCCCCACCGACCAATTCCTGCCAGAAGCTGTGGGGCAAGGAGGCCAGCCTCCTGAGAGGCAGACGCATGTATGAGTGTGGAGACCCTGCTCTTTGGATCACCTGGATTTTAACTCCGCTTTGCTCCACTTCCTCCCCTTCCCAGCTTGCATTGCCACCAAATTCCTCATCTACTGCCCACGACTCCCAAGGACACACCACACCATCCTGATAAAATAGGACCTCGGGTCCTAGTGTCTGTCAACCTGGGGGGTGACCCTTCTCTTCAGACTCATTTCCCTTGGGTATCCCTGCCTGTTGTTTGCTCTCGTGAATAAGTCCAAGGTTTCCAGGTGTCACTGTCTCCTCTCCGCGGCCTCCCTCATCCTGCACCTTTCCTGCCTTGCCTCCCCACCCCTGCTCTGGGTCACCACTTGGAACATCACTGCCTCGCCCAGCCTGCTTCGCCAAGTGTGGACACAGCACCCTCCCCCTCCCCCTGACCCCACACGGTGCCGCTAACCCATGGCACATGGGAAACCATCTGTCCTTGGGGTTTGGGAACAGCAGAGAAGTATTATGACATAGAATAGGGACCCATTTAAAATTTATCAACAGACTTCACTGCTGGCAAAACTCACTGCCAGCCCTGCCTCAGGGACGTAGAGAGCCCTTTCTTGGCCATCTGTCTCCCTGGTCTCTGGTTGCTGAGCTCCCTCCCTCCTTTCTCCATTTCCTCTCTCCCCTGAGACCCAGCTCCTTGCCACCTTGCCTGTCCTCGACCTATTCTGTTGCTTTCCCTTTCTTCTGCTTTCATAAACAAAACAGTTGAGTTCCTTTTTACCTCAAAGTCTCTCCCAAGTCTGGATCCATAACTTGTTCTTTGCAACCAAAGGGCTATTTTCTCCCTAGTAGCTTCCCACTGAATGCCCTGATCAGTGCCCTCAGTAGAAACAGGAAGTGAGCCATAAATAAACCCCATGTGTTCCTATAGCAACATTAAAAAAAATGAGAAGAAACAGGTGAAATTAATTTTATAAGCTCTACTTAACCTAATAGCCACCAAATATTATCCTCTCAACTTTTTTTTTCACTATCAATTGAGCGAGATATTTTACTTCTGCTCTGTAGAAGATATTTTAGATCTGGTGTGTACTTTGCACTTACAGCGCATCTCAATTCAGACCACTTTCTTGTGTTCAGGAACCACACGCCGCTGGTGGCCGCCACGCAGGGCAGAACAGCACCAGGTTACAGAAAGACCTGACAACTTTTAGCAAGTAACCAGATTTCTCTCACTTAGTGGGTTCACGTTAACCACAGCAGCCCCTTTGTGGCCCTCGCTTCTCACCCCACGCAGACCCCTCACGGCCCTGATGTTCACTGGGGTGTTTCTGGAGGAGAATTTCAGGCTCTTCTTCAGGCTCTGCCTGCCCAGGCAGGCTCCGATGTGGGGGGTCCCCCTCAGCCACTGCAGCCAGAGCACCTGCCCAGGACCCAGCAGCTCCTCCAGGTGCCCAGCGGCCTGAGGCCTCCACCCTCATTGTTCCAGAACCACTGGTGTGCCTCTGCGCAGCGGGGAGGACACAGGCAGGCAGTAGTCTCCATGTCCTCTCTCAGGAGGGCCCCCCCACTAGCATGTGATTTGAATATAAACCCCAGAGGGCACAGCTCCTTCAAGAGACTTGAAGAGTGTTCCAGCATCCAAGACAAGCAGTATGCCACATACTCTTCTCTGCCCCAACCTCCCGAGCTGACAGCATTCACATCCATTATTGGGAGGAGGGGGGTAGTGAATGGAGGGGTAGTGGGGGTGGGGGGTTGGGGGTGTGTTTCCTAAGCTTGGTATCAGATGTGTTTATTGCAATAGCTAGAAAAGGGGGTGGGGTTCCCTAGAAAAAAAAATTGGGGGACCACTAAATTAAGCTGCAGATGTCTGAACTATGGCTTCTGAGTCTTCAGTATCCTAATAGGACCCCTAATGTCTATGGACACATGTGTGGAGTATGTCCCAAATTACTTAACCTCAGGGCCCCTCTTTTCTGCAGCTTATTATGAGGTATGAGAATTTTGAGAAATATTTTTCAGGTATCCTGATAAATGAATTAAAATATCTCTTCAAGTACAGTTAAAAGTTTCCTGTGTACTGGAAACACTGGTAAGAACAGGACTTTGGGAAAGAGTTCTCCACCTTGATCACCAACTGTCTTGTTCCATCTCTGACTAGCTCCAGGTGACTGTATTTGCTGTAGGGACACGTGACACCCTGCACTGCTGTGGTGAGCTGAGGCCCCCCCACGCTGAGCTTAAATCAAATGCAGGGCCCTTGCCTTTAGGGGAGACCCTGTGAACGGTGCCTGTCCTGAAGGCCTTGAACACAGCTCCCCTGGCCACCTGTTTATTTTTAGAATTATTTTTATTATTAATTATATAAATTAACATATTGTTAGGAACAACTAAACAATAAACCGCCCTGAACATCACTAGCCTCACTAGCTGCACACAGCCATGATCAGTCTGGTACCTAAACCTTCACTGTTTACTATGCATTCATGCACCTATGTCAGTTCCCACGGATATACAGATTTTGTTTATGGGCTTGTTTGTTTTCTTTAAGTAGCACACTGTACATACTGTTCTGCAACTTTTTCCCACTTAATACATCTTAGAGATCTTTTCATATCAGTGCATATCAGTATCTCATTGTTTTTAACTGTACCATGAAGTTACTAGTCTATTCCCCAACTGATAACTATTCAGGGTGTTTCTAATTTACGTAGTTGCAAACAAAGTTGCAGTAAACATGTTTGTGCACACAGGTGAGCATTTCTCTAAGGCCCAGAACTAAAAGGGGAATGACTAAATCAAAAGTTATGCATATTTAAATTTGAAGATTTGCCAAATCACTCTCCAAATGACTATTCATTTGCACTCCCAACAGAATTGTGCAGAGATTTCACGTCCCCACACCCTAGACAACTCTTGGATCATCAAGCTTTAAATTCCTTGCTGATGTAAGGCAAAGGGAAGCAGGAAATCAAACTCTTTAGGAGCCAGCATCATGAAAGGGGGGTACCTGATCCCACAGCTAGTGGGACCCAGACCCCAAAGAAAGAAGACTAACAAAGCTAATATAAGGAGACTTTATTACTTGCAGATGCAATTAGTATCTGCAGAAGAGTTGGAGAGAATATAACGTCAATACAAGAGAGGCCAATGAAATTAAAAACAATAGCAGAAAATGGAAACAGAAGTTTGACTAATTAAAAAAAATTTAACTCAGTAACTAAGAATGGAAGCACCAAAGAGTAAGTATTACTGTAAAATCTGGTTGAGGTGAAATCTGGGTGAGCTTTCTATCAGAAAGGGCACACATATGGGCAAAGATGTGGAAAGCATGAGGGGAAAATTAAGAATGAGGGCCTGGAGTTTGAACACTCATCTACTAGAATTCTCAGCAGAGTAAAAGAAATAATCAACATACATCTGAAAGGATGTGAACCTAGACCTCTGAATCATACAGTGTTTTCAACCAGTGTTACCTCAATTAAAAAAAATTACAAAGAAAGAATCTGCATAAATTTGCTATAAGGCTCCAAAAATTGCAAAATTTAGATATATATATATATAATATGCCTTTGTCAGAAAAACCTGGAATAAAACAGTTCTATGAAAAGTGAAAGAAAAGGGCCTCCCTAGTGGCGCAGCAGGTTGCATGCAGTGCTGTGAAGCTGTCCGCAGCCTCTGCAGCACGGGTTCGAGTCCCGGCTGGCCAGGGAGATACACACATGGTGAGGCAGAACTCTCCTGTCTCACCCACTGCTCCCCTCAGCAGTGTATTTTGGTCCTTCTGCCTGTTTGGCTCCCTGCTCTGTCTCTAGTGAATTCTCTCACCCTCCCGTGCCTCTGACCTGTGCCCCAGTTCTTATATAAATAAATAAGTCTTTAAAAAAAAAAAGTGAAATAAAAAAGAAAACATTAAAGGAAACGTCCCTAAACTGAAGAAATACTGGCAGGAAAGGGAAAGTAATCCCATACCTTGAGACTGACACTTTTTCATGTGAAAATCTCATATGACAATATAAAGATCTTCCTCGGTCTTTTTTGTGGTTTCAGAGAAGTCCATAACACATGCACATTAAATAACTTATTTAATTATTTTCAGTTAATGAACACTTGTATGATCTCCATTAGTCACTATTACAAACAATGGTCAATGAACATCCTTGTCCCTAAATCTTTGTAAACACGGGTGAGTATTTCCACAGGATGGATTTCCAGATATGTAAGTGCTGAATTACATGTAAGAGTTTCGTATCTGCTGCCAAGATGCCCTCTTCCAGGGTATCAACAAATGACATTTGTGAAATTGCTCATTTATCATTTCAACAAGGGAAGTTAAGGGTGTGTTTCATTTATGCCAAGTGGATGGGTGTAAAATGTAATTTACGTTTCCCTGATGACGTGTAAGATTGAGCTCTTTTAACCTATTTACTAGCTATATTTATATTGTTGCCTGTGACTTAACTATGCCCTTTATCCATTTTTTTCTGCCTTTTTTAAAATTTGAGTTTTAGAAGCTTGCTTTGTACTCTTGTCAGCTTTCTGTGTGTACAATTACGTATTTGTTTATTTTATTAATGAAGTACCATTGTTTTACATCTGTGTAAATATTTGACAATGTAGGATTTCTCCTAAGTATAGCCATCACTAAAGTATCTATGGGCACTTTTATATCTAAAGTATTTATTTCTTTAGCACTAGGGCATCTTCTTCTACTATATCTTTTTAAATTTCCTGTTAACAGTTCTTTGTGTTCTCACCTCTGGAGTTCCCATATGAAAGATACATCAACGTTTGATTCTAAATCTTATATCACTTAGCTTATAAAAATGATGGTATCTCGGGCCTCCCCGGTGGCGCAGCGGTTGAGCGCTGGGTTGCAGGGCTGCCCGCGGCCTCTGCAGCGCCGGTTCAATCCCCGGCTGCTCCCCGGCTGCTCCCCGGCTGCTCCCCAGCTGCTCCCCAGCCACTCCCTGGCCTCCAGAGGAGGGTCCCACATGGTGGGCTGACCTCTCCTGCCGCCCGCTGCTTCCCTTGGCAGGGTGCTTCAGTCCTTCTGCCTGCTCTGCTCCCCGCTCTGGCTGTGGTGGATTCTCTCACCCTCCTGCGCTTCTGACTGTACCCAATGCTTGTGTAAATAAATGAATAAATCTTTAAAAAAAAAAAAAAGATGGCATCTCTATCTTTTTTTTTTTTTTTTTCTGATTCATTTCTGAAGAATCCCTTAGCTTGATTTTCCAACTTACCCCTTTGGTTTTCATTTGTCTAATCAGCCCATTTATTGAGTTTTAAACTTTGGCAATTTTGGCTTTAATTTCTAAAAACTCTGATTATATCTTTTTCATAGTCTTTATTTTATTTTTATTGCTTTCATTTCTGTTGATGTTACATCGGGTTACAACACCGTATATGATTCAGAGATATAGGATTGCGCCTCTTCAGATGCATAGTCCTCCACCACAGTCCATCGGGCCCCCTCCCCCTTCTGCTGCCATCCCCTACCTCTCTGGTACCCTCAATTTTACAGTGCACATGGGTATATTATTCTCTTAACTCACTCGGGGATATTCGCTGTAATTAAAGATCTCTTTTGGTAGGTCATAAATTCTGTTTTATTAGAGTCAGTCTATTTTTGCACCTAAGTCTCTGGCCTTTCCAAAATGCCTGTCAATTCTTGGTTTTTGTAGATGAATATATGAACTGAACAGTGTTGGTGGCTGGAGGACATTTCTGTACCCCCTTGAGAACACTTTTTCTCTGACAGGGAATGCAGCCAGCCTGGCTCTCTGTGTGGGGGCAGGGAGTGCTTGGTGGATAGTGGTAAGGAACTAGCTCAACCATCCTTTATCTCATCCCTAACTCACTTTTTCACTTACTGAGTGTTGTAATTCTGCTGGGATAATTCACTCTGCATTGAGTATGCATTCAGCTCTGCAGCATTATAGCTTCCATTTCACTTCACCATCACTCTGTTCTAATATCTTTCTTATGTTTCCCAGAAATTCCTTACTCTTCTGAACATTGATCCCCCTCCTGTGACTGTCCACAGCCACTGTGACTCGATCTTTGTTCCTGCACTTCTTCTGTCATTTCTGTGTGATTTGGAGAAGAAGAGGGATACACACCAGTATATCCTTAGCTTTTTTGAATTTTAAGACACTTAAGTAATATTGTTGGATCAAAGAGCAAGAACATTTCTGAGGTTGTTGATACATATTTAAAACAGTTCACTAGACTAAGGAGGAGAACAGAAGGAAGACACTGGTGTTGGCAAGGAGAGTTGGGTTACAGTCTTAGTTCCTTCACTAGTCAGTTGTGTAACCTAAGTGAGTCGGGGAATCTCTCTGAACCTCAGTTTCCTCTTCAGTGAAAAGGGCACAGAAATGACATCAACATCTAACAATACTGTGAGGATGAACTGTGCAAAGCAGCTTCACCTGCCTAACTTATAAAAGTTTCTTGATAAATGCTGTTAGTCAGCTTTGTTTCAAATAAGTGGTTTGTCAGCATCAAAGAATCATGGATTCAATCAGGTGCTCATAAAAGCATCCCCTTTCCTGGCTGGTGGCATTTTATGGCATTTCATGCTCTCTCAGATAAATCACTTCCCAGTTTGGTAACGCCATCTCCAAAGAAAGAAACCTACTTCCTACCTGCTCTCTGTGGAGGTTTCTGTGAAGATTCTCTATTATTTATAAAGCCCTTCAAGATGCTCAGATGAAAAGCTTGCTTGGGACTGTTTTCACAGGAATGATGGGTCTGGAGCCCTTGTTGCCAGTTCCAGGCTGAGTCTCTTCAAGACGATTCTTCCTTCTGAGCTTGGTCAGTGTTAATAACCATGGAAAAAAAAATCTGTTCCTTGTTCTGGGCCAACTTCCAGAAATTTAATTTCTTCCATAGCTGGGGTGTTGGTTCTATGACTTCCTTTTCCTATTTGACAGCATATTAATCAGAAATCCCCAGCAAACCTCTCCGGGGAGGCAGAGGCTGCACCATGGCTACATGTCTGTCCAGGCCCAGGATGCCAGGGATCCGGTGCTTAGGCTCAGCCCATAGAAAGGGCCACAGGTGCAATGGCCTGGGTGTGTCAGGAAACATAAGAGTATGAATATTTACAAAGAAACCAGCTCAGTGACAGAGAGAGAAGTTTATACTTGTAGAACTAAAGCAGGCCCAGAGCAGTGGCCTGTAGGGGCCAGCACTAGAGATGTCACTGGGCCAAGCTTCTGGCAGACAGGAGCTGAGACAAAGCAAGAGGTGGCATGGAAGGGATAAAGAAGGGGAGAATTTATTTAGAAAAATAGCAGGGCAACTGCAAGGCCTGAAGGTGTTTTAATTTTGTCTTGATTCAGTAAAAGCAAAACAAATCCCACAAGGTATAGGACATGAACTTGACCAGGAACTGGTCTTTGTTTAGCAAAACTGTCACTATGAAAATCTGTTCCTTTCTTCCTCTTTTCTGTCTCCACGAACAGCAGGGTTTGTGGCCACCAGCTGGAAAGAAGGGCCAGAAGGAAATGTCCTGCAGAGTTTTAACAAATAGAGGACAAGAAGGACATAAGGTAGGGGCAAGAAAGGAGGGTTCACTCACCAAAGGGGTCCTTCACTCCCCCATTCATTCACAATCGACATCCCCTCTGTTCCCCAAAGGACTGTGTGCAACCAACAGATGGGATGGCATGTGACCACTCTCCTTTAATAAACGGGATGACCATGTTGACAGCTCAATAGTGCCTGATTTCTTGCTGGTGAGATAGGAAACTGAGGCTCAGAAATGTTGGACAGCTTGTTCAAGGTGACATGACTAGGAAGAAGGAAGCAGAAATCAAAATCTGGTAGTTTCTAAAACGTCTGCATACTATAAGTAAAATGGCCCAAGGGGCTTGGGAAAACATAGACCATAACTCCCCAAGCACCTCAGCACAGAGGCAAGGGCAGAGCATCCCTATTTAGGGTAGACTGGAGAGCAGGTGAATTTGTTGTGAGCAAGTCAAAGCAGGAACAGCCTCTGGGAAATGAATTCCAGCTCCATTGTTCCCAGTAAATCTCAAATCCTCCTCATATTTGGGGAGATTAACAGCGGAAAAGAGAAGACAGATTGATTCTCAAATGCTATTGAGACTCCTGTCTCCATATGAGCATTTCTCCTGCGTCCCTCCCCGATGGTGGAGATCACCCCCTCTTCATTGTCCTTTTGTGATCTCAGCTGGGGGATCCGTTTCTCCTCAGTGACCTACTCAGGCAGATGAGTTCACCCCTAGGGGCTCACTCTTCTTCCATCTGAATCCTCAATGCATGAACTTCTTTTGGGGAAATAGTTTCATTCCTTTCTGATTACCAATTAAATACATGCTCAGTGCAAAAACAAATTAGAAAATGTATGACGATAAAGCATCTTTCAAATGATACATCTAAGGATCAGAGAGCAAGCAGTTCTTTAAAATAAAAGATTAAGGCCTTTTTTTATGTTTTGATAAGGATGAGATCCAAAGTGACACAAAAGCAGTCAGGTGCATGACAGTACACAGAGCAGCCACTGATTCTGTCAAATGCTCCCAAGGACACTCAGGCAACTGGTGACACTGGTTGTTCTATGGAAAGAGAACCAGGAACTTGGAGGAGACTGTCCCCTAGTTTTTTGAAGCTTTAGAATTTTATGCCATGTGATTTTATTACTTTTTCAAAGATTAAATAAAAATTTGTAAAAGAATAGCTTATCGTGTGATACTCAGCAAAAATTCCCTTTAACATATTTCTTCCAATTTTTATTTTCTGCACATATGCACATTTTCTGCACATATACATATACAAGTTTCACATATATACATTTTCTGCACATATACATATATTTATTTTCTGCACATACACACATTCTTACTATAAACTGAGATCATGTTATAGTGAATTATAAGCTGCATTTATAAACTGCATTTATAGAACCCCCATTTACTATACTTGGATAATTTTCTATGTAATGTATTTAAATTACACTGTTACTTTAATTAATCAAGTAGCTGCAGAGTAATCCATGGGACTTTTACCAGGATATTTTAAAAGAATCCTTTGTAATTTTTAACAGTTTCATTGACATTCACCTGCCATAAAAATCCATCCCCTGAAAGTGTATTATTCAGTGGGTTTCAGTATATATTCACAGAGTTGTGCAACAATTACCACAATCTAATTTTAGAACATTTTCATCAGCCTCAAAAGAAAACCCCTGGCCATTAGCAGTCATTCTCCACTCCTTTCCCTCTCCCAGGCCTGGGCAATCACTAATCTACTTTCTGTCTCCATAGATTTGCCTGTTCTGGACATTTCTTGTAAATGGAATCATGCACCATATGGTCTTCTGTGTCTGGCTTCTTTCACTTAGCCTAATGTTTCCAAGGTTCATCCATTTTATATCAGAAATCAGTACTCCATTCCTTTTTATTGATGAATAATATCCCATTGAATGGATATTCCACATTTTGTTTATCCATTTATCAGCTGATGGATATTTGGGTTTTCCCAATTTGGGGTTGTAATAAATAATACTGCTGCAAGCAGCCATGTACAAGTTTACATGTGAACATGCTTTTCATTCTCTAAGAAGCCTGGCTGATCATATGGAAATACTATGTCTAACTTTTTGAAGAACTGCCAAACTGTTTTGCAAAGTGGCAACTCCAGTTTCCATTCCTACTTGCAGTATATAGGGTTCCACTTCCTCCTCATCTTCCCCAACACTATGTATTTTCTATCCTGGATTTCTTGTATTTTCATATGATTTTTACGATCTGTGTCAATTTCTGCAAAAGAACAAACTAAGACTTTGATAGCTTCTATACTGAATCTTTATTCAGGGGTTTTATTATCAAGTTAATACTGACTTCATTTAATAAATTGGGTAGAGTCCTCTAGTTTTTGGAAGAGTTTGTGAAGAATGGGTATCTATCCTTTAAATGCCTGGTGTTAACTCAACATGAAGCCATATGGATCTTAATTTTTCTTTAAGGAAAGTTTTTCAGTTACTAATTCATGCTTTCTATCCATTAGGTCTCTTCGAAATGTTTATTTCTTCCTGAGTCCAATTTTTTAGTTTGTGCCTTTCTAGGAATTTAATAATTTATGTAGATTTTCCAGTTTCTTGTCATCTAGTTATTTACAGTAATCCTTTAAAACACTCCCCTCCCTTTTGTAGTAAGGTCAATAGTGAAATCCCACATTCTTGATTTTTGCTCTTTTCTTCTTCATCTTATAGCCTCTGTTCAAAACTCTCTCCTCTCTCCCTTCCCCAGTACAGGACTTGTACTTTTTGGAAGGTTGCATCCCATTACTTGCTTTGTAAACTAATATAGCTAAGTGCCAATGAAAAACTATCTTAGGCCAACTCAGAAAGATACAACAATGTCATAACCAGACCATCTTGGTGCAGCCAAGACATTGCAGCTTCAGAATCAAGAGCATCATTGCTTTGTATAGTTGCTTCCATCATTCCAATTGTCTGGGATGATGTAATTACACTCTCATCTTCACAAGAATCAGTTTTTCTTCTTCAGACTATACTTTGGAACCACTCAATGTATCCATCCCACTGCAAGCTTTTTGCTAGGTCTTTCCTTCTCCAGACTAAGAGATAGGGGGATAAACCCCTCATCTGGTATACAGCTGCACAAGACAGGCTGACACCATCATGCCCAGGCCCTGGATGCAACCCTGCCAGGCACAGCTTTCATCTCGCCTTGAGTTGCTTGGACACTACATGCAAGACCCTGCCTGACCTGCTGAACATGAGGCTCCACCACAAGATCCTGTCTTAGGTAGAAGTAGAAGACTTAGGAGACTCAGATGCCCATTCTGACTTCACCCCTGGAGGTCATACCCTAAGGCAATGACCTCTTCTTTTGCAGATTCAGCTTGGTCAACAGGAAAATAAGGAGTGGAGCCAATTGGCTCTAAGTCTTGCCAAGTCCAGCTACTTATGAACAGAGATTTTGCTTAACATTCTGGACTGGGAAAACTCAGCCTCCCCTAGCCACTGCCACCTATACAGGCAACAATCCCTGGTTTGGGATTCATGTTCCTAGGCTGGAATCCCATCTTCATCTCCTACAGGCTGGTGTGTGACCTTGTGCAAATTATTCAATCTCTCCCTTCCTCAGGAGACAATATTAATACCGATCTAAGGCAGCTGCTGGGAGTGGTTGTGAATTCGACAATATATGTGACATATATAGTTTCCAACTGTGCCCAGTAGACAATGAGCACTCAAAAAAATGGTAGCATTAAAAATCACTGCCCCTTTAGAGTTTTACCATTGCTCCTAGCCCTGCTTTCTGCAGCCGACATCTTTCCCAGCAGCAGGAAACTGCTGGGTGGCGGTCCCCCCAGAGCTGGGTCAGGGTGCTCCTTACCCAGGGAAGGACAAGGAGACCAGCTGCTGGAGTCCTGAGCCCGCACTGTTTCAGGGAAGGGGATCAGATCTGCTCCAGGTGCACCCACAGAGCTTCACGCATTGGTGTGAGAAAGACCTGCCTTGGAGGGCTGCTCCAGCATCTGCTCTCCAGGGGCCTCTGAGGGCACTCCCTAACCTGTGAGTGTTGGCTTGTTTATTTTGATGGGAAGAATGGTACCTACCATTCACTGTATTGGGGAGAATATGCTAATACTTCCCACCTGATCAGCACCAACTGGCACAGATAAAGGATTCATTTTAGACCATGAAAAGTTGTCATTCTGCTCTTGCCTTTATTCTTTTTATTGTAAAGAACCAACCCCCTTCTACTCCTACCACTGTTTCAAATAAAGGACATATCAAAATTTCAATAAATGTGGTTTTGAAGCCAAGCAGAGGTGGCTTTGATGCGTTATGACAAAGGTTCAGATTGGGGCCTGTTTGGCCCAAATTGCCTCCTCTTTTGGCTGATCATATGATCTGGCTGTTTTATTCCCCTCACATCACAGGAGCTTGGGCTACAAGCTGAAATCAGAATGAATCTAAGGTTTCCAGTCAATTCAACCTGAGATTCTTCCACTTTTGATGTTGTCAGGGACCTGAGTGGCAGGACCCAAGTGGCCAAGTGTCCTGCATGGCTGTGCTGGCCCCTCTCTGTCCTCTGTGGCCGTGGGACCAGGATGCGGGGGAGGGAGCCAGCGACCCGTGCTCAGAGAAGAGGCAGCACAGATGCCACATGCAGGACCCCACAGGACCAAGCCACCACTTTGTCTCCTCAAAGAATGATGCCTCCTCCTCAGTGTGACCATTTCCAGCAGCAAAGCCGCCTCTGGGGAGTGCCTCTGAGGAGCCCCTGGATCTGAGACACTGCTGCCAGTTCTGGGAGCTGGTCCTGAGCAGATCTGGCAGAGAAAGCAGCAGGCACAGTCTGCCATTGACAGTGGCAGGGGCGTTCTGTGCCATTTCTACAGAGTCACGTTTTTTGACTTGATTGAAAGTAGAATCTTTAATAATATATAAATTTTAAGTGACTAAAGCCTGGCTCTTGCCAAATCCGAACATAAAGCATATTTTTACAGCTGGGATAAGTCCCTGAAAGACAGCACTTTCCATGGAAACGCTGACACAGCCTTTCATTCCCTTCACAGTGATTAAAACCCTCATTTCAATTTGTTTTTCTTTATTTTGAGCTGGAGTCATTTGCAAGCCCAGGAATATTGCTCAGGGCCGTAGAAAACTAAATGCTGCCCTCTGTCAGAAATAAAAAGGAACTGCTCTTAACTCACTGAAGTGGTCGGAATCTTGGTTTGGAGAATTATGGTAATCCTGGAAAACGGGTTTTCTTACCAACAGTATTACTAGGAAAGAAACTCCTGCAGGACATACATTGTTTCGTCGGGAAAATGAGGCATGGGAGGGAAAGCAGCTAATGAAACAGGTGTTATATCAAGTCAGGGTTTACTATGGAAAGCAGTAGGTTCGGCTCACTAGGGAATTCTGGGAACCTATATAGACTATGCACCTCAGTCATCCTGCCGGAGGGAGAGGGATCCAGGGCATTTACACTCCCACGCCCATCAGTCACTGGTTACAGTCAGCTCTGCCTCAGTTCTGTGCAGCTCTGGCCTGCAGGCATCGCAGACTCCAGTGGCCAGAGGTCCTCTGGCAGAGATACAGATCTTGGCAGATAGCGGTCCACCAGTCCTTGCCACTCCAAAGCCCAAGGGGATATGCACAGATATCACCTCTCTGTTGCACGCATTTTCTGTTATTCTCTTTACCCTCCTTTGCATGGTTTCATATGCAGGCATATTTTATGCCCCTGAACTTCAGGGCCATCTGCCCTCTGTTTATGCAAAGGCTGCAGTTTTTGCTGAACTCAGTGTTCCTACTAACCAAATGCCCAAGGATGTTTTTCTACTTTCCAGATCTCTTAATTAATAAGAAGATCCATAATAGATCTGGCCACACTTCTTAATCTACTGTGAGATCACAGTGGTGTTCTTGATCTGAGAACTGATGTGCTCTCAGTTTTCCCCACAGAACAGGGCTCCATTCAACAATGCAGATCAGAACGTGGCCTGATGGGACCTGGGCGTCTCCCTGATTCTGCATGCAGCGAGTGCCTTGCAATATGATTTTCCAATGCATGTTCCACAGATAATCAGTGGACAGAGCTACTCCTCACAAGAGAAGTTCTGAGGTTGGTAATCTTGTTACCCACAGCTCTCCTCACCCTCTTTCTTAAATTGAGGTAACATTTTTTTTTACAGCACCATATAGGTTCCAAGATTGTATTTTCTCACCATGCCTGCCAGCAGATGTCCAGCCACCATCTACCACCAATAACCAGGCCCTTCTAACCCACTCACTTCCTCATTCCCCTCTGGTAACCCTCATTCTGATTTCAGTCTAAGGGTTTGTTTTTGTTTTCCTTATATTCCACGCATGAGTGAAATCATATGGTATTTGTCTTACTCCTTGTTTATTTCATTTAGCTTAATTCCTTCAAGGTCCATCCAGGTTGTTGCAAATGGCAAGATTTCTTCTATCCAGGTTGTTGCAATGGCAAGAGTTCTTCTATTTTATGGCTGCATGGTATTCCACTGTATATAAATACTACACCTTCTTTATCCACTCTTCCATCGCTGGGCTATAGCTCCCTCTTGGAGATCATAATATTCACCAGAAAATTAAAGGCTCTGAGAAGTCCCATCGGGAGAAATCCATTTAGCTTTGTTTAACTCAGTGCTTCCCAACTTATTTCACTTCTTGGTGGTGCATCCATTATCTCATAACACTGTTATGATATGCATAAAATTCCCTGCCTTTGACTTGTCCTTTTCCCCCTTCTCCTTCTGAATTTTTAAAATAGCTTCAATTTATTATACAAATATCACATGTTCATTGGGAAAAAACTGAGAACTGCAAATAAGCAAAAAGCAGGGAAGAGGCATTGAGGTATAATTACTGTGGGCATTTTGGGTTCCAACTGAGCCGGTGTCCCTGGTGTGCCCCTTTGTGAGAAGGGGTTTTGATGTCACAACAGTGAATCTGTGTTCCCCAGACCACGTTCAATTTTATGACCTTTGATTCTAAGTAGCAGGTTTCATAATATAAAGCACACATGTCAGCCCACAATGGCCAAAGAATCATTTTGAATTATTTCCAAAACCCCAGGTAGAGGAAAATTCCACAGCCATATGTTGTCCCTTTTATAGGGAGTGGCAGGCCGAGAAAATGAACAAACTGGCAGGAAGAGGGAAAGAAAAATGTGGAGATTTCTCAACCATGTGATATTATTTGTTGTTTTTGAAAAATGGGAGCGAAATACACCCAAGAAGTAGGAAAATTTTCTCTGAAAGATGGGTTCAAACATAACTTTTACTTTCCTCATTTGTAAAAGCAAAACTTAAAGATAAGTCCCTTGGCAAGTACCTCCCTAGACACACAGAAGGCCAGTTTGGTGGGGATTAGAACAGAGAGGGGCTTTCACTTGTAACGTGGAATAGGCAAATTAACTGACAAAACACAACAAAATAACTCTCAGACACAAAGAAAAATGGGGTGACTACCAGAGGGGAAGGGAGGATGTGGAGAGGGAGAGGCAGAGGGGGTCAATTTGATCGTGGTGAATAGCACTAGCACTTTAGCAGTGGGTGTGATGTGATATGTACAAATATGGATGTGAAGCTGTGTTCCCCAGAACGTGTACACAGTCTTGTCGGCCAATGGTAAACCAATAAAAACTGTAAATAAATAAATAAATCAGAGTAGGGGCCGCTGAGTTTGGTGGGGGCTCTTTTCTGGAGGACAGTTGCCTGGAGAGGGGATCACAAATGACTTGGGATGAAGCAGGAGGTGTAGCTGGTTTCATTGACCCTAAGAATAGCCCTAGGAGGGAAGAGCCTTCATGCCCCTTTCCACAAGGCCCCCCGAATATGCAGGCTCATTTCTGAGGCTTTGCACTGACTCGTCCCTCAGCCTGGAACACTCATCGCTCAGGTCTCCGCTCAGAGAGGGTCTGTGAGGAACCCAAGAGCACGCAGCGTGGGGGTTGAGCCCAGTATTTGCCTGACAGCCAGTTTCACAGGGGTGAACCTGAGGTTGTGACAGTTTGAGAAGAGAAGGCTTCTGCCCCACTTTTGAGGATGTAGGAGACCATAGGGCTATCTGACGTCATGGAGGGAACACAAGGGTGTGACTCCACATCTCCTTTTTGAGATAATGGCTCATCTGAAAGCTGAGGACAACTTCAATTCCACCCTCTGGTGTCTGGAAGGCCACGTGGAGGGTCACAATCTCCGTGTGCAATCACAAGCCACTGCCCCCTTGCTCCCTCTGGTCTCCTTCACTCTCCTAACCACAGCCAGGGCGCCTCCCGCTCGGCAACAGCCTCACAAGTGCTGCCCAGAGGAGCCAGGCAGAGCCAGCCACCCATCCTGACACCATCCAGGAACCGAGCTGATGCCACAGCAGTGCTGAAGGACAGCACTTCCCTGCCTTGGGAGAGCGGGCCCAGAGAAAATATGCTCAGATGGAAAAGTGCCTTCATTTTGTACATAGTTTGTCCTCTGGTCCCCTATTCAGCATGGCTGGTGCCATCACTCTCAAGCCCCGGGTCCCTGTTTCTTTGTCTTTGTAGCAATTATCACTCGCTGATGCAATATTCTCTCCCTCCTTCATGAGAGGCAGATGTGTGAATTGTCTTTTCATTTGATTCGCCAGCACCCAGAACACTGCCTGGCACCAACAGATGCTCTATAAATATCTGCTAGTTAAATGGCTACCTGTTACCTCAGTATCATGTGTGCATCTCAGAGCATCAGGAGTCCAGGGAATGGTTGTCTGGGTGACTCAGTGGGTTTTGCTCAATTTTGAGCCCTAATCTTGACCCAGTGATTGCAGTGGACATTGCAGATTTTAGGAGTGGTGATTCCTTCATAGTGCCAGCTATCAAAGCAGCCACATATGGTGCTCTGGGCCCTGGGCCCGGGGCACATTCTCTGTGTCACCTCCAGAAAGCCCTGTCCCCTCTCTGCCTGTCAGCTTCTTCGTCATACATAAAGAAGCAGAGTGCACGCTACAGAAACACCTTAGGGGTGGTTCCTACCCTAAGACAAGCATTGATGGGAACGTAGCTCACGAGGAAGTTCAGCCGAGTGGGGCCAAGGAAGAGGGAAGCCATCTAAGAGCGCATAATCAGGCAAGTCTACTGGACACGCCCGCTGGCTCCATTCCACAGAGAACCCCAGGAACAGAGTGAGGCATGCCCCGTGCTGTCTGGATTGGCAGTAGAGGGCAGAGGACTTATATTTCTGCAGTGGGCACCTCTGGAGGGATGTCAGTTCCCAGGGATCTCCACGTGCCCAGACCAGGTGGGCTCCAGCAGCCTGTGGGCAGTCAGTCCTCAGAAAAAGACAAGATGCTGCCTTTTGAGAGCGAGAAGGGTAAAGGGATCTAAGGCAATACAGGTGGAATTTTAACAAAGTCCCTAACAGAACATTTCATTCACATGTGGAATATAAATAAAGCAAAGGCACAGACCGAAAGAAAATCTTGAAATCTGAATGAATAACTGAAGCTACCAGGAAGGGAATGTGGGGGAGTGGGAGCAAAATAGGGAGGAGCCCAGTGGAACTCTGGCAGAGGGACTGGGGTTTTGGTGGTGGGTATGGTGTGATGACATACATTTGTAAGAGTGTGAACCTATATCCCTAAAGCACATACGGTGTTGTAAGCTAACACTACCTCGATGGATATAATTTATTTTCAAGATGACTCCTGAGGTCCCTTCCTGCTCTGATACCCTCGCCGTATGACAATAGAGCTGTGGTTGCAGAGGTCGTAGTTCCACTGGACGCCAGGAGAGGGCAGCAATGAGTAACCATCCGGAGGCACACCCTCGATGCAGGGAAAGATCCAGGCCAATAATAGGACTGTAGCAGCCAGGACAAATCTGATTGTTTCCTTTTGTCATAACATGGGCTGGTGCCTCTCCGATCTCCATGGGTCATCTGTCCTTGCAGGTTCCGTGACCCTTGCCCTCCATAGGTGACCTTATTTTGGCACCCTGGAGGCCTCAATCACTGCCCAAGGTCAACCATTTGCTCCTTGTTAACATCATCTACCCTCCCTTTCTCCTTAGAAAAGCTGTCACGGATGGGCTGTGTCAGGAGCTATGGCGCCACATCAGGGAAGGTGGTATTAGCTACTAGAGAGTGGCTTTAAATAACCACGGCTTGAGAAACCCAGCTCATAAATTGACATCGCCGTTTGTCTATGGCCCATGGCATGATGTTTTTGCCAGTCACCCTGTGTCCTCCTGCAGCTCAGGCCACAGTAACACTGACATCCGACACCTGAGGGGGGCAGTGCTCAAGTGACCATTGGGGAGCATCCTCGGAGTTGGGGCTAGGTTATTCCTTCTAAATATACCCTCTCTGTCTTCAGGGGCAAATAAAAACTACTCCTCAAGACATTGGAAGGGACTGGTACCTTGGAGCACAGAATCGTTATTCATTTCTAATCCGAATACTTCAGCAAACCCAAGGGAAATGCAGCATGGATATGCATTCAGACTCCACGGTCCTCATCTTCCTTTCTCACTCCCCAAGTTTGGCTCAGCAGCTGCACACAGCCCTGCTGGCTACAACGAGGCAAGATGAAGCTAGAGGCCAGCGGGGACCTGTTTGTGAAATCTCTTGGTGAGCTGGTTCATTTTCTCACTCCCAGGCTGTTTGGTGACACAGGGAAGATGTCTCCATGATAAAGAGCAGTGCATGAGGGGCCTCCCCGGTGGTGCAAGTGGTTAAGTACAGCACTGTGAAGCTATCCGCAGCCTCTGCAGCACTGCAAGATTTTGATACCTGGCCGGCCAGGGAGCTACTCCCATGGTGCAGCAGACCTCTCCCGTCTTGCCCACTGCTCCCCTCAGCAGTTTATTTCAGTCAGTCTGCCTATCTATTCCCCACTCTGTCTCTGGTGAATCCTCTAACACCCCGCAACTCTGGCCTCTGCCTTAGTTCTTGTATGCATAAATAAATAAATCTTAAAAAAAACCGACAAAAACAAAACAAAACAAAGAGCAGTGCCTGACACACTGCAGTTATGGTTCTTTTCAATGAATAAACCTGTACTGCAAAGGTTTTCTTGAGTCCCTGCCAATGTTAGTCTCTGAAAGACAGAACTTGATTTAATGTGTCAGACACTGAGCCCTTACTCTTCAGGGACCCTAATTATATGTGGGATATTGGATTTCAACACACATTCTGGGAGCCAATCTTTTGGCTAAATGGCCCATATCATTGGGTGCAGGTCCCAGCTCTACTGTTTATTAACTGTGTGAGCCTTGATCATGAAATTCAATCTCTTTGTCCCTTACTTATCTTGTTTCTGTGAAGTGGGTTAAAATTGCAAAATATGGACTGAGTTTTCTTACCATATTTCCCTGTATTAGGGATCCTTTGTCACCCCTATTCCCATTCAATCAGTCAGTCTTGATTATGTTCACTTTCATTGCTTCAGGGAAGGAGTATAGATTGGAGTTAAAGGAAAATTTTCCTGGGTTTTGAGTTTCTAATATTTAGATCCAATGGGACTCTGATAGGAATATGACAGCGACAATAGATTTGGAAGAATGCATGGTAATATAAGTGTGAAAATTATACATTTTTGTATAATTATACAAAATTATACATTTCTGACTCTAAAATTACACATTTCTCAGGTTGAAGGAGAGAGACTGAGAGCAGAAATGATTGCATAGAACTGACTGGTCCTTGAACTGGGGGATCCTGCATCCTGCCTCCGCATCCCTGCCTGTGTTCTGGGTAATGAAAATCTTGGGAAGGGGTCATCCTAATGCCTATCTGTGGATAAAGTCTAGGAAGTGGCACTCTCGCAAGTGTCCCAGGATCATCTTGCATGTTTTCTGCCTTAGGGGTGGAATCAAGCATTTCTCAAGGAGCCCTGATTCTTTTTGCTAGGAAATGATAGAGACTAATTCAGGCATGAATACCATTGGCTGGTCCTAGACCTTTTCAGCAGAGTTAAGAAGTATACTTCTTTTCAGAAAGAAACAAAAGAAATGATGAGTTACTGATATTTCCTAGTTAAATGTAAGATTACAGTGGTTTTCCAGGATTTTTTATTGTATCTCTTCCTTTGTATCCCTTCCAGCTTTTTCTCCCTCTCCAATTCTGGTTGTTTAGGCCCAAGGTGTAAAACCCCAGTGAGTTCCAATCCCTCCCTTTTTTCCCTCATCTTACTTTCTCATCTGAACACCTTATAACTCTGATATGCAATGAGGAGTTTGATATTTTTCCCATTAGAGCTAACATTGGAGAAATAGGAGGGACTCCAGAGGATGTGGTGAAAATCTTCCCATCAAGGACCATCTCAAGGTCTTGTGAGTTGCTGGATTCCTTAACACCAACCATTTCCATGAAAACCCTCCCCACTTCCCAGTAAATCATTCCTGGAAAAAACATCTCCCCAGAGAAATCATAAGCAAAAGTAATTAAATGAGTATGGTAGTTAAGAGCATATCACCAGAAACCCTATCTCCAGCACTCTCCCGAGACAAAGCTGAGTACTTTTCCATTCTTTCTTTTTAACAAATCTGATCCAGCTTGAATTACAATCCATGGCAACTTGCATCAATGGAGTTGTCATGGTTACAGGTGAACCTGAAAGCGAGCTGTGACAGCCTGACTCTGAGCACCCTGAGCTGCATATCTTAAAGATACATCCATTTGTCTTCTTGTCCTGGCTAGGAGAGCTGTGAGAGTTAATGGCATTTCCCAGAAAGGTATGGCCTAAGGACTGATGCAGGCCACAGAGATATGGAGTCATGGGCCTCTTCAAATAAATGTTCTCCTCCAGCAGTCAAGAGTAGGGCCTCAGGACACATCATAGAATTTCCCCAAGCCTGCTGAATACAGGGAAGAATAACCATGTGCTAGAAACTATCCAAATGGAGAAAGCAAACTCCCAGATAAAACAAACTCCCACAAATCCTCCCTAGATGAAAGATAAGAAACATTATCCCCCCTTCATCTGTGGCAGTGCCATCCAGTAGAAATGGATCACAAGCCACTGATGTGCCACCGATATAATTTCACATTTTCTACTAAACACATGTTTAAAAATTCAAAGAAATAAGTGAACTTTATTTTAATTATTTATATTTAATGCAATATATCCAAAACACCATTTTAACATGTAAGCAATATAACTATTAATGAGAGATTTTATAATTTTTTCATCATAAATCTCTATATTCTGAGGTGTCTTTACTCCTCAAGCACTTCTCAAGTCAGATATTAAACTCTCAGAAATATTTAATCTATATTGAGATTTTAAAAACTTAAAGTTGAGGGCCTCCCCGCTGGCACAGCGGTTGGGCGCTGGGTTGCGAAGCTGCCCGCAGCCTCCGCAGCACTGGTTCCATCCCCAGCTGCTCCCTGGCCACCGGAGGAGGGTCCCACATGGCGCGCAGACCTCTCCTGCTGCCCGCTGCTCCCCTCAGCAGTGTGCTTCGGTCCTTCTGCCTGCTCTGCTCCCCGCTCTGGCTCTGGTGAATTCTCTCACCCTCCCACACTTCTGACTGTACCCAGTGCATGTATAAATAAATAAATAAATAAATCTTTAAAAAAAAAAAAAACTTAAAGTTGAAATTATCAAGTCACATACTTATGTTAACCCACATATACTTAAAGGTCTTTAACAACACATTGAGTGTGTTTTAAATCTTAAATTTAAATGAACTCAAACAAAATCTAAAAATATGGTTCCTAGTCTCCCCAGACACATTTCAAGTCCTCACCTGCCACATGGACCTGATGGTTACCATATTGGACAGAGGGACCTAAGATTGCTACCCTAAGTGGGGTCCCCAGATCACAGTATCACTATTAGCATCATGTGGAACCTTATTAGAAATGTAGCTTCTTGGGCTCAGCCCCAGACCCTTGATTCAGAATCTTTATAAACTATACAACTCATTTGTTTTTAAAGGTTCTTGTTCAGCTGATCCTTGCTGCCTCCTCCATTCTCATCTCCACCTCCTTTCAACCCCTCACCCCCATCCCTGGTTACCCCTGAGCAGGTACTGGAATTGGCAAACAGTAAACATTTGTTGAACATTGTTGAAAACTAAGGAGAGGAGAGAGTAAAAAACTGAATGACAGTGAAGGGGTTGCAGAACCTGGCTCCCAGAAAAGTAATAAAAGCAACAACCAAGGAGATGTAAACTCAGGTTACCAAAGGGTAGAGATTATGACAAGTCCAGGAGGCACAGGATAAGTAGTGGGTTGAGACAGTTCTCTGAGGGTCAGAGAGAAAAGGGTGTTGCTTCCTATAGGTGCCCAGAGGTGAGAGGAAGAGTAGCCTGGGCCTGGTCTGGAAGCAAGATGCACTAGCAAGAATAGGCAGAGAGCCAAGGTCTGAGTGTTTGTCCTGTGATCAAATTGAAGGGAAGTTTGCTGTGCAGCCGAACATGTGGGCTGCTGTCCTTTGTCCTGAATCTTGCCTCCAAGGTAAAATTGCTTCTCCTAACCCTAGAACACCCGGGCTTCTCCCGAACCTCTCAGGGACCCTGAGCCAAGAAGGGAGACAGGGAGAGTATTTGATAACTGGAGAGGTAAATAAATGAAAGAGATAAATACAGATGCTGCTAAAGATGTAGCTCCATTAAGAGATTGCTAGAGGAGGAAGGGGGGGGGAAGGTGAACTTCTGTTTTTACAGGATTTTCAAATAATTATCAGAAACACAAATTCCAGCCAATCTTGAAAAAAACAAAAATACTGAAGGAGACCTAGGTATCTGTGTGCCAATATTTGTGACGCTGCATACAAGTTGACAAGATCCAGCAAGCATGCGCAGCTGCAAGCCAGCTGGAGTGGACATGGCTCCACGTCCTTGAGTGACGCCATGTCCTTGACACTAGACCATACTAAAGTGTCCCCAGATTTTCTTCAACTCATATTTTCTACATTGATGAAATCTGTGTGATTTTTTACACTATTGCAGACTAAACAACACATAACTTACCCCCATAATGTACACGGTGGATTTAATATAACTTTCATCTGATCTTCATGCAATTATGGTTGTGTTTATCTTATAGGAAGTTAAACGCATACGCATACACACACACACACACACATACACACACACACACCCTGAATACTTCCTTCCCTCTTCTGATGCAACACATAGCCCCAAATATTGAAGTCAAAGGAAACTCCATCTGACTGGATGTGGAAAACAATGAGCTGGTAGGAGATTGGTGAAGAAACATGTCACTTTGTCATTGTTCTGTTACGCTCATGGTTGTAAGCAAGATCACCCCCTTCCCAATGGCCTCTGCTGCTCTCTGCAAGGCAGGATAGAGGGAAGAAGTCACAGGAAAGATCAGGAGCCCCAAGTAAGAGCTTCTGAACAAGCAATTCCTCTTCCTATTGCCCACCCATACCTGGTGGCACCAACTAAAGTTACCCCAGAGAAACCGGAGTGGAAAGCCAGCAAGGGCCTCTCCAGCCTTGTTTCATTTACCCCTGTCAGTGGGTCCCAGGCCTGGCAGCCCATCAGAATCACCTGGGAACTTTGGGGAGTGGGTATTGATACTCTTTTATCCCAGAGTCGTCATATTAGAATGTTTGGGGTAAGGCCCAGAGAAGCGCAATGCTGGGGCTTGAGGAGCACTGTGCTCAAGTGGGTTGGGGTTCTCAAGCTTAAATTTGCAACAGAATCACCCAATAGGCTTGTTTTTTTGTTTTTTAAATCAGGCTGATGTTTACCAGAGTTGCTGAGTCAGCAACTCTGGATGGAGTCCAAGTTCCCAGCTGGTGCTGATGATGCTACCTGTCCCCACTCCCGCCACCCCGCCCCCACCCCTGCCAGCTCTGTGAGAACCACACAGCATCTGGTGCCTTTTGCTCCAGGAGTCCTCCGCCTCTGTTTTTGTGACTACAAGCTCCTGATCACTGGTTTATCCTGCATTTGATAACCATTTGACTTCTGTGTTTCCACCTAAACGCGCCCTCTGAACATGGTTTTATGTTGGCCCTCTTTTTCCCACTTCCTCTAGTTTTAACTTCCGGGCCCCCAGTGTGGCTGTGGGGTGCTATTCTCTCATCAGCCCATGTGACCAGCGCTCCTACTACAGTTGTCTGTGCTTCTGCAAGGAAGAATGGTTGCAGCCTGAATGACTTTAAATGGAAGTTCCAGCAGGAATCCCTACCTTGCCACAATGTTACAAGATTCCCATGTCTTTCTCCTTCTGCATTCCCACAAGACAAAACCATTTGGAAAATGTGCAAATCATTTCTGGGGTCTTCAGATGTGTCATTTGCCAGTTTTACAGTCCTGTTCCATCTATCTTGGACCTCAATTTATGACCCAGAAAATAGGAGATTAGGCAAAAACATTGCCTCTTTAAACTCTATAAAGTAAATAATTTCACTATGATTTGAAAGAATAAGCAATTAATTCACATTACTGGTACAATTAGACTCATCCCAATGGAATCAAATATATTAATTTCAACAAAGTAAAAACATTTACCCATGGCAACAAAGAAAATCAGGGGCTTGTTAAAAATAGAAAATGATAGTTTAAAACGTCTGCATTCATCTCTAAGGCACTTAAAGGAAAGTGGTTTTGGCCAAGGCGGATGAGTCAGCAACCTCATTTCAGTCTATTTGTGATTCTCATGAGAATTGCTGTCATTTCCCCAATACTCTTCTTACCAAGATGCTCCTGACCTATTGGTAAGTGAAAAGACAGGTTACAAAACAGTGTGCACCACTATAACCTTCATTTGCATACTGATGTACCCATGTCAAGAAAACAGTTTGGAAGGTGATACAGCAAAAGATTAGTTGAGGTGCTCTCTAGATGGTGGAATTCAGGGTAATTTTGAACTGTGCTGTCTAGCTTATAGTGCCTTTTACTTTTGCCCACACTGAGCATATTATTACAGCTTCCATAAAGAAAACACAAAAGCTTTTTCAAAAAACCTTTTCTTTCTAAACGTACATACCCTGAGTAGAGAAGTCTGGTGGCAAGGAAGCTTTGTCACAGATATCATTCATCAGCAGAGCTCCAGAGAGCTGCTGCACTAGCCAGCTGGGTTCCCTAGCGCCTGTGTCCAAGCCAAGATTACCTGCCTAACCCTCCACCTTCAGCATCTGTCGACAATGTCCCCCTGGGAAAACGAGGGATTCTTTCCTCATGTTTTCAGGTGTCTGTACCTGTGGAAACTTTAATTAAGTGAGGAAGCTCTTCCAACTTTAATTACTATGACACCCATAAATCATTTTAAATAATGTTTTTCGTGACTAAAATAAGATACATTATGAGTTAATTACAGAGACTTTAGAGAATATAATAAAGAAAATGATATATCTTTTTGCAATGGTATTTAATTAACTTCTATTTTCCTTATTGCTGTCTGATAACCTTTGTCATTTAATGAAGAAATTAGTTCATTTACATAAATGTTTTTATGTACTAATATCTTAAGGGTTTAATTCTAGCTTATGATTTACCTCCCTTATATTCCTTTTATCTCCTTCCTTGCAGTTTTTTATTTAACCATTTTAGTTGTCATTATTATTGTCATTGCTGCCTCTGCTGTTTCATTTTCTCCCCTCTATCAGCTTGTTAACAATTTCTTCTTTTAGTGGTTACCCAAGAGATTTCAATATGCATCCTTGACTTTTTAGAGTCCAATATAAATCAACACTCTAATCAGTTCTTCAATTTTTGAAAGATCTTTAGACCTTTAACTCAATTGACTTCTTTTTTTAATAACTATTGTCATGTATTTGAATTTCCCATGTACTTTAAATCCCACAAAATGTTATTGTTGATATTATTTTCGATAGTCAATATGTTTACTCACATATTAATCTTTCCTTTCAGTCTACATTCTTTTCTGAGGTTCTTCACTTCTCTCTGGAACCATTGCCTGAAGCACTCCTTTCATTATTTCTTTCCTTGCAGGTCTGATAGTGATGAATTATCTCAGTTATTGTTTGCCAGGAAATGACTTTATTCTATCCTAATGTAAATGGTTGTTCTTGTTTGCTATACGATTTTAGGTTTATGGCTGTTTTCTTTCAGTCTTTTTTTTAAAAAAGGGTTTTTTTAAGATTTATTTATTTATTTATTTATTTATGCATACAAGAGCTGGGATACAGGCCAGAGATGTGGGGGGTGAGAGGATTCACCAGAGACAGAGTGGGGAGCAGAACAGGCAGGCTGACTGAAACACACTGCTGAGAGGAGCAGTGGGCGAGACAGGAGGGGTCTGCCTCGCCATGTGGGTTGCTCCCTGGCCGGGAATGGAACTCATGCTGCAGAGGCTGCAGATTGCTTCATAGTGCGGTGCTTAACCCTTTGTGCCACCAGGGAGGCCCCTAAAGATTTATTTAGTTATGCAAGAACTGGGATGTAAGCCAGAAGTGCGGGAGATGAGAGGATTCACCAGAGACAGAGACGGGAGCAGAACAAGTGGAGCAACTGAAATACACTGCTGAGGGGAGCAGCGTGGGTCAGTTCCCTGGCTGGGCATGGAACTCATGCTGCAGTGGTTGCTGATAGCTTCATAGTGCTGAGACTTAACCCCTTGAGCCACCAGAGAGGCCCCGATTTGACTTATTTTAATTATATTCTTAATTTTTATTTTTAAATGTTTAAAGATGTCTTTTACTACCATTTATTATTTTGGGAGGCAACACAACTATGAAGATTATTCTATGCCACCTCAAGTCCCCAGTGGGACTGCATCACCCACCATTTCCATCAGCACTGGCATTAGTTCACTCCATGTTGTCTGCCAGCCTGCCTTCCTGTCCTACTTCTCCACTCCCTGTGACTCACTCTCAAACACATTGTTTGCCCTCAAATTCTTGTTTGGGGCAGCCCAACTTTAAAGAATGATAGAACAAATGAAAGTCATAGAGGGTGAGAGATCCCTGTAGTTGGGGACAATCTGAACAGTTTTTATGCCGTACGTGGTATGCTAACCGGACGCTGAAAGTCTGAAATTAGGGGAGGAATGTGGAGAAAGCTTAAGTGCAAACCTTCAAAGGACAGGTGAGGAAATGAGCATCCTCTGTTGGGTTTCTTTCCCTGTCGCAGGTAGGAACGACTTTTCTGTTCTAACAAACTGTCTTTGTTTTGCTCTAAGAATTCTCCTTCCTGGTCTTTAGAAATAATTTTCCTCTTATAAACAGGTGGATTTAATGTGCCTGCAAGATGCTTTGCTCTTCAGGTCACATTGCCCAAGTCAGCCTAGCATTATTACTAATACTAATACTATTACTATTCCTAATACTAATACTACTCCTGCTTTTACCAAATATCTCTTTTTAGGGGCCAGGTACTCGACAGAAGAACAAAATATGGAACAGAGTGAATTTCAGAGCCTAGTTCCCACCCACAAAGTCAGACCAAGCTGGCAACTTCTCCTGTGAATGAGAATGAGTAGTGGCAATTTGATGAGAGTGGGATAAATAAAGGCTTCTTTTTCCTCCAGAATGGTTTAGAATGTCTGTCAGGTGACTGACCCATCAACATGGCTGTGAATGAGGTAGATTGAATCAGATTAAAAGTGTTTTTCTGAAAAATAAAGGAAGCAAAACTGACAAGTTTTCAGCCTTGTTACCAACTTGTCCCAAATGTTTGCTCTGGAGTTAGGTAGTCTGAAAGTACATATCCAAGATCCCCCAAACACAGATAAATATGCCCAAGTGCTTTCATTGCAGTGTTTGCTGAAGGAGAATAAAGTTGTAGACCCATGCTTCCCCACAAATAAGTAGAGACCCCAACTTCCCTTGACTTGAGAGGGAGGGTGCCAGCAGGGGGCAGTGCTGTTCCAGAAGGCACCAAGGCAAGAGGCCACCTGCCCACAGCTACACCTCTCTAGACCGTGGAATTAAGAGTTACTGCTGCCTTAAGCGGCAGACGCTTTCCTGCTAGAATCTGTTTGCATGCACAGCAGATGGTGAAGATGGTTTGAAAAAAAAGTCTCGATGGGCAATAGAACAACTAAGTATTCATTATTCTCTTCCAAGTTCACCCAGGGATCAGCCAAGGCAGCAGCATTATCGGTTTTGCTGACTCCCAGAAATTTTACATGGAGGTGATGCGTTCTCTATCGTGCGTGCTTGGACAAAGAACCAAAAATCGGTGAAGGCTCATGGGCACACACAGTGGAAATTAATGAGGGGCAACAGGTGACTGGGGGTTTGTGAGGGGCTGGTTTGTTCAGAGGTTTCAACACTGACAGTAGATGCTAGGTGAAGGTGGTCATTCTAATAGAATGAAAAGATACTCCAGGAGAATTGAGTTGGACAGCAAACAGCCTGCTCTTCTTAAGCACCTTGGGTTGGAACTCTTCTCAAACCTTGAAGGGCCAGCTGGAAAGGTACCCATAGTCAATACACATTACCGTGAACATATATTGAACCCCATATGAATTGACAGATATTGTGTCCACAGCCTCAGAGCCATATTCTATTTCATTTTCACACCACCTTGAACTAAGACAGAGAAAAAAATGTCTTAAAATCTGGCAATATTATTCCTCTTATGAGAAGAAATATCTTTTGAAAATCATGAGGTGCTTGGTGAGGGTAGCAGATTCTGAAAACTGTACTTATCTAGCGCCTACTCAGCACTCCTGCCAAACCCCTCTGTGGTGCTCTCCACACTGGAGAATTACAGACTCCATCTCCTAGACCCTTTGCAACCAGGGATCCACCTGGGATCTGGACTTCACCAAGCAGATGTGCTCTGCACAGGGAGGCCATGGCAGAAGAGTGGGGTTTCTCCATGGCGGGCAGGGCAGTGGAAGCTTCTGTCCATGGCTTGGCAGCATGATCCTGGAAGCAGGCACACACAGTTCATGCGTGAGCCCAGTTCTCAGACATTGTGACTGTGGGATTGTTTCTAGAAACCCAGTGTAAATCATTTGCTTCGTCATCCCCATGAAATCTGAGTCACATAATATCCTTTTATAAATCCTATTCTGCATAAGCCAGTCAGTGTGGATTTCATTGTATGCAAGAACTCTTCATTCAGGTGCAGGGCGGAAATTGAGACCTCAGGGCATGGATGTCAACTTGAGGGAAGGCTTCCGGGAGAGGCTCGGTGACTTCTGCACAGGGCAAGGAGGAGAAATTACTGCTTGGGAGAAGTCATGGGGAGAAGGGAGTAGAGGAGAACAAAATGGAGAGGCAGGAAGGGAATAACACTCACACACACACACACACACACACACACACACACACACACACAGCAGAGTGAAGTTGTGGCCCCCTGGTGGTTGCAACATAGAGCATCTAATTTGAATATTGTTTGCTTGGTGGTCTGTGACTTGTTCTAACTCAGTGCTAAGCCCGCCGCCATCAGTAAGTTCTATTCCTCTCTTAAGTTTACATATGCTTTATGTGAGTTGGTTTTCATTTGTTTGTTTGTTTGTTTTTGAGGAAAACTAGTAGAAGGGCAAAGTTTCCAGTGTGAGCTGATTCATAATAGCCACCATGAGGGTGCACATCCCTTGAACCCACTGAAGTGCTGGGGTGGCCTTGTGGCCCACCAGGCCATGGATCTCAAGGCAAGAAAAAAGTCAAGATCATTGTCCCTGATTCTCAAGGGGCAGAGGGTGTAGCTGACATCTATGTCATTGCACCTACAGAGTGCCATTTTTTCCATTTTCTGAGTGAATAATCTGGGGCTTAAAAGGGACTCAGAAAGTAAGTGTTCACAGTCAGATCTGTCTGGTTTCAAAGACCAAACTCCAACTGAGTAGTCAACAACCTCTCTCTCTCTCTCTCTCTCTCTCTCTCTCTCTCTCTCTCTCTCTCTCTCTCTCTCTCTCGAAGAGCTGCCAGTGGGGCCTCAGCCATTAAGCCAGATTAGAATACTACCAAAGGACCCACAGCTAACACCAAGCCAGCTCAGAGTGCATGCTCCTCAGTAAAATAGCTATTCATGTCTTTGCTAATTTTTAAATTTATGGCCAGGATACAGTTCATTTTAATATTTTAAAATTTACTTAACATTTTTGTTTAAGACACTATTTTTATTTAAGATAAATATTTATTTTATTTATGACATAAAACATTTATTTAAGACAAATAAATACTGTTTTACTTAAAACAAATATTTTAATATGTGTGTAACAGCATGTATATCCTGTTATTGTTTGGTGTTCTGAAATGTCGATTAGATTTAGTTGATTTTAGGGTTGTTGGACTATTCTTTATCCTTGTTGACTTTCTGTCTGGTTGTTCTATCAGCTGTTGAGAGAGGGGATAATAAAGTCTCCAACTATGGTTGCAAATTTGTTCATTTCTACTTTTAGTTCTCAATATTTGATTTATTTATTTTGAGACTCTATTAGGTACATTTACATTTAGCAATCATATCTTCTTGGTGAATCGACCCTTTAATCACTACATTCATCTTTAACATTGGTAATTTTTCTTGCTCTTGATTCTATTTTGTCTGAATTATTATAGCCATCCCAGTCTTTTATTATAAATATAAACAACACTTTGTGCTTTATCTTTGTGTTCATTCTTGATTATTAGAATTCTTTGCCTAGAGGCCTGCGTGTTTTCAAAGGTTTTTAATTGGATTGTCAATGTTTCATGCATAAATTCACCAACTTATTGCCTCAATACTTTCGAATAATCATAAATAACAAAATAGCTATATTGGAAAACAGGCTTTCCCAATTGGACAGAAATTGTTTCATAACTATGGGAGTGGTTCGTCGTGGTTGGTGCACATCTGGACAAGTTAAATTCTTATTTATTCCAGCAAAAAGTCAAGAGGTGTAAACTCATAAGTCAAGAAATCGAGGGCATATGTGTATTTCGAAAGCCAGTATAAGTGTTGGATGCAACAACCATAGGGTTGCGAATGGTTGCCCTTGAGGAACTGGATTGTCACGGGGGATAGGGTAGGGGCAAGGGTGGGTAAGGAGTAGTGCATCAGGGGAATAGTGCAGGGGTCTAGTGATACATCAGGGAAACAGGAGCCGTGCATCAGGGGAGTCGTTAAATAGTATTTAACGCCCCTGTATTATATTTTTAAGAGCCCGTAAATGTATTACTTTGATCTTATAATTAACATCTGGTTGACGGTTTAAGTTGTGTTTAAATTTATTATCAGTAATCCCATATTCAACCACTAGTAAAACTGCCTCTCGGGGAGTAAACTACGACTCCCAGGATTCCACGCGGTAACCGGCCGACTAGCCTCCATGTAAACTACAGTTCCCAGGATTCCACGAGCCAAGGGGGTGGTGCTGATTGAGGGCTGGAGGCTGCTGGACCCGCTCACCTGCGCACGCGCACAGGCTACCGCGCCGGGCTCGCTGGCTGGATAGGCGCACGGCGGGCGCTTGCGAGCCCGGCGGCGGCGGACCCTGCTGCACGCTGCACCCTGCGCTCCCTGCCTGGGCCTCCCGGGTTCGAAGCGGGCACTGTAGGCGGCGGTGGAGGATTTGACCAAAGCCAGTTCCGCGGGCGGCTCTCCAGGACGCGCCGGCTGAGGTGGCTTCAGCTCTGCGGAGCCGGGTTGCAGGTGAGACCCGCGCTCGCGGCTGCCGAGGGTTCGGCTACCCGGGCGGGTTCTGAGTTGAGGGATTGGCTCGGGACCTCCGCCGGGAGGAGACGACCGGGGCGCCGGGCCTGGGGCGAGGAGGGGGGCGCGTCGGGGAGTTTACAGAACTGAGGAGGGACGCGTGCTGCAGGCTGGAGGAGAAGGAGGTGGGCGGGGGCGAGAAGAGGTGAACCCTAGTGTTTGGGTGCCGCCGGCCCGGGCGACGCCCCGAGACTTGCAACCGAAGCCCTTAGCTTCGGGCTGAGCTCTGGCAGCGGGTCCGCACACCCTTTTGCTTGGGGGGTGATGGTGCTCAGGAGGCGCGGGTGGCCAGGAGCCAGGCTAGTTGCGCGAAGGGGCCCTGGGCCTCCAGAGCGCCGTTTGAAATCAGAGCTGGGCAGGCAGACATCTGATCCCTGGGCTCCGTGGGACTTAATAATAGAGCACCTACTGTGTGTCGGGTGATGGGAGTTTTCCAAGGCTTGCTTAGCAGTGCTGAAGATGGACCGACCCTACGGACTCCTACCCAAGGCCTGAATGTATATCTCCCCATCATTGATGGAAGTCCCCTGCCAAGTTCAGGGATCCTCAGGCCAGAGCCCTGCACCTCGTACTGGGGCCAGATTCTGCTTGCTTTATGCCAACTCTTGGGGGAAGCAAGGTCCGACGTGGAAAGGGTTATGGAATGAGCTTGATAGGACTTAGTGGCTAAGAACACAGGCAGAGCAGAGTTCATTCACTAAACCTTTACTGTTACATGTGCAGGGCGTCTAAATCCTGACTCTCATTTACTAGCTGTGTGTCCTTGAGCAGGTCACTTACCCTCTGTGAGCCTGAGTTTCTCCCTCAGCAAAATGGGGATAAAAGTACCTCCCTATCAGGGTTGCTATGAGGAGTAAATGAAATAATGCCCCACAGTCCTTAGCCTCATGTCTGGTACACAGTGCATTGCAATGAATGTTAGCACTTGCTAACATTGCTAACGATGGAAAATGTTAGAGGTGAGATTGGAACCCAGGTCCATCTTTATGCTGCAAGTAGCTGCCATCTCTGGCTCTCAAAGGTGTTGGCCAGTTTCCAACTCATCCTTTCACATGACCGATGAGGACTCTTTTAAGTCTCAGTTGGTGGCAGGGCCTGAAAGAGCACATGCTACCTCTTTCCCAGTGATGGCCAGCACATCAGTTGCAGAATCTTGGGCCTAGAAAGGTGAGGGGAAGCTGAGCAAAGAGGAGTAAATCCTCCTTAGCCTCAAGGAGGATGGGTGCTGAGACCTGGGCTTTCACACACCACGGCCATGTGAGCATCCTGTGGCCTTGATGAAGTGTCAGAGCAGCTCTAAGATTTTTCAAACTGGCCTCTGGCTGGCAAGTGCTTGCTCTGAGCCTTGCTTTAGAATATTTAGCAATAAGCAAATGTTCCTAATGAGTATTGAGTTCGCCAGAAAATTAAATTAACAAACACTCCATTCCCCAAGGGTCCTTGTCACTCTCAGTTTGGTGTCAGTGACTACTCTCCCCCAGGACCCACCTATCATCTGATAATTTTTTTTTATAATAGCTGTGAGCATTCATTTACCAATAGTTGTGAGTAATTCATTTAACGAATCTCGGCATACTTCCTCAAATGTGGAATGAGATTGTTAACAGCAGTTTTAGGTTTGTTGAAGGGAATCAGTGAGTTAATTCATGTAAAGCACTTACCATTATGCCTGGCATAGAGTAAGAGCCAGTGAAGGGGAGTTGTTCTAGCATTGTGATTAACAATAATATTATAAAAATAATTGCTAAACACTGTGTTTTGCCTGTGTTGTCTCTGAATTCACAAAGCAACCTTGTGACGTAGGTATAATTGTGTCTTTTTCAGACCAGGAAATGAACACTTGCGGAGGTTAAGAACTGTCACAGGCAGATACAAAAGGACAAATACTGCACAATGCCACTTATATGATGACTCTAAAAGAGTAAAACTCATGAAGGCATAGTCAGTGGTGGTTGCCAGGGGCTGAGAGAAGGGGAATAAGGGAGGTGCAAAGTTTCAGGTATATAAGAGGATTAAATCCTAGAGATCTGTTGTACACCATAGTGCCTATAGTTTACAGAAACCTTTTATATACTTACAATTTTGCTAAGAACGTAGATCTTATGTTAAGTATTCTTATCACACTCAAATAAGAGGACAGGAAGGCATTTTTGGAGGTGATAGCTAGGTTTGTGGCATAGATTATGGTAATGGTTTATGAATGTACACTTATCTCCAAACTCAGGAAATGACATACCCTTATTATATACAGTTTTCTGTGTGCCAAAAAAGAAAAAATGATTGGTTGAGGATCACAGAGCTGCTAGGACCTCACATCATGGCATCCCAGCTCCAGAACCAGTTGATCAGTTGCTTCTTCTACTCTGCTGCCCATAGTCTTCACAGTTCTTGAAGCACAGTTGTGCCTGTGGCAGGGTATCTTACACCTCAGCAGGCAGGTCTTCTCATGCTGCTTGGAGAAAGAGGTAGGAACCTGTAGTCCGCTACATATGTTTCCTCTTCATGGCAGAGGTGGGATGAAGTTGCTTTTGTCTAGTAGGGAAGCTGGAGGAGGTCATGTGCTAAGTGGTTCTGGGGGGTGAGATATTAGGGATTAAGCTCTGTGGCCATCACTGGACAAGTGGATTGGAAGGGGCATGATGTGGGTAGGATCTGGAGAGCTGGGCTATGAGAGCAAGTGGTTTTGCTAAACAAAGGGCTGGGGGCCTCCGCTGATGGCGCAGTGGTTGAGCGCTGGGTTGCGAGGCTTCCCGCAGCCTCTGCAGCGCCAGTTCAATCCCCGGCCACTGGCAAGTGTCCCACCAAATAAATAAATAAATAAACAAAGGGCTGGGAAGAGTCCCAGAGCTGTGCCCTTCCTCTCTGGGCCTGGTGGCTGCTTTTGGGAAGAGGGTTGCCCTCAAGCTGCAGGTGTGAGCAGAAGAAGCCCTGGATTGAGAGCCAGGGTGTTGCTGTTTTATTCTTGGCTATATGTGAATGCCCACACTGCCTCTCAAGACTTCTCTTACAAAATAAGGAGTCAGAGCACATATTTTATAGTCTTTTTTTTTTTTAATTTTTTTTTTAAGATTTTATTTTTATTTTTTTATTTATTTATACAAGCACTGGGTACAGTCAGAAGTGCGGGAGGGTGAGAGAACTCTCCAGAGCCAGAGCAGGGAGCAGAGCAGGCAGAAGGACCGAAGTATACTGCTGAGGGGAGCAGCGGGTGGCAGGAGAGGTCTGCGCGCCATGTGGGACCCTCCTCCAGTGGCCGGGGAGCAGCCGGGGATCGAACCGACGCTGCAGAGGCTGCGGGCAGCTTCGCAACCCAGCGCTCAACCGCTACACCACCGGGGAGGCCCTTATAGACTCTTTTAGCTCTAAAAAGCGGTGGCTTTGTAATTTTAAAATTGCTGTCTTAACCCCCTCAGCACAGTACAGGGCATCTGGAATAATTATCCCCCTGGTATCCTACATAGACTGTCCTTGGGGTGAGAGAAAGGCCTCTGCTCCCTGAGCCACCTGCCGCTGCCTGATGTCGTGCTGTCTGGCCGGGTGGGGAGTCATTACAGGAGAGAAGCCTGGGGTTGCTAAGTTACAGTTGAGGTCTGTGTTTCCAGAGCCATCCACTCCCACTCTGCCCTTGAGTAATAAAAGCAGATTGCTGCGAGGTCTGCTCTGCTTCTCTGTCACTGAGTGTACCTCCGAGTCTGATGGCACATGAGCTCAGTGCTTGAGAACAAGACCCCTGGAGTCAGATTGGATTGGAATCCTGGTGCCCTTGCTTGACCTGTAAGGTCTAGAACAAGGTCCTTAACCTCACTAAAATCTCAGCTTTTTCAAAGAAAGAGGAAATGGAGATTATACTAGTAGCTGCACTGGAAAGCTTTTGTGAGATTTAAATGAAAAGGGGAAGGAAAAGGGCTTAGGACACTGCCTGGCATGTAATAGGTGCTCAGTAAAGTAAAGTGGTGGTAACATTAACCTCCACCCCCAACCAAAGACTAGCATCCTCTTCTCCTGAGCTAGCCTGGACAGCGTTTGATCTTTCCATTTTGTCTGGCTTCCCATGTCTTCTCTGTACACAGGGCCCAGCATCTGTCAGAGAATCAGGCTTTTCACTCTGCCATTGTGACTACCATTTGGTAGTTAAGGAACCTTCTAAAACAGGCCTCAGAGTAAGGTGGGCTTCTCAGTCTGCCCCAGAACATAGGCTTATGTACTATCTTAGCAGAAGATGGGAACAAATTTATTAATTGCAAAATTGACGCATGTTAGAGAAACCTCAAAACAGCTCCGAAAATTGAGCACATGTAATCACCTGGAATCATCATTAAAACACAGGTTCTCGGGCCCCACCTCAAAGAATCTAGTTCCACACATTCTCTCCCCAGGTCTGAAGTGGGGCCCAAGATTCTACATTTCTAGAGCCCAGGTGGTACTGATACTGGGTCACACTGGGAATGCCTGTTCGGAGGACCCCTGACCAGTCTCTTTCTCACCTGCGGAGCAGCCTTCACAGGCTGATGTTTTGCAGGACCACTTCCAGGCAGAGGCTCGCTGTCCTACAAAGTAATGACCCCTCATGTTGAAGCAGCTCTGCCCCCTTAGAACAGCTCTTCCTGCACCCCACTCCTGGTGACCTCCTTCTGCAGGCCTCACCTCAGGGTCCTGGGGCAGCTCATTCAGCCATGCTAGGGGCAGAATGGCAGCCAAATCTGAGAATTGCACGTACCCCAAGTCCATACTTATGCCTGGGGCCCTGTGTCACCACCATGCGCGTGTATCTAGTCAGTCACAAAGCTTGCAGCCCACCATCTAGAGCACGCTCGCTGCACAGTCCCTCAAGTGTGCAGAATGTGGAGAATGCCAAGGTTTTGGGACTTCTTTTCTCCAGGGAAGTAGCACTGCTCATTCAAGTATCCTACACACACTGCGATTTCTTGATCTTTCTGATCCTGGTTGTCCCCAGCAAGACTCACCAGGAACAGGGTCACATGAATGGCTTAGTATATCGACTGATTCCCAACAAAGCTGTGTAACCCAAGTTAATCATAAAAAACATCGACAAACCCAAATTGAGCAACAAACTAGGAAATAACAGACCCTGACTCTTCCAAGTTGTCAAGGTCATGAAGGTCAAGGAAACACTGATAAGCTCTCCCAGACTGGAAGAGACTAGAGAGACAACTCGATGCCCTGCTTCATCCTGGATTGGATCCTGGACCACAGAGCAGAGACCCCAGATTATTGACCCCAGATTATCATGTCGATATTGATTTCCTGAATTTGCTTTATGTAATACTACCCTCATTTTTAGGGAATACATACTGGAATATTAAGAGCTAATGGAGTAAGATATCTCACCTTATTTTTAAATGGTTCAAAAAATAAAGAGAGTGACAAAACAGGTATGTCCAACTAGCAATTTGTAAATCTGAATAAGAATGTAGTAAAGTTCTTTGAACTAAGCAGGCAACCTATTTGTAAGCTTGAAATTATTCCCAGATAAAAAAGAAAACAAAAAAGGACCAACCAATGCTGTCGCCACCCTTCCTATGTTAGTCTCCTCACTGCTTCCTGTATAACTTTGGACAGGTGTGTAATCTCTCTGCACTTTGGCTTTAACATCTGAAAAATGATTGTCTTTGTGAATCAAGCCAAGACTTCCCTCGTTTGCTGAGGTTGAGTTCCAGCCTCCCTGTGTGCCTGGTAGGGGCCACTAGTAACCTGGCCATCACGTGGCTGTACCTGCAGAGGGCTTTGCAGGTGGCCACCTGAGCCCTTGGGACTCCACCAGTGAAACCTAGGTCTTCTGGCAACTTCATCCTCCAGATCTTCCCTGTAGCTTTGTCCCCAGTCTTAACCTGTCTTGATATGCAGTACCCACTCAGGTGTACATGGCTTTGGGCAAGCAATCATTGTCCAGGTAGACAGGAACCCATGGCTTGGTGACCTTATAGTTTGGTGGGCAAATGTGGACATAGTGACATCTGCTGTGGACAGAGATTTATATCAGTCATCGCCAATAGGAACATGTGGATCCGTAGCAGAGGAGCTCATTTTATCCCCTGCTACCACCCAAATACCTCCAGATCCTTACTCAGTCACCCTCCCATTTGCTTCCCTGGGAGACCCCCAGCTTCAACCAACATGACTCCCATGGTGCATCTGTATAGTATGTGATGCTTTGTGTTTTATGCATCCTATAGTGAGTTGTCTTCTGACCCTCTGGATGAATTAATTTCTTTCCAACTGGACCCGAGGACCCATTGGATCTGTGTACATGTTGGAGTTTCCCTGTAAAAATCATTTTTTAAAAGATTTATTTATTTATGCATACAAGAACTGGGGTGTAGGCCACAGGTGCAGGGGATGAGAGGATTCACCAGTGACAGAATGGGGAGCAGAACAAGCAGATCAGCTGAAATACAATGCTAGGGGAGCAGTGGGTGAGACAGGAGAGGTCTGCTGCACCTTGTGGGTTAGCTCCCTGGCCGGGAATCAAACTCATGTCACAGTGGCTGGCAATAGCTTGATAGTGCAAGACTCAACCCCTGCACTACCATGGAGGCCCAAAGAATCGTTTTTATGTGAATTTTCAGTGTCACCTAGAAAACTGATGCAGTTGTATTCTGTGTCACAGTTCTGTTCCTGGCCTGCATCACCGTGTTCATGCCACATTGGTACACACTAGTGCTGCACTATTGTGCCAGAGAGGACCACACAGGCAGATTCAGTTTGCAAAAGCCAGATGATGCCATGACTGGTTGTGTGAGCAAAGCTTTCTTTGTTTTGGGGACACTGAAAACTACCCCCTCTTCAACCATCCTGCATATGCTGAGAGCCTTGGCACCTAGACTGTTCTCAGAAGTCACTCATCACTCCAAAGTCAGATGGACTGGAACTTGTCTGGGGGTCCCCCGCCCCTCTCAAAGCATTCCTTACCCATTTATTGATAAAAGAGTCACAGTCATCCACTGTTGACATGGGATTACTGTCTCCAGCTTTGATTTTGCTTTGCCCTAAAGCAAGGAGCTATTATCCAGAATGCAAATTATTAGCTAAATGTTAAATATCCTTGGTCAGTTCCATGTTAAGTTTTACATGGAGCACTCAAACACTGACTTCCTGCCAAAGGATAAATGCTTTTGTTAGAAAATCTGATGTCCTTTATTCAAGTTTTTCAGTAGCATTGACTTGATATCTACTTTTGGAGCACATATAAACATTCTGATACTAGGACAAGTTCCATGTGCTGCTTCTGGTAGCAAATAAAGGGGGGCAGTTTGGAAAGAGATCATTCTGAGGATGTGCCAACTATTGGCACTTGTTGTAATGTTTCAGCTATTATAACAAGTTGTAATGTGTGAGGCCAGTGCAGGAACAACAGCTTCCATAATTCAGCACTGGCAATTCAGGCTGCATTTAGGGTGAAAGTGCATTTTAGTGATGAAATAAGAATTCTGTGATCTTTCAATTCGAAGTATGAACAGGTTTTAAAAGGAAAGCAATAATATAAAACCTTCTATAGGCACTGTTGCCACATTGCACCTTGGCCCAAGCCTTGCTGGATTTTCTGCAGCCTGAGTCGGGTGGGTGCTGGCAGTCAGGCATTTAGGAACTGGGTGCAGCAGGTGAGGCCAGCAGGAGGGGGGCTTCACTTTAAATTAGCTCTTAACAACCTTCATACCCAGCAGCAAAGGCCAGAGGAGCCCAGCCCTTGGGCCTGCATGTCATCTTCACTTAATTTGAATGGTTGCCAGAAGTTACAAATTGGAACACTTCACTTTTTAATTAGATTTCTGGCTTCTCTGGAAAAACCAGAAGAGTGGTGCTGTGGACTGAATTGTGTCTCCCTCCCATTCCCAATTCATGTATTGAAATCCTAATCCCCATGTAACTTGATATGGAGATAGAGCCTTTAAGAAGATAATTAAATGAAGCCGTAGGTAAGGCCCTATTTGGATAGGAATGATGTCCTCATAGGAAGAGAGATGGAAGAGATGCCTCTACACACACACACACACACACACACACACACACACACACACACGTATGCGGGCACGGACATTTAGGAGCTGTCCTCACATAGTGAGAAGGTAGCCCTCTGCACACCAATAGAGGCCTCCAGAGAAATCAGACTTACCAGCACCTTGACCTTGAACTTCCAGCCTCCAGAACTGTGGGAAAACAAATTTCTGTTGGTTAGCTTCCCAGTCTGCAGTGTTTTGTTATGGCAGCCCAAGGAGACTGATACAAGTGGGTACCACCAGGCCACTTTTCCTGTCAGGCCCTTATCACCTTGAGCTCTAACCTAGGTGTTCTGTGTCCAGGCCATAAATCCCTCCAGCCCTTGCCTTCACTTTCCCCATTGGTTCTTGGACTTGGTATAAATGTGAGTTTATACTCCTGGCTCTAGACCTAGAATTCATGGAGCTTTTTGCTCCTTCCCAGACCCCAAGGCTCTCATGATCTGCTTCTCTGAGCCTCTGTGGGATCTGCACCTAGTGCTGGCTGACCTACCTCAGATGGTGAACCCCCACTATAGGCGGCTCCTCCCCAGCTGCCCAGCTCTTACTGTATCCGCAGGTGCGACAGCATCACCAACACCTTCCTGCAGTGTTTCTCAGAGCAGATGGGATCCTTCTGAAAAATGTTCTATCATGAGTTTTCCTTGCAGATCTGCTCAGCTCTTTGTGCCCTACGCAAAGTTGGGTCCTCTTTCTGGTACCAAAGTAGAGGTGGTAGGGAATGATAAATGATAACATTTGTGTCCCCTGGACCACCTTGCCCTGGAATGCCAACAGGGTGAGGTCCAAATGGTGCCTGGGCTGTTAACATAATATAGTACTTCTGGGCTCCACGCTTAAATCCTGAGTCCATTCCATACAAACTGAGGGACTTAGCTTCTCCTGCCTTCTGTGTTCTGATCTGTAAGATGGGGAAATGTTAATGGTACTTTGCTAACCACTAAACTCCGGTTTAAGAAATAAATGAGAACATGTACAAATAGTTTTTAGTATGCTGCCAACGTAAAGTATTGGAGGTGGTTCTGACTATTCAGATGTTGGTGCAGGCCGCCTGGCTTGTCCATTAGAAACTCAGGGGCTCATGCTTTTAACCACCACACTATTTCTAGTGAAGTGATCTGTCTGTGCCTAGCAATCTTCCTTTCCTTTCCTCTTGGAAGTAGCTCTAGAGCCTGACATGCCCAATGAAGGTATAGGTGGCCTAGCCTGTATTTTCCCTACCTCTGTCAACCCCAGCAGGTGCAGCGGGGCCAAGCAGGTGGCTGGAGGACTTGTCCTCTAATTAGAAGCAGTCTCCCCCTGCCCATTCTCAAAGCCTGGTCTCTGCCTGTTTGCCCCTCAAGACCCCCACTGCCATGCTTCCTGATTCCCATAAGCTTTGCCCTAAGGCCCTGGGTATTTGAGTGGGATTGTACTACACACACAGCCTCCCATGTCTGGAGAACTCTGGCCTCCTTCCTGCCTGTGGCCCTGCCTCTCAGTCCTACCTGCTGCCAACCTACCTTTCACCAAAGGGGTGCCTGGGAGAAGGGCAGCTAGCCGATCGCTCACTAGACAGCAGTGAGATGCCCACGCAGGTTGAAGGTGGGTCTTTCCTCTCCCCTTTCCTTATTTTCCTGGGGATCTTGCTTCTGACATCCCTGGATGTGTTTGTTTTAGCTTTAGCTTCTGTTGCAAAATATGTGTCAGCTCTTGGCACAAGCATCTGCCTCCCCTCTCTCCAAGGAGGACTCTATTTACTTTACTTTTTCTGAGTTGTAATTTATTACTCATCCACTCTCCAGAATTTTGTCATTTATAATAGTGATTTAACTGATTCTTTATTTCCTTTTGATCTTTATATTGTAGGAAAGACCCAGAAACACAAAAGAGAATCATACAGAGGGGCCCATAGTCATCTGCCACAATAACCGATATCCTCCTGTCCTGTGCCATCTGTCTCTCTGCCTTTTTTTGCGGTAATATTTTAGAATAAACTACATGTATGTCATTTTATCTATAAATACTATGTTCTCTTGTTTTTTTAATTATCTAATTTTTATGACTTTTTATTTTGAATAATTTTAGAGTTACAGAAAAGTTACCAAAAAAGACTTCACTCAGCTTCCCTAGTGTTAACATCTTATATAGCCACAATACTGTTATCAAAACCAGAAAATTAACACAGCACTATTAACTAAACCACACACCTTATTCAAACTGTCAAGTGTCCCGCTAATAGCCTTTCCCTGGCCCAGGATCTCCTCCAGTCTGCAGCCCCCTCCTCAATCTTGCCTTCTCTGTTATGACCTTAACTATTGAAGAGCCCTAGTTGGGTGTTTAATAGAACATCCTTGAATCTGGTTTTAGCATTTGCTCTGTTAACTGATATACAGGCCATATTCAGAGCTAGAACTGGAGCTCGCGCCAAGTCTCTGTCAGGAATTTAGATGGAGGTTATGTATTTGGGACAAGAAGACTACAATAGTGAGGTAGTGCTCTCAGTGCTGATATCAAGGAGTGCACAATACCAGTGTGCTGTGCCTGGTGTTGTTAATGCAGATTACATGGCTCAGGGGCTGTTCACCAGGTTTCTCTGATGTTGAATTTCTAGTATTTTACTTTTGTAATTGCTGTGTGTGTCAAGGAGGTGTTTTGAGACTAAGCACATATCCTGCTTCTTATCTTAATTTCACCCACTCATTTTAATGGATCTTGCCTGAAACAAGATCATTTTAATGGGTCTTGCATCCATTAATGGATCTTGCCTGAAACAACTATTTGATGTTTGCCAAATGGAGATTTTCTCCTTTCATCATTACATCTAGATTATTAATTGAATTCTACTGTAAGGAAGATCTGTCCCTTCCCTATTTGTTTATTCAGTTATTGACATTAATGTTGATTCATGAATATTTTATTCCATGGATTATAATCCATTACTATTACTTTTTAATTTTGCTACTCAAATTATCCCAGATTTAGTCTTTGGGAACTCCTTCAGGTTAAGAACTTCCTTACATTCTCACTATAAGGGGTTCCACACTCATCTTATACTTTCCCTGCCCCAACCCTGGAAGAGAAGCCCTTGGCTCCTTTTAGTGAGAATGATACTTCAAAACCAGCTTCAACAATAAGGAAAATTATCTCTCACAGCAGGAGGTCCAAGGGCAGGGACCCAGGATGTCCCCAACGTCCTTTTATCCTTTGTGTCTCTCCTCCTCAGGCCACCTTGGCATTCTGACTTTGCTCTTAAGCTGCTTTCTTCATGGTCAGCAGGTGGCAGGCAGCAGCCACGGGATAGCATCTTCCTTTTCTCTCCAGTGGGTGGGAACGTGGAATATGACTCCCTTTGGTCTCCTTGGTTCTGTTCAACTAGCGTGACACGCGGCACCAGTAACTAGGCTCAGAAGTAGCTCTCTATTGACTGGCCCTCTGGAGGTCAGAGAGATTTTGGTTTCCTTTGCACCTCATGGGTACGGGGTGGGGGAGGAGTGGCTATCTGGACAAACGTGGCTTGGTATTAGGAAGAGATGAGGGAGGCATGGATGTTGAGCAAAAACAGTGTCCTCTCTGTCACTTATAAATGCAGTGCACTTGAACCGGGGGCCAAGTTGCAGAGGTTGATGACAGACTGTGGCCCAGGGCACCACTTGTGACAACATCAATCTGGTCGCAGTGTCCAACTTTGGTTGAAATTTTCTGCTTAGACTTAAAATCCTTTTTCTCAAATGACTGTGATGAAAAGTGACAGATCCTGCCTTAGCACTGATCATCTTTTGCTTTGAGTCCAATGAAGGCAGCCAAGTGTGTCCAAAATGTTTAGAATGCCACATTTCACTGTACATCCCACTGGCCCTTTATTAACCATCTGATGCCTTGAATTTTTTTCCTTTCCTTGTTGCTAGACACTTCAGCTGAAGTGTCCAGCAATTAGGTTGAACTAATTGCTTTTTTCCTACTTTAGAGGTGAAGAGCAATCTTTATAAGGTTCAGTTAATCAGCCATTTCTGACCTTCTCCACCACCCTGTGAGGTAGGTGCTGTACCCTTATTTTTGCTAACAGGAAGTCTGAGTTCAGAAGAGATACACAGTAAGTCATGGAGCTGGGGTTTGAGCCTGAGTCTATCTGACTCTTTCTTCACTTTCCCAGGCCACATACACCCTCTTTTGGAAGCTGTCTCAGACTCAGAGCCAGGGACTTGGGGGTTCAGAGCCAGGATAGTTTAGGATGTGATGTGACAGTTCTTGGGTTTCCTTTTCACCTTCTTTGTATCCCAAACAGGATGCAAGAGGAGCTGGATACCCAGAAATGCAAACAGGTGTAGATCCAAAAAAAATGTCACAAGGAAAGCTTTGTCTCTCTTGGCAAAGAACTGGAAAGAAGCCGCCTAGCAAAGCAGGAACCTTTTTGACAATAACACCGTCTTCCTGTAAAACACCAGGGAATTGCTTCCCTATCTCCCCCTCCTAGTTTCAGGAAAGGCAGAATGAATAGCCTATACATCTACCTTCACCTTGTAATAACCAGGTCCCACCCCTGCAGCTCTCTCCCATCCCTATTGGGGCTTATGGGAGGCTAGGACTCCCCAGAGTACTATAACATAATACACAAAATGCCCAGGATTAGTCTCAGCAAAGAAAGAAAAGATATAAAGAACAACTAAATGGAAATGTTAGAACTGAAAACTGCAGTAACCAAACAATAAAAATCACTGGCTAGAAGAATGGAGCTGACAGAAGAATCAGAACATAAACATCCTAATCTGTCATTCCTGTGCACATGCAGCATGGCAGGAAGATCCCGTGCTGGAGCCGGCACACTGAGCCTAGCACAGTGCCTGGGCCACAGTGAGGGTTTGAAATGACTCCAGAAAGACTGTGCCAACACCTCTTCTTTTTCCTTCTCTCTTCCTACAGGCTTTTGCTAATCCTCCGTGAGCCTGTAGGGATGGGTAAAACCCACCAGGCCTGTGGCACTTCCCAGCGGCCGTCATCTCACTAGCGCCCCACAGTGGCATTAGGATGCACCTCTCAGCCGTGTTCAATGCCCTCCTGGTGTCCATACTGGCAGCTGTCCTGTGGAAGCATGTGCGGCTACGTGAACATGCAGCCACTCTGGAGGAGGAGCTGGCCCTTGGCCGACAGGCCCCAGAGCCCACCCCAATGCTGAGGATCGACTACCCAAAAGCCCTACAGATCCTGATGGAAGGTGGCACACACATGGTGTGCACGGGCCGCACGCACACCGACCGTATCTGCCGCTTCAAGTGGCTCTGCTACTCCAATGAGGCGGAGGAGTTCATCTTCTTCCACGGCAACACGTCTGTCATGCTGCCCAATCTGGGCTCCCGGCGCTTCCAGCCGGCCCTGCTCGACCTGTCCACCGTGGAGGACCACAACACCCAGTACTTCAACTTTGTGGAGTTGCCGGCCGCTGCCCTGCGCTTCATGCCCAAGCCTGTGTTTGTGCCTGACGTGGCCCTTATCGCCAACCGCTTCAACCCCGACAACCTCATGCACGTATTCCATGACGACCTGCTGCCACTCTTCTATACCCTGCGGCAGTTCCCAGGCCTGGCTCACGAGGCTCGGCTCTTCTTCATGGAGGGCTGGGGTGAGGGCGCACACTTTGACCTCTACAAGCTTCTCAGCCCCAAGCAGCCACTCCTGCGGGCACAGCTGAAGACCCTGGGCCGGCTGCTGTGCTTCTCCCATGCTTTTGTGGGCCTCTCCAAAGTCACCACCTGGTACCAGTATGGTTTCGTCCAGCCCCAGGGCCCAAAGGCCAACATCCTCATCTCTGGCAATGAAATCCGGCAGTTTGCACGGTTCATGATGGAAAAACTGAATGTGAGCCGTGCAGGGGTCCCCCTAGGCGAGGAGTACATTCTGGTTTTCAGCCGTACCCAGAACAGACTCATCCTGAATGAGGCAGAGCTGCTGCTGGCTCTGGCCCAGGAGTTCCAAATGAAGACGGTGACGGTGTCCTTGGAAGATCACACCTTTGCCGATGTTGTGCGGCTGGTCAGCAATGCCTCCATGCTGGTCAGCATGCACGGGGCCCAGCTGGTCACTGCCCTCTTTCTGCCCCGAGGGGCAACTGTGGTTGAGCTATTCCCATATGCTGTCAATCCTGACCACTACACCCCATATAAGACACTGGCCATGCTGCCTGGCATGGACCTCCAGTATGTAGCCTGGCGGAACATGATGCCAGAGAACACGGTCACGCACCCTGAGCGGCCCTGGGACCAGGGGGGCATCACACACCTAGACCGGGCCGAGCAGGCCCGTATCCTACAAAGCCGTGAAGTCCCGAGACACCTCTGCTGCCGGAACCCAGAGTGGCTCTTTCGAATCTACCAGGACACCAAGGTGGACATCCCATCCCTCATCCAAACCATACGGCGTGTGGTGAAGGGCCAGCCAGGGCCACGAAAGCAGAAGTGGACAGTTGGCCTCTACCCAGGCAAGGTGCGGGAAGCCCGGTGCCAGGCGTCGGTGCAGGGCGCCTCTGAGGCCCGCCTCACCGTGTCCTGGAAGATCCCATGGAACCTCAAGTACCTGAAGGTGAGGGAGGTGAAGTACGAGGTGTGGCTCCAGGAGCAGGGGGAGAACACCTACGTGCCTTACATCCTGGCCCTGCAGAACCACACCTTCACGGAGAACATCAAGCCCTTTACTACCTACCTGGTGTGGGTCCGCTGCATTTTCAACAAGCTCCTCCAGGGACCCTTTGCAGATGTGCTGGTGTGCAATACGTAGCGAGGGCGCTGTGGCCAGACCTTAGGAAGGTCCCTGGGCCCTGCTAGTTCCCTGGGGTGGCTTCTGGGATTGATTCCTTTATTTATTGAGCAGACCTGTCCCGACCTGTGCCTCCTGACTCCTTATTGCATCTGGAGTATGGGGTTCACAGCAGTCCTCTTTGCACTGGTGCAGTGGGACCCCACCCCTTTTCCCAGTCTGACCATCCTTACCCGTGGAGGCAGTCCTTAGAGGGAGGAGGAAGAAAAGGAAGAGGAAAGAATCCCAAGGGATCTCTGGCTGAGTGGTGCTGTTCCCTAGTGAGTCTTCCAGGCCGGTATCCAGATCTGGAAATTGGGAGTAATCGTGGTGGCTTGGGTGGTGGTTCCTCAGCTTCCGTCATCATGAAGTTCCCCTGTTCCCCAGTGAAGGGTGTGTTTGGAACCTCCATTAAATGGTTGTGGACATCTTGGTCAAGTCTTTATTGGACAGTAGGAAGGGGGGCTAGTAGTCAGATGCCCTTTAATCCTTATTGTCAACCAAAATGCGACATTGGGAGAGGGTCGAGGACTGTGAAGATAGGCAAGCTGTTTGGGCTTTCCAGCCAGCTGGGTAAGCACCACATTTCCATTTCAGGGGAATAAAAGCATGGAAGTCAGTGGGAGAGGGCCCCAGTGAGGAAGGGCTGTCTCCACAGTGGCCTTCCTTGGCTCGACTGAACATTCAGACTCAGAACCACCAGAGACCACACCTGGCGTCGATGCTCTCAGATGAATATAGGACAGGATGCTCAGCAGGGCAGCGTCGAGCAAGTTCCTCCACAGGGGGAGCCGTCACGCTAGTCTGGGGGCCATTCTCTTACTCTTTACCCCGGTGGTTTTCTCCAGGGCAAGGAGACAAGACCCACATAGGTGGTGGTTAGGGGTTGGGGGGGGGGGGGGACTTGGATTTAGAAACCCCATAGAAACCATTACCTTTTAAACAACAGTCAGTTCCCCAGGGTCCCTAAAGGCAGGGCTAGTTATAAGAATTATCACTTAGCAGATCCTGTAGCTGTGTGGGGTCCTACCTGGTGGTTCATTCATTGTCCTCCAGGGAGATGTAGTTTATCTCCTGGAGATTGTTTTACCATCAGCAGTTTTGATGAATACCATGTGTAGCATGTATCCTTCATCTGGCTGCCATGGAAACAGCCAGAAAGTTAACCCATGATCAGAATTGTCCTCAGAGCAGGAAGAGTTTTGACCTCTCTTCGTAGGGAGGCCGCCATGCAGTTCTGACCCTTGTGGAGGAGAGAGAGGGGAGGTGGAAGGGCCAGACCCTCAGGGCACAGCTCAGCTCAGACTGATCAGGTGTTGGGCGGAAGCTGTCCTTAGACAAGTGTCCTATCACTGAGAGCCGCCACCATGGAATGTGGCTGCAGGCCAATTCACGGTGGATACAGCGCAGATTCGAAAGCCTTAATCTCATCATCATAAGCCTGTATGACCCCCTTTTTACCCAGAATATCTTTCTCCTTAACTGTAGCCACCATCTGCCACCATCTCAAACTGCCACCATATTCCACTAAAGATTCAGCTCACCCAAAGTCTCAGACATTGAAGATGGTGTAACCACTTGGAAAACCAGCTGCCCTAGACCTCAGCACCTCCATTTCCAGATGCATATCCAAGGGAAAGGGCCTCGGAGCTTGTGTGGCAGAGTGCGTGGGCACTGAGTGGCCTTGAGGGAATGTCAGCTTAAGCCTCCTGTGATTCCTGTTTACATTTTTTTAATATATGAATTTTTTAAAACTAAGTGAATTCTGATTAACATCTTAACGCCCCCCCCCCATTCTGACTAGCAACACAGTCAGAAAATTGTGTGTTCTTTACCAAAGTATTCTCATTTCTCAAAACAACTAATTTAGAAGTTGAGAAAATTCTCTATTGAATCTTGAGAATGAAAAGTGAAACTACTACAAAAAGATATAGTCCTTGTCTTATAGGCACTTAAATCTAGTGGAAATAATCAAACGATCTGTTTCTGAATGCTGGGCCATCAGACTTCTCACATTCAGGCAGGCCAGCCTTTTTCTAAGGTTGTTAAGACTGAAAACAAAAATAAAGGATGCCCAATGAAACTGGGATTTCAGATAACTGTCCCCCAACACCATGCAATATTTGGCAACAATAACTTTTTTCCAATTAATGTGAAATGGGTGGGGGGAGGGAGAGATTTGCTGTATGACCATCACGTTAATAACCCCAGTGCTCCCATTTTCCAATTGAAAATGGAGACACTGGTGGACAGGAAACTCCATCCTGCTGCAGCTACAGTAGGAAGCAGTGATGATACCAAGTGCCAGCAAAGCTACAGGGAAGCTGGATCTCATATATACAGGCTGGTGGGAATGTGAAACTCTTCTCTGGGAATAGTTTGGCAGTTTTCTAAGAAATTAAGCACAAACTTACTATATTAGCATGAAATTTCATTCCTGGACATTTACCCCAGAGAAATGAAAATTAAGAAATTATGTTCACACAAAAACATAAACATGAATGTTCAGAGCAGCTTCATTTCTATTAGCCAAAAACGAAATGACCCAGATTTTCTCCAGTGGGTAAATCATAAACTCTGGCACATCCATGAACTACCACTCAGTAACAAGAAGGAGTGGACTATCCATACCGCCAGCCACCTGCATGGGTCTCAAGGGCATTTTGCTGAGTCCCTCATGCAAGATCACGGAGCAGGTACCTGGTGGAACCAGGATTTAAGCCCAAGCCCTTTTGAGTCCAGAGCCCCTGCGCCAACCACGATAGCATTCCTTCCTACATTTTCCTTCATCTCCTTGCCAGGTGTTGCCTCCTCTGCCCTAAGGCCTTCCAAGTGTACAGTCCTGCAATCCAGCACCCTCCCAGCCCGTCAGCTTCCAAGTCCCTAGGACCCACCACCACTGCATTGTTTTCCTACAAAGACTGAGTTTCGCCTCTGCTGTTGTGTGACCTCTGCAGAACCCGAGTTTCTACCTAGAGATGCCTTTCGTCTCCTTACTTTCCTGGAGACTCAGTGATTCTTCTCTGGTCAGCTGGACAAAACCAGAAGTTGCCTCAGCACTCGCTTACCCACTCTGAGAGACTCCAACCCCCATACCCAAATGCCCTACCAGGCTCCAGGCCCCTGAATGGACATCCCCTGACCAGTACTAACCAGAACTCCAGATAGACTTGGGTCACATACTGCTGGGGGGCTGGAGTAGGGGATAGGGGCCAGGAGGGAGGGTTGGCAATGCAAGGAGGAAGAGGAGAGGACTGAGAAAGAACTATACTGCCCTCAGTCATCATAAGAAATCTGTGTCTTGCTCCTTGAACCTCCTCCCATTGGGTAGACTTGAAGGGGTCTTGGGCAGAGTAGGAGTAGTTGCAGGGGAGAAAACCCAGTGTCCAGGGAGAGACAGACTGGCGGAGCCAAAAGTCCAGACATCTGGATGTCCCTTGGCTGTGGTGGTCCAGGAGTGGGGATTGCAGGAAGTGACTACCTGAGCCAGCCAGGTAGCCCAGGTGGGGACCTCCCATTCATCCCCAAGGCCAGGCCAAGGGGACTGCCCATGATGTTCCCGAAGACCCCCCAGGCGCTTCCTTGTACCCTGCCCCACACAGGCAGAGCTCTTCCCTGGCCCACGGTGCTGCCCTTGCGCATCTGTAGTAGTCTCAGTTACAGAGGCCTTGCTGACCAAGCGGAACCAATACACCCGCTCTGGGTGCTGCCCTTGCGCATCTGTAGTAGTCTCAGTTACAGAGGCCTTGCTGACCAAGCGGAACCAATACACCCGCTCTGACAACCAGGCAGAATATGTAAAACTGGGCCTGTCTCCAAACATCTGGAACATGTGGCCATCTAAGCACACAGCCTCTAATTCCTTCCAAATCCTGTGCTCTCTGGGAAATCTGCACAGTAAGATGTACTGAATGTATGAAAGTGGAAGAAGGAAGCAACAACACCATAGCGGTTGGAGCAAGGGCTTTGGAGTGCTAAGGGCTTGGGCTTAAATCCCAGTTCCACCAATTACCTGCTCTGAGGCCTTGGGCAAGGAACTCAGCCTCTCTCAGCCTTGATTTCCTTAAATATCAAATGGGAGCAATAATGCCTATGTCATGGAGTTGTTACAGAGGTTTGCCACAAGGAACATAAGGCGACGCTCCTGTTTGGGGGGGCTCTGCTGTCTCCATCTGCGCTTCCTCAGTCAAGGCACCCCCCCCCCCCAACTGAGGTTGTTCATCTGTACAGTGAGGCTCGCACAGCTGCGGTTGTAAGGCATTCACAGATCGTCTGTGTAAAGCCCTTGGCACCATGCCTGGCTTGTAATAAATTAGTAATTGCAGATCTGGAATCCCATATTCAAATCTCAGAGGCCAGATGTGATTCAGAATTCTGGGTTTTTCAGATACAGAAAGGTAACAGAGCATATACCGTGAGTTATGCAATACTCAGAGCTGAGGTTACACCCAATTCGCAAACATTGGTGTTCCTGCCGTGAAATGTGTGAATAGTCTTGCCTGTAGGACATGAGTTTTGAACATATGAAAAAGCTTTTGCTTTTCAGAACTTTGGTGATTGTTGGAATTGGATCTAGAGAGTTGTGAAGCTATGTTACTATCATCAGTCTGTCCCTCTTGGAAAGACTATCATTCTTTGGAATAGCCCTTTTACGGTGGGGTGCAGCGGAATAGGGTCAAGCAGCACAGCGGCTGGTGAGTGTGATGGCCTCGACAGTCTTTCTTGAGGCTGACTTGCCTTGAGCCCCCCTACTCTGCAGACCTACCCCAGACCCTGTCCTCACAGCTTCTTGAAAGTTGATAGAAATACCCTGATCTGCCATCCCTGTCTGTTTGCTTCACTTGGCACATTGCTCTCATTCCAGAGGTAACGACTGGGGGAGGCATAGGGCCAGCAGCATGCACTGAGACTGTTTCTCAAAATGATAAAAAATGGATGAAGTTTCAAGTTTGCAGGAAAGACAGTTTATAGACTGAGCAGACTTTAACGAGCGCAGAGCAACAGGCATGAAGCCAAGTGCATGTGAGTATGCTTGGCAGAGGGCTGCAGTTAGCTCTTCCACATTCCGGGGAACTGGCCCTTTGTTCCCAACTCTGAGTCCAACAGGATCAGGAAGGAGAGTTGTCAGAGCAGTGGAGAGAGTGGAAGGAGCATCTTCACTGGTGGTCTTGGACTCAAGACTTACTAGCACAGGTCTTGCCTGGGTTTGAATTCTGGTCCTTCTGCCTGCAAGCTGGGTTACCTTGGGCAAGTCACTGAACCACTCTGTGCCTCTTCTGTAAAATGGAGATAGTAATCACACCTACCCTTTGTGTTGTGGTGAGATTAAATGTTTTCATCACTGTAAACCACTATCATAGCACCTGGTCCAGTCATTACAGTGTTAGTGGGTAAACATTTGTCAGATGCTAACTATTGAGTTGCCAAGCCCAGTTCTGACCCCAGAGCCTCTGCTTTTGAATCCAGTACTCTCTCGCTGCAGTTATTCCTAGAGCAGTTCTAAAAATAAGATAGAAAATGTTAAGGATGTAGATTTATATAATTGCTGTTTTGAGACAGAAGGTAGGGACACTAGTTGGAGAACATCACATTGAGAGACTGCACCCCAAATTGGAGCTGTTTTCAGCTGGAGCTAAGGCTCCATTCATCCTGGAGTTCTGCAGACCTGGGCAGAGTGGACCAGGAGTCTTCCTGAGCCCTAGAGAGAAGAAGAGGCCTGTGTCTGCCCATGTGTTCACATCAGGACAAATGTGGATCCTTCTTTCTCTCTCTCTCTCTCTCTCTCTCTCTCTCTCTCTCTCTCTCTCTGTCTTTCTCTCATGCCAAGCTACCACTGGGAAGATGCCCCCACTCCTTTCACAGGTAGTGGCCAGACCTACCTGGCTGGGGACAGTTCTACTTGCCTCCCTTGCTTAAATTTCATGGGCACGTGGTATGGCTATAAAGACTCCCAAATGAGATCACCCCAAATAAAGGCTGTTGATTCAGAGTTTGCTATAGCAAGAGAGTCCGCACTATCACCTGCCTTCAGCAGAGACGCAGAGGCAGCCCGAAGAGTCAGGTGTGCCCTGACTGGGGTTGTGGGCATAAGAGAGAGGCAGTGGGGTGCCTTATGTAAGTGTCTAGGGGAGCCAATTTGGCTTCTCTGGTTGGTCCTGAGTTGAAAATGGAAACAAGGAATAGTGAAACTGGCAGTTACTAACCAAATCTTGACCATCCTGGGCTGATAGCTACATTGTGGGCTGGGCTGGAGGATGCAGAGGTTGTGGACTATCATAGATGTCCGGCCTTTATCCAATTGCACATCCCGTCTTAGCAGTGAGGCAATGTTAGTTCTGTTTTTCAAAGGGCAGATTAAGTCACAAAAATAGAATGAATCTCATCCTGATGTGAGAGCCTAACTCTGATTAATGTTTCATTTCTTTTTTTTTTTTTTTTTTTTTGTGGGACCCTCGCTGGTGGCCAGGGATCAAACTGGCACTGCAGAGGCTGCGGGCAGCCTCGCAACCCAGCGCTCAACCGCTGCGCCACCAGGGGCGGCCCTAATGTTTCATTTCTTAGATCTGAGTCCACTTTCAGCCAGTCTCTGGACCAAGTACAATTCTATGAATGTCCGTTATTGGGATCATTTCATGTACGGGTGCAGGCATGCACTTGTGTAGGCATGTACATGTGTGAGTGCAGACATATGCACATACCACATACACCTGTGTACTTCCACGGACTCACACACACGGCAGTCCAGCTCTGTATGCAGGTGGGATGCACAATTTTACAGTGTCTGGAGCAGTTCACAGGACATTCTTATATGTATTTATTGGTGCAAGGGAGTAAATAGCCAGGGTTGAGAAGGCAGAAAGGAATGTAGAGAGATAGAAGCCCAATAACCAACACCGCCTCCACCATCCCAAGCAGGAGACACATCCCATAGCTTCCATGCTGTCTTCCCAGTTCTGGCTTTTCCCACGTGTCTTCAAGATGGGTGAACCCAAGAAATGTGGCTGTTAGGATCAAGGCTCATCCACTCAGGTCATGCAATGAGGGTACCCCCAGCACAATGGGAGCCCCACCTAGGCAGCGGGGGGACTCATAGGTCCTCATCCCTGAAGACTGTCAGGTTGTTCTTCCGGATGTGATGCAGCAGGACCTGCCCCCGCTGCTCCAGGGTCTGCAGAACCCGCTTCAGCCCCTGGGCCCCACCTTGGCTTTCCCAGAACACCGGGTCCATCTGCAGGGACTTGAGCAGCATGTTCTGTAGACACCCCGACTCCAGAACCTTCACAGCAGACTCAGGAAACCTGGAGGAAGGTCCCCCCAGCCCCATAACAGAAAGGAAAGACAAAAGTGGTCTCAGAATGCTCCAGTGAAAAGCAAAGCTAGCTGGCCAGCCTCAGCTCAACACCCCTGGTGACATCCCGAGGGCTCATGCCTGCTGACCAGTTATCAGAGGACATTCCACCTGCTCTGCTGTGAAAGCAGGGATAGAGTTCTCAGATGGGCCCCATCCCATGAGTAGCCAGGTGAATCAGCTGTCCTTTCCTGGATGAAATGCCTGCAGCTCTGCTTGGCATATGGCAGAGAGCGCGTAGGAAGGCTGAGCTGCCTGTGAGAGCAGAGCAGGGGAAGCTCCCCAGCCCAGTCCTGCGCCCTATCACGGTAGCTGGTGTTCTGTGGGGCCGGGAGGGCTCTGGATATTATGGGGGGTAGGGGAGAGGGAAGGCACTTCAACTAGCTGTTGAGGGCCTGATGGCTGTATCCCCTCTCAGCTTTCCCAGGCACTTGGCCCCAGCCTGAAGCTCAAATGTGATCACGTTTTTCTGATGGACTGCTTAGGGCCCTTGGTTCAAGGTCCCCCAGCATATAGCAGGGCCATCGAGTCACGGTCCCTGAACCTCTTCCCAACCCCTGACTCTTACCCATCTATGCCCTCCAGTAGCCGAAAGTTCAGCTTGTCCTCGGGGTGCTGCAAGTTCCCAGCATTATCGATGTAGACCAGGCGAGATGGATCACTGCTCCGGACCTCCGGGAAGAAGAGGGAAGAGGCAGGCGGGTAAGGGGGCAGCCTAGCTGGCCTCCATGGGGTTAAGGGGTTTGGGGGGCTCTAGGCTGTCAGTTCCACCATCCACCCTGCTACTACCCTCCAAGTGCATCTGGTCAGAGTGAGGCAGTGAGGACACTAGGTCTCTCTGGGGAAGAAGACAGAGAAGCCCTCCACAGGGGGCACCTTACCCCCTGTAGGAGACAAGGCCGTTCTGCCACACCAGCCCCTCCTGAGGGCCTCAGGACATCGCTTCCCACCTGGGCTCTAGTTTTAACAGGAGGCTGATCATCACCAGCCTTTGAGCCATCAGGGTCCTTAGTGTGAGCCTGTCTCTGCCACCACCCAGCCTTGGAAACCCCCGTCCTGCTCCAGACACAGTTTCCTCATTTACTGGCACGATGGGGACATTGACTAGACAATATTCTCAAACTCTGCTTCCAGGAGCCCCAGGGGTTCCCTGGAGTCTCAGGGACAGGGGTATCAGTGGAAACAAGACTGGGGAACCCCAGCATCATATGATCCCTGAAATTTGCCAACAGCATTATCTGAAGGAGACAGGAAGCCCCGGGTCTGGGGGACCAGGGAACGTACCAGGATGTGGACCAGCCGCAGCTCGCCTGGGTTCCGGCACTTCTCTCGGAGCCTCTCTTCTACACAGGGGTCTGAGGGCTCTGGCTCAAAGCCGCAGCAATAGCGATCCAGGCGGTCGTGAACCTGAGGGGACACCCATTTTCCTCAGACATGTGGCATGGGGCCTGCCTGAACCACAGGGCCACACGCTGGGTCCACAGTGGTGCTCACACTGGTCGGCTTGCCCTGCATACCTCAGGCCAGCTGCTTAATCTACAGCGCTGCCCCCTGGCTCCGAGGCCATTGGGCTGCAATGCTGACCCTCTATCTCCCCGGGGAGTTGCACATAAGTCCACTTTTCCTCAAAGCAGCAAATGCGGCATCAGAGACCCCTCCCTTATGAGCATTTACACAACTCCCGCTGGGTGGGCAGCTTTCTCCCGTCAGTCGGCTGCATCAGCGCTGGGGAAGAGCGGGCATTCCCCCTACGGGCTCATTCTACACCGATGCCTGAAGTGGGGACTCTCTACTGTGGTGTGCCCCACCCCCAACACACACAGCTGCAGGCAACACAACACTCTGAGTGGAACAGAGGCCTCTCACCACATTCCCACTCTCTCGCTTACAGTGGCCCCTTCAGAAGGGAGAGGCCTGCCTGCAGGTTAGGAATGAAGTAGGAGGATCCGCTGCTGGCCCTGATCTACTCAAATGTACCTGCTGTGTGCATCCAAGACAAACAGGTGGAGAGAGAAGGCCTAAAATCAGAGGTGGAGTAGTCGAGAGGGAGGCTGGGGAGCCTTATCAGCTCCTAGCTGTCAGATAACTAGGGTTTCCTTTTGCTCCCCACTTTATCACTCACAATGTCAACAACATCCAGCCTTGTCTCAGGAAGCAGCAGGTGGCTGCCATGGGTCAATTTCCTTGCTCATGTTTAGAGGGGAGTGGGGGAGGGGGAGGAGAGAGGGAGAAGGCATGGAGAGCTGGAGAGAGAGAGGTAGTGAGGGGGTGAGGGCAGGAGGTGGAAGGAGGGGAAGCAAGGCAGAAGGAGAGAGAGAGACCCTCTCCCCAACCACAGGCGAAAGCCCTTCCCTTTGGCCTGATTGAACAAATGAGGACACGCCCTCCTCCCCCCGGCCAGGCCCGCAGGGCTGAGGCACTACGCACAGACCACTGAAACTGGGGTGGCCGGTGATGGCCTCAGGCCTCCGTGTGGAAGGAACACAGACCAGCCAGCTGGACCCGATGCAGCCCTGTGTCCTCCGAGGCTACCCGGACAAGTGGCCACTGAAACAGCTGAGGACAGAGCCCCCGTTTGCACGAGAGACCCCCTGCCCTGTAACTGGTGTTAAATCCATCCGAGTTATTATCACGCCCCCCCCCCCATGTTTCTCCATATTGTTCTTGAACTTAGCAAGGGAGAGTATTCCGGGCTTTTACACACACCCACCCTCAGCAGGAGCCACTTAGGAGGCTGCCATAGTGGTTTTGTGCAGGGGTCATCTGCCCCAAGCCTCAGGCCAGAAGCCACAGCACCAGCTTAGGATGTGGGTGGACAGACCAGCAGGTGGGCTTTGAGGAGATGGTTGAGAAGAACCAGAGCTTAGCTACAAAGACATCTGGAGAACACTCTAAAACGTTAACAGCAACACAAAACTAGCAGCCACTGAAAGGTGACCCCACCAAACAAATGTGATCCCGACTCAGAAAGCCTTGTGGGTCTCCACTAGAGCACCTTTCATATTAACACAAAAGGGGAGAGGTACTGTGATCGCCTCCACAGTTAGGAAAGGCATTTGGGGAAATTTTACATCCATTCCTGACAATAAAAATGAAACAAAGCAGGAATAATGAAGACTTCTGCATATCTTCAGCCAAAAGCCAGCATGGCATTTAATGGTGAAACACTAGAAATTTTCCCAGGTCTATAAGAAACACTTCATGTCCATCACCCCATTATTATTTACTGTTGCTCTGGAGGGGCTCCAGCAAATAAAATGAGTGAGAGAAAGAAGAGGCCATGAGAAACAAGGTGCATTCATTCAGATGAAGTGATGGATAAGCCAGGCAACTGTGAGAAGCAGTAATGCCAGGTTAGCAGGTCTCTGGTAACCTAATTACAACACAGAAGGAATAGCCTTGCACAGGCTGAAGCTACCAACCAGAACATTTGATGGGAAGAAAGATCCCATTTTTAATGGCCACAGAAGGTGAAATACCCAGGAATAACCCAGCTAAAGAAAGCATCCAGATCCTTTCTGAGGAACATGAATAAATGGAAAGACAGTCTATTCTTGGCTAGAATGACTCTATATTTTTAAGATGTAAAGTCTTTTTACATTAGTCCACACAAATTTAATTTGATTCCAATAAAATGCTGAAAGTACTTGGGAAGAAGTAACAAGTTGACTGCAAATTTCAGATGAGAAGAGCATATTTTTGCATGTTTGAAATCTAATATGCAAGAATATCAGAAATTCTAAAAAGAGCAAAGAGAATGATCAACCCCTCCTAGTTATTAACATTGATTATAACGCACAATAATTCAAACAGTGTTATTCAGGCATATAAATAGATCCTTTACTGAAACAGAAAAGAGCCCAGAAATAGACCTACATACATATGGAAATTGGCTATATAGCAAAGACAGCAATTCAGATCGGGGGAAAGACTTAATTACTCAACAAATGGTGCTGGGATATTTGGGTTGCGATCCAAAAAAAAAAAAAAATCGTTTTTTACCGTATCTCTTTCTCCATGAAACTTCCAGATGGGTCAAAGATATTTGAAAACACATAAGAGAACGTTTTAAATAACCTTCAAGTGAGGATCGCCTTTTAAAAAGGAACATACTGGGCCTCCCCAGTGGCGCAGCGGTTGAGTGCTGGGTTGCGAAGCTGCCCGCAGCCTCTGCAGCGCCGGTTCGATCCCCGGCTGCTCCCCAGCCACCGGAGGAGGGTCCCACATGGCGCGCAGACCTCTCCTGCCGCCCGCTGCTCCCCTCAGCAGTGTACTTCGGTCCTTCTGCCTGCTCTGCTCCCTGCTCTGGCTCTGGTGAATTCTCTCACCCTCCCGTGCTTCTGACTGTACCCAGTGCTTGTATAAATAAATAATGTTTAAAAAAATATATAAATAAATAAAATAAAATAAAAAGGAACATACTAACCTAGAAGTCATAAAAGAAAAGCTTGATAATATTTAACAACACAAATTTTTTCTAAATTTCTGCACAGCAAAAGGACTACAAAGTTTAATAATAATTGAACCTGGGCCTCCGCTGGTAGCGCAGGCGGTAGAGTACAGCGCTGTGAAGCTGTGCGCAAGCCTCTGCAGCGTGGGTTTGATCCCAGCTGGCCAGTGAGAATCCCACATGGCCCAGCAGACCTCTACTATTTCACCCGCTGCTCCCCTCAGCAGTGTATTTCAGTCAGTCTACCTGTTCTGTTCCCCGCTCTGTCTCTGGTGAATCCTCTCACCCTCCTGCACATCTGGCCTGCACCCTGGTCCTTGTATACATGAATAAATCAATCTTTAGAAAAAAAAAATCGAACCTGAGAGAAATGATCACAATATAATGAAAACAAAAGCCAAATTTCTTTCATCTATCAAAAGCTCTTAAAATCATTATGAAAAAAGGGCCTTCCCTTGTGGTGCAGGTGGTTGAGCGCTGCGCTGTGAAGCTGTCCACAGCCTCTGCAGCGCCAGTTCTATCCTGGCCGGCCGGCGAGGGTCCCACATGGCTTGGCAGACCTCTCCTGCCTCACCCGCTGCTCCCCTCAGCAGTGTATTTCATCAGTCTGCCTATTCTGTTCCCCGCTCTGTCTCCGGTGAATCCTCTCACCCTCCCGTGCCTCTGGCCTGTACCCCGGTTCTTGTATAAATAAATAAATCTTAAAAAAAAAATCATTATGGGTGCGCAGACCTCTCCTGCCGCCCGCTGCTCCCCTCAGTAGTGTACTTGGGTCCTTCTGCCTGCTCTGCTCCCTGCTCTGGCTCTGGTGAATTCTCTCACCCTCCCGCGCTTCTGACTGTACCCAGTGCTTGTATAAATAAATAAAAATAAATCTTAAAAAAAAAGATTTATTAAAAAAAAAATCATTACGAAAAAAGGCCAACAATCCAACCAACAGAGATAAACAGGACTGGGGAAGAGGAGGAGAGAGAAGGCACGTCCAGGCAGTGCTGCGGGATCGCACCTGCACCCAAGCTCCAGAGGGTTTGCACTTGGGCCCCTGCCCAGCCTCATTGATCCCTTTTCTATTGCTACATAATGAATGCCCAGGAATTTAGGGGCTGAAAAGAACACATTTATGATCTCACAGGTCTCTTGGGTCAGAAGTCCTTCACATCCCACTGAACCCTCTTCTCAGGGTCTCACCAGGGCGAACCCCAGGTGTCACCAGGGCCACATCCCAGCTGTAGTGGGCTCCTCTTACAACCTCCTCCAGGTTTGGGCACGTCTGTAGTTGGGGGACAAGGACCCGGGATCTCTGTTCCTCCTAGAGGCCTTCCCTTCCCGCCAGCAGTGCATAGCATTGCTGTTTACTTTCTCCCTTGAGGCCAACAGGAGATTCTCTCTTTGAAACACATGCCTGATTAGGTCAGGCCCACCCAGGTATATGACTCAGTTTGGTTGAGCTCTTGGGCGGTTTCCATTCCCCACGAGAAGAGCTTGTCCCAGACAGTGCTGCTCCCTCAGCCTGGGCCTAAGAGTGAGAAATGAACAGCAGCCCTGAAGCCAACCCATAGCTTGGAGCCACGGTCAGTTGATCTCAGCTTCTATATACCCCGATTCAAAAAATAAAGAGCTGGTGTTCTAAGCCATAGAGTTTTGGGCAGATTTGTTACATGCATTATTTCAGCAGTCACTAAAACTGTTCCATGGGACTTGTGAAACATAGGGTAGGTGGCATGTGTGTGTGTGTGGAGGGGGCGTTATGTGCAGTGGTTATGTACATTGTGCCTGGGTAAATGGTGTGCTGGGATCCCCAAACAGAAAAACAGGGTTTCTATTGGATAAATCAGTGCCAACAAGCAAGCAGCCCAAAAAGGGCTGCACCTGGGGTTGGTGCTGCTCCCTCCTAAGCAGAGGTACCTGGAGTTCCTATGCCAGGAAACCCACATGCTGAAGCCCCGCCTCTAGCTGACTTGCCAGTGGTTTCTAGGAAGACAGCAGCAGCCAGACAGGGGTATTTGACTTGACCTGGGTCCAGCAAGTCAGGGAAGAGGTGGCACGAGGCCAGCCAAGTAGCATCTGACCACACACCCAACCAGCGTGTGCTTTGGCTGCTGAGACTTCCGTCCCCACAGCAGGGCCTGGCAGCTGAGGAGGGTCCCACACCACAACCCCAGAGCAGGACAGAGGGGCTCTGTGTAGAGCCGGAGGTGGTGCTCGCACTGGACGGGGCTCCGCAAGGAGGTGCCTCTGACCTCAGGGCCCCGGGCAGCCCTGCGAGCGGCCCCTTCGCCTCCCTCATTCATGGCCAGCGAAACAGTGACTGTGATTCAGAGGGTGAGCTCTCAGGTCAGACATCCAGGCTGCGTCCCAGCTCCATCAGCGACTGACCTCGGCAAGTGACTCAACCTGTCTGGGTCTCAATTTCTCAACTTTAAAATTGCGATAAATGTGGTATCTCCCTCATAAAGTTGCCATGAGAATTGGATGATTTGATTCCTTTAAAGTGTTGGGGACAGCGTCTGCTCACTGTTGAGCGTGTGTCACCCACCAGGCATGCCACTAAGTACATGCACAGACGATCTCACGTGCAGAAAGCACACAAGGTCGGCGTTACCATCTGCTGAAGACCAGGCTCCCCCAGAGACAGTCTTTGAGACAAGGCTCCAAGCAACAGCAGTTTGCTTGTGAACCAACTCCAAAAACACAAGCTAAGAGCAGAGAAGTGAGGTGGGGAGCAGTGACCACTGTGGGTGAGTCCAGTCCTGGTGGGGGACTCTGAGACACGTAGAACATGCACTGTAGAGCTTCCTCAGCCAGGGCACCGGGGCCTTTCCACGCCAGCTCCAGCAGTCACTGAGGAGGCGTCATCAGCCTTCTGGGGATGTCCAGGACTGTCCTGATCTCAGTACTGAAACTTCTAGGTCTGGGAACCCCCTCCGTCCCAACCTGGCTGAGGGGTCACAGTACCTGGATGCTAATTCCCCCTGCACCCAGCCAGCAGTGCTGGCTCTAGGGCCTAGGGCGAGCCCACAGAGGTGAGTGCTAGTAATTAGGAGTTACCACACACAATAATCATCACCCCCAAGGGGCTGGTGCCAGGACACCCAGTGCCATTTTGGAGGCGAGAAAAGTGAAGCAGAAAGGCAAAGTCATCCACGGTGTCATACAGAGTTAAGTGGCCCGGGAATAGGGGTCACACCCTATGCTAAAGCCCATGATGGCCTCTGGGCTCCATGTTCCTCCCACAAACCAGCAGAGAGACAGACTGGAGGCCCTGGAAGGGCCTGTGCCCCAACAACAACTTCCCTAGTGAAGGGTAAATGTAGATGGCCAGGCTTTCACACCACTAGCCTCTGTGGCTATCACCCGCAGCCTTGAATGCAGGAGACGCCTGGGAGTGTGGGCGTGGGGCATGCGTGCCTGATTGTGGACACCTAGCGTATGGTGTGGACACGCCTAAGTGGGCACACGTTAGCCTGGAGGTGGAGGATATAAGGGCGGAGTCACTCAGAGAAACAGCTACGGCGGAACGGCTAGGAGAGTGAGACCACAGGACAATCCCAGAGAAAGCCGGGAGGAAAGAGCACATAGAGACAGCCCAAGTGCTGTCTCCCTGCTGCCTTGTTTCCCTGCATCCTATTGAAAACCTGTGGGGATGATGCCAAGGGCTCCAAAGATCTCTTTTAAGCTGCCTGAACCAATGGTGAACCTACCCGGCCTAGGATGGTTGCACAACACCTAGGATGCCCAGGAAGCCCAGGCCTCGCCCTGGCACAGCAGGGACCTTCGCTGGCCTGTGCTGGAGTTCCTGCTCATCCTTCAGGACCAGACTGGACAAGAACGTCGCTTTCACTCTCTGGCTCTCCCGCCCTCCCTCCCCCTCCTTTCTCTCCCTCTCGCTTTCCTTTGTTTTTTTAATTTTATATATTTCTTACATCATTTTTCATTTTTGCACAATATATGCATTTTCATCTGGTTATAGTCCCCATACAATTCCCACCACCCTTGTTTTGATCCTACTCCCTTCTCTCCCCCCTGTAGTGTGTCTCTGGTTTATAGTTGCTTGTTGATTTTTTTATTTTATTATAATTAGTCTTTTTCCTGGTCCCTTATTTAGATTTTTTAAATGCCTGCTATGAGTGAGACCATCCGGTATTTTTCTTTTTCTTTCTGGCTCGCTTTCCTTTTTAAATTATGAAACCACCTTGAATCCTTCTTGATCCTTCCTTCAAGGATATAGTGGTATAAATAGTGATGAGCTGGTAAATGTTTAAGGCCAGCTCTCTCGGAGGAGGGGAGGGTCCTGATGGGTAGCAGGTGCTGATTGCCATAGTGTAAATACTCCCGCTCTGACCAATTTCAAACTACGAGCATGTCTGGGTGTGGAGCCCGCAAGAGATGTGCAGGAGATGAGCTGTCATTGCAGAGTATTTACTATACATGTGCAAATGACAGTAAAATGTAATCAAATAATTAGAAAGTTCTGGGTATTACCCTTGCTTCTAATTTATCCTATTTGTTAGTTTGTATAACTTCATTTTTTTTAAAGATTTATTTATTTATCTATACAAGCACTGGGTATAGTCAGAAGCGCGGGAGGGTGAGAGAATTCACCAGAGCCAGAGCGGGCAGAAGGACCGAAGTACACTGCTGAGGGGAGCAGCGTGCGGCAGGAGAGGTCTGCGCGCCATGTGGGACCCTCCTCTGGTGGCCGGGGAGCAGCCGGGGATCGAACCGGCGCTGCAGAGGCCGCGGGCAGCTTCGCAACCCAGCGCTCAACCGCTGCACCACCGGGGAGGCCCTAACTTCATTTTAAGAATACCAGTTTCACAACCAGTCATAGTATACCTGGATAGTTTAGCAATCAGCTAAACTAACAAAAATAACAAGTATGGGTGCTTGATGGTAAAAAAGACAGGGATCAGGAGGAGAGTCAGCATTCACCCTCAGGTGGGTAATTCTGTTTCCGTTTCCCCCATCCTTTACCTCTGCTGCCGTCCACCCCCACCCCACCCAGCCACCAACCTGCAGCAGGAAGTCAAAGAGTGCCAGGCGAGCCCACTCCGTGTGTTGGATGCCCAGGCATGGGGCCTGGCCTGGCCAGCTGCAGCCACTTGCCAGCAGGGCTTGGTACTGCAGCCAGCCCAGTGCCAGGGAGTTCTGGTCCTCGTCTGGGTCGCCAAGGTGCTGCACATCTGGTGCCCACCAGATAACGGGCCTCGCGCCACCATCTGTGTAGCGATAGGGCAGCACAGGGCTGTGGAAGCGCCGGGCCACAACAGGAAGGCTCCGGCGGAGCCCCAGCACACGGTCCACGTGGAAGGACAGGACCTCTGGCAGGTCCCCAGGCCTCTTGATCAGGCCACAGAGCCCCTGAAAGCAGAGCTGGCTGAGCCCAGGAGTCACGTCCTGAGGGGTGCCCTTGGTGGAGAAGCCCACCTGCAGTACCTGTCCATGGCCCGGGACCCTGGCTTTGCCCACCACCACTCCCTGGGCCAACAGCCGGAGGGCCTTCACATCAGGCTCCGTGAACCATGGGGGAACCGGCCCGCTTGTCCTCGAGCCGCCTGACAGGACAGGGGTGAGCGTTTCACACCAGATGGATCCTTGCAGCTCCGCAACAGAGCCAGGCCACTCATGGGCCCCTGAGCTCAAAGCGGGATTCCCTGCTCGCCACCCACCAGTCAGGGCTCCCTTCCCAGCTCCTGGCAGATCCCTGACTTCTGCAGGATGCGGCCCCAGGGTGGGTCCAACAGGAGCTCTCCAGTTCCTTAAAGCTGCAGTGTCATGTCCTGTGGGGGGGCCTGCGAGGGTGCCTTTCTCACTTGGTGCCTCCTGGATGGGACCATCATGCAAGGGGGTGCCCAGGTCCTTGGCTCCAGGATCCCTTGTCTTATCCTTCCTCAGGAGCACAGGATGCCGGGTACTGGGTCTCAAAGCAATGTCCCTTCTGATCCTCCCTGGGCGCTTGCTGTTCCCTGCCAGGAGCAGCCTGCTCCTGTCCACCCTCTCTCTGTGGCCTTGCTCCTGACCACAGATCTGGCTGGAATTCCTGGGCAAGGCCCAGCCTTGCCAGAGTCCCAGGTTTCTTGCCCGCTGCCTCCGGTTGGAGCTTAGAGCCTCTCGGCTATGGAGGGCAGGGCTGCCAGTTACCACCTGGGGCTCCACGCGACCAAGGTCCAGGCAAGCGGCTGGATGCTGTGGGGGGAAGTGGGTGACGGCCACCATGGACAGGGTCATCAAGAGGCAAAATGTCATCACCAACCGCTTCTTGCCACGCAGCTTTCTCTTGAGCCAAGATACCTGGGGGATGAGTTAGAAAAAGAAAGCTTGAGATCTGGGAAGATGTCAGGTCAACCCAGAAAAGAAGGGGGACAGTGAATGAGAGGCCATCTTGGGAGGAGGAGCAGGGTAAAGAGCAGAGTCGGGGAGGGGTAACAGCTATCCATCTTCAAGAGGGCATGGGCAGCCAGTCAGCTGTGTCTTGCTTCACAGCTCAGCGCTTTGCCTCTTGGGCAGCTTTGGCTGATGCCCACAGACTTGGGCTGCTGCCCCTGGAGTAAACCACCACAGTAACTCTGGTTTACAAAACATCATAGGGTCTCTCCACATCTGTCCCCACCACCAAGTGCAGGCCCCTCTCTTTTTATCCTAGGGCCCATTATGGCAAACCTCCAGTTTTTTCCCAAAACATACCCTTCCCTTTTCTAGACCAGCTACAGATGACCTTGCGCAGCCGCTCTCACAGCCAGCTGCAGGCCTCTGATCCAAGTCAGCCACTTTTGCCTGCCCTGCTTGCTCGAAAGCTGGCTGCCCTGGACTGTCTCTCAGCACATAGGTGGGGCAGCACCAGCCCTGCACATGCCGGCTGTGACTTGACATGTGACCCCTGAACCAGCAGCTTTAGCATCACCTGGAAACTTGTCAGAAATGTGAAGTCTCAGGCCCCACCCCAGAACTCTCGAACAGAAGCAAGGGCTCAGCAGCCTGTGTTTTAGCAAGCTCTCCAATCTCGGGCACTGTAGAACCATGACAAGGAAGGTGCCCTGGATCCCACATGATCACACAGGAGCAGAGCTGCCAAGCGCCTCTGGGAGCCACTGCACAGGCCCCTCTGTTCACATAGTATGTGCAGAGATAAGCACTGAGAAAAACCCAAATAATTTTTTTTAAAGATTTATTTATGCATACGAGAGCTGGGGTACAGGCCAGAGATGCAGGGGGAGTGAGGGGATTCGCCAGAGACAGTGTGGGGAACAGAACAGGCAGATTGACTGAAATACACTGCTGAGGGGAGCAGCGGGCGAGACAGGAGAGGTCTGCTGCACCATGTGGGTTGCTCCCTGTCCGGCCAGGGATCAAACTCTTGCTGCAGAGGCTGCGGATTGCTTCATAGTGTGGTGCTTAACCCCTTGTGCCACCAGGGAGGCCCACCCAAATAATATTGAGAAAATCAAACAAAATGTGAATTGTCTTTCTCCTCCCCTTAGGTATGTATTCTGGTGTATTAGTTTCCTGTGGCAAAGTTCCATGGACTTGAATGCTTAACACAACAGAAGTGAGTTCAGCATACGTTTCCCTGAGTCAAAATCAAGGTGCCAGCAGGACCTTCTATTATCAGCATTCCTTCTGAAGGCCCCAGGGGAGGAGCTGCTTCCTGTCTCCTCCAGCTTCTGGTGGCTGCTAGCATCCCTTGGCTGTGGCCACCGCACTCCACCTTGTGCTCACATTGTCTCCTCCCCTGTGTATACTGCACTTCAGTGCATGTGATGTTGCTTAGGCCCACTTGGATAATCCAGGATAAGCAACCCCATCTCAAGATCCTTAATCTAGTCAGATGTGCCAAGATCCCTTTTCCAAATAAGGTAATGTTCCCAGCTTCCAAGGACTAGGATATGGATAACTTTCAGGAGATCATGTTTCAGTCACCACACATGGTAATTATTTTTGCATAGAGATGCCCATTCCACAACCTGCTTTGGTGGATGTAACAATATGTTCTTTTTCATATCTGTCTCTATCACTTACTATCTATATTAATTAGATTACTTAACAGCTGTGCAACAGCTGTCGTAGAGACATGCTACGATTTCTTCACCCATTCCGCTACAGGAGGATATTTAGATGGTTTCCAATTTTTATTACAATACACGGGCTGCAGTGAACATCCAGACCATTCAGTTGTGGGGAAAGTTATGAGGATTTTATGAAGAAGACACCAAAAAATGAAGGTATTGGATCCCAGTCTTTCTTACAGATAGGACTTTCCATTGTGTATCAGTCATTATTGCCTTTACTCCTCACATCAACATGGGGAGATGGAATTGTTTCATTTCCATTTTACAGATGAGGAGCCTGAAAGGTCCAGACTGCTAACATTTACCAACACAACTGGCAAGAACACCAATATTTTAAAATAAATAGAGAAATGGCCATAGACAAAGAAGTCTGTTTGGCTTTTTTCCCTCCTTCTAAAAAGAAAAATATGTTTTCAAGTTGGATTCATAATCTGCATTCTCAAAGTTTTGGATGCCACTAGGGAAAAACAAATCATCTTTTTAAAATGTTTCAAGAAAACAGACTGTTTGGGTCCTTCTCTCTCTCAGCCTTGGCATCAGACAACCTGGGGAAAGTTGGCAATTGAGCAGCTGTGCAGAGAGAAAGGTTCAAAACGGCCATGAGCAGATGTCCGCACGGAGCCACCCAAGGAAAGCTTTAGAGAAAGAAAAGCATCTTTAATCGAACTGAAAAAACATCCTCTGAAGTGAAATCTCCATCTGAATAATTATGAGCACATTCAAGAAAGGATGATCCGCTGCAGCACGCAGGACCCATCCCAATTCTCTCTATCCAGCGCGCGCGCACACACACACACACACACACACACACACACACACACCGTCTTTCCTGCCCTGTGGCAGTCATGTCAAGAGGGAAAGAGGAATGGCATGAACTTCGTGGTCTGGTTCTAGTTCTCTTCCTCTCCCCACCTCCCACCCTTCCACCAAGATGCCTCCTTAATTCCTTGGGGAAGATGCAGTCACACCCACCCACAGCTCCTGAGGAGAGGAATTTTAAAAAGGAGGTAGCCAAAAAAAGCATATGGCAGGGCCTTTGGGGAGGACACACCTGGGGTCTAGACTCCCTTTCTGAGTTTCGTTACAATAGGCAGGTTATACAACCTCTCTGACATGTTTTGTCAGTTACAAATCAGAGAATGAGATTTCCTCCCTCCAAGCATTCACACGGGATATAAATGAGTCAAAATATGTAATGAGCCCAGTAGATGGTTTGATACACTGAAGTGAGTGGCAGGATCGGTTTTCCTGCACCCACTTTCTGCACACTTCCTCCCTTTCAAGCACAGCGTCGCTGATGGTATTACTTGCTCACAGTTCCTCCTTCCTCCTCACCCTGCCATGCTTTCTCTGGATGGAGTACACCTCCCCGCCCACTGTCCTTGACCTTGGCCATGTGGCTTGCTTTTGCCAATGGAATATGAATGGACTTAACACATAGCACATCCTACCGTAGGTCTTTCATGAGTCGGTGGGGCTTGACTTGCCTCTTTGCAAACCTGTCCTTCACCAAGGAAGGAGCAAGCACTCCCCAGGCGAGGCACTTGGTATAGCCCTAAACACACCGCCAGCCTGGAGCCAGCCCTGGGCCCACCTACTCACAGCCCTGCAACCAAGATAAAGGTGCAAGTTGGTGCAAGCCATCAAGATGTGAGGCTGTTTGTTACACAGCGTTACCACAGCAACACCCAACTAATACAGTGTCTTTGTCCATTTCTGGGCTCAATGTGTGTCCTTCATTAGATGAGGCAGTTGAGCAATGAAGTGGAGCACCCTCCCCCTTGGCTAATGAGGAGTTAATGCTGTCGTTAAGATGGGAGTCAGGCTGGTCACAGATGTACCCCATGAGCCCCATAAGATGCACCAGTGGCATGGAGGGAGCCTGCTGTCAAATAGAAACCAGAGAGGTCTTTTGCACTTTAGCACTAGCACCCCTTCCCTGAATGCTCTCCCTAGTCTTATTAACTGTGATCCCCACCAGCTCTGCAGTGGGGGGGAAGGAAAATATGGTCTTCCACCAAACTGCCATGGACAGTGGATAACATGCTGGGAGGACAGAGCACATCCTCAGGGAGGATGGAGAGAAGACAGATCACATGCTCCTCTCCCCATCCAAACAGACAATATGACAAAGCACCTGTAGAGTGTTTCTTGGTGGGGGGTTTCTGAGTAGGAGGAGAGGCAACCAGAGGGAAGCCATATAATGATTGTGTATGTGTGTGCCTATGCACATGTGTTTACAAACATGCACGTGTGTCTCACACGCAGAGTACCTGTGTATTGTTTGTATACCTGTGTACATATGTGATGTGCATGCACATGTGTGTATTGTGTGCATGCTATCTGTGCAATGTGTGTGTATCTCTGTGTGTGCACGTGTGTGTGTGGGGGGCGATATGAGAAATAAAAATCAAGGTTGGCTATGGTTCTAGAGCCATCGCTGAAGATGTGACGACCCATGAGTCTCTGTCCCCTGACCTTTGCCCTCCTCTCAGCAGCGCGCACTGCCTGATCACTGATTCATCCACCTCTACTCAGACTCCAAGTGAGGCTGGCAGAGATTTTGGAATTCAGAATTTCTGTTCCATTTTTTAAAGTTTGGTTAAATAATTTTCATGAGAAAGACATGGCTGGGGCGAGAGGGAACACATGAGCATATTTGCAGAGGGCTGGATTCAAACCACATGTCTCAACCCGTGAGTAGCACTGTGGGCGATGCCAAGGTCACACATCCTTGGCTGAAGGCATCCCTTGAGTGAATCCAGAGCCAGGCCCCAGGCAGAGGCCTCTGGGGGCACAGGGGACAGCACAGCCCATTAGAACCTCCTCCGAGCACATGGTGTCCCTGCCTCTGTCAGTTCTGCTGAGCCCTGGGAAGCCCTTGGAGCTGTGTTCCACTGTGCTGTGGAACACTGAGCTGTGTTCCAGGCTGCCTGTCTCCTAAGCCACCGCCCGGCCAGCCCCCTTGCTCAGTTTCCATTGGAGAATTGTGATTTTCCTTCCACATCAGCAACTTCAAGGCTAGAAGGAATTTATGCCCCTGTAATTTCTGGCCTGGCCAGTTTCCAGGGGTGAGGGTGGGGGAACCCAAAGGAATGATAAGTAACGTTTATTAGTTCTCATTGTGTGCCTGGGCCTGCTTGAAGAACTTTCCTCCTACTAACTCATTTAATCTGCATGCCGGTCATATGAAGTAGGTGTTAGATTATTGTCCCATCTTACAGTGAGGAAGACAGTCATAGAGAACTGGGGTGACCCAAAGCTCAGAGTCAGCAAGGACAGCTTGAGGAATGAACCCAGGTCTTCTAGCTCCAGAGGCAGCTGACCTAACTGCTGTGCCTCCCAGGGAGGGGTGTCCTCCAAAGCCCCCCTCCATCCTTGACTCTGGAAGGCTGCAAGAGTCTCAGACAGGGTCCTGCTCTCCAAGAATTATCTGCTTGCCACTGGCCAGCTCATCTATAAAATGATGGACAAAATCAAGACTTGGTGGCAAACTTTTTCCACTAGGGCAAATTGAAGGAAGATAAATATGTTTTCACATATGTTTACTTTTCTTTCGAAACAAAAATAATTTCACTGTCTCCTGTCCTACTCTGTTACATAGATGAATAGCAATGAGAAAATGCTGCCATTTAACTCACTCAAACCGGGGCACATTTGAGAGGGAACGTCAGCTTTCCAGTCATCTGTGATCCTCAAATCAGGTCTCAGGCTTCATCTTGGAATGAGGCAGGATCTACACCTCTCGCTCTTCCCAGGACCAGATGGTGCCCAAGTGCCTTTTGGCTCCAGCATTCTCGAGACCAGAGCCTGGAAATGGAATGTATCTGGCGTGTGAGGTGAATACAGCAGCTCCTATTAACGATAACCACTTACTGAGCATGTACCACAAAGCAGGCACAAAGAAAATGCCCTGCTTGTCCATCACACGCCCTCTTAGTCCAGTCTCATAGTTGCCAGAAATAGGGGCTCCCTATGCCCCCTCATGGAGATGCTGCTTCAAGGCCTGGGCTTAGGCACATGTGTGGTGTGGAAGCTCCTCAGGCAAAACACAGTCAGGTTGGGCTTTTCATCCACCCTTAGTGCCTCTCTCCCCATTAACGGCCTTCCCAACCCCCTACGTAGGCTCCAACACACCCCACTGCCTGTTTCTCCTGCCCTCATAACAACCCTTCCTCCCTCTCCCCTGTTGAATGCCTCCAATTTATAGTTGCCTGCTAGTTTTGTCTTTTTTTTTTTTTCCTTCTGGCTTATTTCACTGAGCATAATCCCTTCCAGCTCCATCCATGTTGCTGTGAATGGCATGAGTTTCTTTTTTGATAGCTGAGTAATATTCCATTGTGTATATGTACCACATCTTCTTGACCCAGTCATCTATTTTTGGGAATTTTAGATTGCTTCCATACAAAGATATTTACTTTTTTTTAAATAATCATTTTCCTTTCTTTTTAATATTTATTTATTTATTTATACAAGAGCTGGGGTACAGGCCAGAGGCGTGGGAAGGTGAGAGGATTCACCAGAGACAGAGTGGGAAACAGAACAGGCAGATCGACTGAAATACACTGCTGAGGGGAGCAGCGGGCATGGCAGGAGAGGTCTGCCGTGCCATGTGGGAATCCCCCTGGCTTACAGGGAATTGAACCCAAGCTGCAGAGGCTGCGGACAGCATCACAGCACTGCGCTCAACCCGCTGCACCACAAGGGAGACCCAAAGATAGTTACTTTTAATAGAAAGTTTCCAAAGACTAACTCTGAAAAGAGGGTTAGGTCTAAGTGCAAGAATTTTCAGCTTGATTGAGGGAGAAGAACATATTTGCGGCTGGAGGGGCCACCTTGAGGCCCTTCATATCCATGGACTGCGTGTCTCAGCCTTGACTGTAACTTACTCCTGGATCTTTAATTTACTCTACTTGCTGATCTCTAAGACGGGTGTAGTGATACCAGCCTTAATTTCAGAAGAAAATTAAGGATTCAATGAGATAATAGAAAAGGCAAAACCCCATGCAAATATAAGTCACTCTTAGCATGAAAGGGGATTTCTTCCAGCACCCAGCTCAGTGCCAGCACACACAGCAGTCTGCTAAAGAATATTTTTTAATGACCCTGGAGAAGAGACTGAGGAAAGATATTTTTAGTCAAAGAAGGCCTTTAGCTAGCCCCACAGTCAGATCACATATGTGAATATCTACTAGAAGTAGGAGTTCTGAATCTTTGTAGTGCCTAAGACTACCCTGGCCACCTGATCATCAAGATCTTCTAAGAATTCTGTGATTTTTTTAATATGTAAAGTAAAAGACATAGGATTACCAAGGCAATTAATTATACTGAAATACAATTACCAAAATATTCTAAAAAGCAAACTCAGGTGTAATGACGCATATGCTTCTTTATTAACACATTAAATAACAAGCTCTATCAGCACATCTAATAACAAATGCACTCTTTTTTTTTTATTTTTTTAAGATAGTAAGTTTTTTGGTTTTGGGTTTTTTTTTTAAGATTTATTTATTTATACAAGCACTGGGTACAGTCAGAAGCACGGGAGAGTGAGAGAATTCACCAGAGCCAGAGCGGGGAGCAGAGCAGGCAGAAGAACCGAAGTACACTGCTGAGGGGAGCAGCGGGCGGCAGGAGAGGTCTGCGCGCCTTGTGTGTCCCTCCTCTGGTGACTGGGGAGCAGATGGGGATAGAACCGGTGCTGTAGAGGCTGCAGGCATCTTCACAACCCAGCGCTCAACCCCTGCACCACCGGGGAGGCCCCAACAAATGTACTTTCAAGGGACAGTAAAGACTGTCTTTCCAAGGATCTACTTCCATACTCGTGAGATAAAATCCCTGTGACTATCTTGACCACATAGTCACAGGTTCTGTCTATAGTCATTGCTGAAAAAATGCTGAATTTCGGTTAGAGATTAATGAAAATAAAGATGTAATATTTCTTCAACTGAGTTTAGGGCACCCCTGAATTCTAGGCACAAAGTCTAGATCAAGAACCCTTGAACCAGGTACACTTTCAACCCTACCATTTGGTTCCATCTTTCTTTAGTTCACCATTAAGGGGGATGGCTCCAGATGGTTGGTATAAAGAAAACCCCTTTACAGCACATATTCTCCCCATGCCAAACCCCAGCTGTGTAGGAGCTAAGGTCCAAGGCCACCCCTCTTCTCTGATCCCCTTGATGCAATGAAGCAGCCTATTACCAGTCTCGGGGCCCAGTTCCTGCGGTATCTGCAGTCTCAGGAAAATGTTACCAAGCTCCCATTAACTGAGCACCTACTATGTGCCACAACTCATGCCAGGTACTTTACCCTCATAATGGCACCACACACACAACCCCACAGGGGGTGTATTATCTTCATAGGGAAACTGAGGCTGAGGGTTAAAGTCTCACTTTTTGCCCAAGTGGGAAGGAGTGCTTCAGTTTAATTCTGATTAGAATTCACCCTCTAAATCCTCCACCCTTTAAAACTCAACCAAGTAAAGTCTTGTGTTTCATTACAGGTTCAAAACCTTTCGCCCCGGGCCACCGGCCTGGCGGCAAGGCGATGAGTGGCTGTGGAGGAGCCAGGAGCTTTTCCTGACTCCCAGGGACAGTGAGATGAATCGGGGTGACATAGCCAGGTCAGCCATCCGCACCCCCTCCCATAAGGGAAATGAGGGTATTTTAACTAGAGTTTCAAGAGAATGCTCTCAAAGAAAGGAACACAATAGCATCTTTGTAGTTGCAACAGGATCTCTGAGGCACCAGAAGAAGTGGAAGCAGTAGGGGGAGGGAAGTGAGACAGAGCTCGGAGAGCTGACTAAGTCCAGGGCCCCAGACAGTGCCCCGTGGGTGTGCAGGGAGACTGAGGGCGTCCCCTAGCCGGGGTCCAGGGCCCCCACAAGGTACACACTGAGCCTCTGTGTGCACAACCACAGAGCTGCTCTGTCCTGGGGAAAGCAGCCTGTGCGCCTCCCACCGTCCTCCAGTGCATGGACGCCATCCCAGCTTCCAGCCCTCAAGCTGGCTGCAGCCTCACCCTCCGCTGGCTCCCCGCACCCCAGACAGTGAGATGCTAAGCCCTAACCCCAGCCTGGGCATAGCCTGAGGCTGACTCTACAGCAGGGTGCTGTCACTCCACGTTTGGAGTTGCTCTGTGGGAGTGCAAGTGTGCAAGGTGAGCGTGTGTGTGTGTGTGTGTGTACGTGCAGGTGCGCCTGTGTGAGATTATGTGCATGTGGTTGAGTGACTGATGTGTACCACTGAGGGGAAGTGGGGTGAACAGCTTAGATGCCAGCAAGAAAAATAAACTTAAAGAAGAAAAGTCCCCAGTGGCCCCCCAAAATCTTCCCAGCTTCCCCACGTCAGGGGGACCGGACCTGGGCCCCATGCCCACACCTACCCTTAGACATGAGGGAATTCAGGGTCCTTGCAGGGGTCCCCAGACCTCCTTCCAAAGGGACAGGGTGAAAAGAATGAAGGAACTCCCCCCAATATTTGCATATTTGTCCATCCCTTCTCCCCCCTCCCACACTCCAAGGTCAGGACATTCATTCAGGATGGGGTCCAGCCCCTGACCCCACCATTTCCTGGTCAGAGCTGTAGTTTCAGTTTCGTTTACAGAAAGCAGAGTCACATCCAGCCCACAGAACACACCTGGGTCATGCACCTGCCCTCCAGTGCGCCTGCCCCTCCCCGGACCAGGAGCTCCTGCGGGCAGCAGGCTTGTCCTCGTCACCCCGGAGCTCACACGGTGCCCAGCACAGGACAAGCTTCTCTGCTAGCTAACCTTAGCAAAGCAGGGCTCGCTTTGTCATCCCCCACCGTAGAGAAGCATTGAGAAGCTGTTCGGGAGCTCACCTCAAAGGGTGACTCTTCCTGTGGGTGCAGCATGCTGTCCCTGTCACCCAGGGAGCACTGCTCGGGTAAGCTCCAGAGACCCTGACAGCAGGATGCTCCACAGTGACCGAGTAGACTCTGCAATCCAGAATGAGAAAGGGACATAAAACCAGAGATTTTCAAAACACTACCAGGCCCCAAAGGAAAATCAGGGGAAAGTTCCCCTATAATTAGGTCAGAAGGAGAAGCAGTAGACAATACTTCAAAGGCCAAGTTTCTCAGAATTCTGACCTCAACTCAGTGTTGACCTCAACTCAGTCAGAAAGACCAACTGCATTCTGAGCCCTAAAAATAAGAAGTCCAGACAGGCAGCACAGGAGGCCCACAAGGCACAGACCCACCGACTGGAAACAGAACCGGCCCCGTCCACAGACTGAGCCGCCTCCCCACGCACCCTCCTTCCTCCCTCCTCTTGGCTTTGGAAGAGACAACCTCTTCCCGCCACCTGGCAGTGACAGGTCACCAAGTTATCCTGGAGTTCGTTCGCCTGCTTTGGGGAAAAGGATGAAAGGAAGACGTTTCAGCACTTTTTGAAATGATGAGCTTTTTTTTTAATTTTATTTTTATATTCTCCACACAATTGCAACCTCCTCATTTTGACCCCAAACCCTCCTTCCCCTGCCCCCCCATAGAGTGTCTCTGGTTCATAGTTGTTTGTTGATTTTGATATTTTCTTTCTTATAGTTATTCTTTTTCCTGGTCCCTTATTTAAGTTTTCTAGATTCCTGCTATGAGTGAGACCATCCGGTATTTTTCCTTTTCTTTCTGGCTTATTTCGCTGAGCATGATCCCTTCCAGCGCCATCCATGTTGCTGCAAATTGCACGTGTTTATCTTTTTTGAATGCTGAGTAATATTCCATGGTGTATATGTAGCACATCTTCTTGATCCAGTCATCCATTTTTGGGCATTTGGGCTGTTTCCAAAGCTTAGCTACTGTAAAGAGTGCTGCTATAAACATAGGGGTGCAGGTGCTCTTTGGAATTGATGTTTCTGTGTCCTTTGGGTAAATACCTAGGAGTGGAATTGCTGGATCCTATGGAAGCTCTATGTTTAGTAGGTCCAGAAATCTCCACACAGCTCTCCACAGTGGTTGGACCAGTTTGCACTCCCACCAACAGTGCAGGAGAGTTCCTTTTTCTCCACACCCTCGCCAACATTTGTTGTTGCTAGTTTTTTTAATATGTGCCATTCTCACTAGTGTGAGATGGTATCTCATGGTAGTTTTGATTTGCAATGATGAGCTTTTGATGTTACAGGTTTGACTCTATTTGGATCTACCCTTCCATCTCACCGTGTCCCCAGGCATTTATAAGAACTTCAGCAACATTTGAAAACTCATCAGAATGTCTTGACAATTCCCTGGTGCACTGTGGGAAGTCCCCTCACAGCATCGGTGCAAAACCAGTCCAGAGAGGCGAGGCCCGGTGCTGCTGACACCCAACTCAGGACGCCACAGCCAGCGCGGACCTCCATGTCCCCCACTGGCACAGGCACGGCCCTGAGGAGGCCTGCCCAGGGGTGAAAGGACCAGAACCCATCCTTGCTGCCCTGAGCCTCACCTTCCTCTCTCTCTTTATCTCACAAGTGTACATCTCATCTCTGGCTCCAGCTCGGCTTTTTCCTCCCTCCCTTTCTCTCTTCTAGCCTTCGCCCCTCTGCTGTCTTTAACCAATTCTTTGGCTAATGGCATTTCTGGAAAAAACCTTACCCGACTTGGCTCCTAGACATGGAACCACGAACCTGCTGCCCAAGCCAACATGGAAGGATCTGAATTCTCCAGATGGTTCTGGAAGAGACTGTTTGCTCATTGCAAGCAAACACCCTAACAAGCCAAACAAAAACTGCCCACAAATAAACAGCGTGTGACACTGCCCCTTCCCGAGGCCACTTAGCAGAAACCCAAGCCCAAGGCAGGAGGGGAAGCTGGAGGAGGAGAGCTAGAGGGCTGCGCCCTGCCCACCCTCCAGCAGGGGCCTCAGCAGGCTGGGGGCCCAGGAGGGAGCCTGTGTCTGGGAGGCTGGCAGAGGGCAACACTGACAGCAGGCCCGGTGGCCAGGGAGATGTGAGTGACCACGCTCACCCTGTCCTAGTCCTTTGATTTCTGAAAAGCTAATAACGTAGAACCATTTTTATTTTTTGGGGGGTGGGGGAGAATATAAATGACTTAATTTTTTTTATTTTTTACATCATTGTTCATTTTTAAACAATATTTGCTCCCCCCACCCCTCAAGTGTAGTCCCCATAGAGTTTCCTTCCCCAAGGCACCTGTGCACCAACACCTCAGTCCCCTGTGCTCCTCCCTCCCTCCCTCTGATCCCTCTCCCTCCTCCTCCCCTGCAGGATGTCTCTGCTTTATACTTGTCCATTTTTGCTTTGTTGTGTTTTGTACTGTTGTTACTGTTTTACACTGATGTCTTATTTGGTTTCCCTATATTCCTGCTATAAGTGAAACCATCCGATATTTTTCTTTTTCCTTCTGGCTGATTTCACTGAGCATAATTCCTTCTAGCTCCACCCACGTTGCAGACAGGGCCGAAGATGCCAGAGTTCAGAATAAAGCTATTGCTTTATTGTCTTGCGTGTGCGGAGCCAAACACCACTATACTGGACCCAACAGCGACTATCTCACCAACCGAAAAATCATCAGAACAACATCCTGATCATAAGGATTGATGATCCTGGGCTTCTTCACAGAGGCTCAAATCAGTAACCAATTCTATATAGCCAAGAATAATTTAAGCTATTTTTTTAAGATTTATTTTTATTTATTTATGCATATAAGAACTGGGGTGTATGCCAAAGGTATGGGGGTGAGAGGATTCACCAGAGACAGAGTGGAGAGCAGTACATGCGGATCCACTGAAATATACTGCTGAGGGGAGCAGCGGGAGAGGTCTGCTGTGCCATGTGGGTTAGCTCCCTGGCTGGGGATCGAATTCAGGCCACAGTGGCCACTGATAGATTGATAGCGCTGAGACTTTAACCCCTGTGCCACCAGGGAGGCCCCATAAGCCACCTGGGAGTCAGATGTAGGTGGTGCCCAAGGAGACACGGGGTGTTCCTTCTGAGCCTGTCAAGATCCCCAAGACCAGCATGCGGCCCCTACTGTGTTTTCATCCTCCACACCTCTTCTCCCCTTCCACCCTAAACACCCCTCATCCCTAAATCCACCACAGAGGTCTTTATACCCGCCAGTCCCTTATGGCTTCCACTGAGTTCTGCAGCTGCCAGGCCAGGCTGTAGGGAATATGGCCAGACTCCAGTCAGGCCAAGACTACGAGTTATGCGTATTGGGGAGTGTGGAATGGGAGGGCCATACAGAGAAGGCAGCCTGCCGGTCACCCACAATCTATTGCTCCATAGTCACTTTCAGGTCAGGTGGCCCTTCAGATGCAGACCTGTGTGGAGACCTCCGGACACCACAGATGGAAGTACTTTGGCAATCACATTTTTTTAAAAAAAGGATCCAAGCAAAGACAGGCCAGGTCACTCCAGGGCGGGGCCTCAAGAGCCGTTCTGTTTCTACATTGGTTCTGTGGGCTCAGGGGGAGGGCTGGGCCTCCCCCTGCATCTCCGAGTCATGTTCCTCTCACTGGCCTCTGAAACAACTAAGGAAATAACTCCTTTGTGAGGCCTAAGGACCCCCAACCTATGGGTTTTGGTTTTGGTTTTTTTGCTTTACTGCTTTTCATCAGAACCCAACAGTATAATGCCATTTTACAGATGAGGGGCTAGGGTTTAATCTGGCACGAAGCTCATTCTGATTTCAAACCACATTCCTTTCCTCCATTGCTCTGAGCAGCACCCTCAAGTATAAGAGGCGACTGTGCCTGTGAAGGCACCTGCAGAGGGGTGAGGGTGGGAGTGGAGAAGCAGGAGGTCTGGGCACTGGCCCAGCTCTGAACAATCTAAGGTAGGTCACACCCCTTCTCCGGCCTCAGCTCCTTCACCTGAAGGTCCCTTCTGAGTCTTAGCCTCCAGGGATCTTAGCTCTTGGTTCTTCCTAGGAGTACAGGCCCATGTGTGGGCTTCCATGGACCCTTGGCCGCAGGGCTGCCTGCCTGAAGACATGCCCACAGCACAGAGTAAAGACAGACAGGAGGAAATGCCTCGTGCCCACACCCTGGCCCCTCGAGGGTGGGTGCAGTAAGATCTTTGATAAAGAGGCTGAAGCAATTTGCTCTTGTGAGCTTGTCTGATTTCCACTTAGCCAGGCTCTCAGATCGCTCTTTCCATGGCTAATCAGAAGCTGGTTGCCTGCCATTGAAAACAGCCCCAAACTGGAATCAACCTGAAGTCTACATGCATGGAAGTGGTTATCAAAATCACAATAATAGGCATTAAAAATATGGTTATGAAGAATTTTTTAGAGATGACAACACAGAAACATGCTTTGATAGAAAGTGAAGCAAAATAAATCAGACTAAACCTGTATGTTTGGTATCGTCTTAGCTATTTTAAATAATACTGAAAGACAGTAAGAAATATGCTTCTGTGTGTGTGTGTGTGTGTAAAATATCAGGAAGAAAGATTTTATTAAGAACCAGGACAAAAACTTATTTCCAAGTCTGTCAATATTTTTCACCCACCCCTCCCCACCCCCTACTCAACAATGGCCAAGATGCTCTCATCTGTCCACCCCGAGGTGGCTCTCGACCCCACAGTATCTCAGCCATGTTGAAAGATGTTTTGATCCCTAAAATAATGAGAGAAAAGGCTGCAAGAGATTTCTGAACAAGTTCAAGAATTTGCCCAGTGTTGCAAGGACTCTGGAATACTTATGGTAGTAAAATGCAAGAAATTTCTGGCAAGAAAGTTCTGCACTAAAAGAATGTCTAACTGCTTACTGTTAAGTATTCAGCCTTTCCTGAACATGCCAACTGGAGCACCTGGAGGGGAGGGTAGCACCCCGAAAGCCTGGAATTCCTGCAAAGAAAAGACTATGCAGCTTCCCAAGGCCTGAAGGTAAATGTTCAAAGGATCCTCATGGAAACCACAATCACCTGAAACACGGACTCAAGAAAAGGTGATGGCTTTATCCTAAATTATGGAAATACTAAATTTTGTCTGAAATAAAGATTTCTTATTGAGAAAACATTTTTATCATCCACCTCCACAGGCTGCCCACTGCTATTGTAGGGAAAGGCAGTGTCTCAGCTTTGGAAACAGATACACCAAGGCCCCCTGTGAAATGACCATAAATACCCTCACAGGCCCTGCAGCCCAGTGTTCACTTGTGCAGAAAGACCTTTAGGGATTCTGGACTTCTAGCTTAGTATTTTTCATCCAGGTCCCCCATCATGTGTACTTTGGATCAGTAATACGATGGTGTCACAGGATTACTGGATAAAGGACACCCTATTCAAACAAATCTCAATGAATTCAGTTTTAATGAATTTCAAAGAGTTTCTCTATGGAAGGAAGCTCCAAAAGGGTCATTAGCAAGTATCATTTCCCAGATGAAGCTCACCAACCCTTTCTATTTTAGGACTATCTCAAGGAGTGGTAGTTCTGTGACATGCAGGATATTTAAAAAAAAAAATCCCATGTGGGTCCCACCTGGATTTGGCCCAGGGAGCAGTCAGAGCTGCGGCTGAGAATCACCTCCTCACACTGCGTGGTTGTCCATACTAGGAAAAGGGCAACACCAGGGCAGAGGTCTGACCTCAGAATTATTCATGCAACATCCATTTTTGGAGTCAAATGGCATCTTGAGGGACATCTAGTTCAGCCTCTCATTTTATGGAGGAGGAAACTGAGCTCCCCACCCCCAAAGGATTCTTGGCCCCCTTCCTCCTCCTAGGCTGGCTCTAGCCAGTGCCCTGCTGTCCCTTGGTCCCTGGTCCCTTGCTTCTCTGGAACACAGGTCCCTTCATTCAGGGAGAGAAGCGAAGGAAATCTTCGGTTATCTGCGGCCACTGGGGCCCCTCACACTGGCAAATGGATCCTCACACAGTGAAATCCTGACTCCAGTCCTCTTCCTAACACTATCCCTGAACCCGGATGAGAGGCCAGGCGCCTGCTTGCTGCTGGCTCACTGGGAACCGGAGGTCCACGCGGGCCGTGGGGCAAACACATCCAGTGCCCTCAGGCTTCCAGAGCAGAGGGCGGTTCCTTCTCCCTCCCTCATGCCACCTCCTTGCAGAGGCCTGAGAGGTTCTGCCCCTACTTACCCCCCCCCCACTTTCAAGCCAGGAGACTCCTGCACACAAACAATGGTCTTCTGAGTGGTTGGCCTTGGTCCACCACTTGCCCCTGAACAGGGAATTGTGGAGTAAAAATTTGCCACATTTATAGAATTTCGCAACCTGTACATCCAATCACTCCCCTCTCCTAAGGGGGGAATCGATAAGGATTGGGGAGCGGGAGTAATGAAGGGGAAAGGGACCCCCCCACACACACACACCTGCGCCCCCTCCCCCCCCCCCCCCCGCAGCCTCCCGACCCGCGATGCCTACCATGTCCCGGGAGGGGCCTGGAGCGGTTCCTGGGCGCTCGGCCGGCCCGCCTGCGCATCCCACTGCCCGGGGCCGCCTCTGGCGCCGTGGCGTCCTCAGATTCCAGTTTCCCGGACAGAGAGAGGGTCCACAGCTGCCCAGGGGCCAAGTGGCGCCACGAAAGTCTTGGGCGCGCGCGGGGCGCGCCGGGGCGCTCTGCTGGTGGAGTGGCGAGGGGTCTGGGCGAGCGCGCCCCGGGCGGGGTGTCGGCGAGGATCTGCGGATCTGCAGAACCCCCTGCAGCCGCGGGATCGGCTAGAGGAGTTTGCCGAGTTTGCAAAGTCCTTGCAGCGCTGGACGACCCAGCCTCCCCACTTCCCCGAAAGCGCGGGAGGGGGGGCTGCCTTTCACAATAAAAGCCCTGCCCGGGGTTCGGGCAGCCGCAGCCTGGAGTGGGGGGGTCCAGGTGTTGGAAAGCACCAGGCCCTCCAGCACGCAGGGTGAGGAGCCGAGGCTGGGCACCAGGGACTGCACTCAGGACCTGGGCGCACCGCCAGGATCTCGCCTCCAAGGGGTGCGGTGCTCTGTGAGCCCGCAGCCATCGGGGCTGGGGCTGGGGGCACATAGGGGGCACATAGGGCAACTGGGGGTCGCCAGGAATATCCCTCTTCCTTGGAAAGCCTCAGAAAGACAAGTCTTTTTTACTGGCAAAAAGCCTTGCTTGAGCTCAATCCCCAGTGGCGATTTGGAAGGATGTAAGGGAAGAAAAATCTGTTGACCACTTAGGGTCGTTAACCAACTTTTCTCCTTGAGAACTAATCAGTGTTTAAGACACTGAAGTGACATATACTGACCCCCTTCTCTAGAATACCTAGGCAGTACCTTGTGTCCCCTGGGCCACCTAGAGTGGGCTGTGACACAGTGAAGACAGGAACTATGGGTCTGAATGTCCCTTGTCGGGAGAGGACAGGGCTCTGTGGTATCCACAGTGCTTGAATGGGGGCTGCCCCCCCCCCCTTAACAGACTGGTGATCAACCAGCACCTGAACCACTTTGAGGCCTGAGTCCCTGAGTTGCCACTTGAATCTCAGGATTCTTAAGAGCCTATAGGAGGTAGAGGTGGGGTGCCCTGAGAGAATCTGGGAACTGGCTGAAAAGTGTCCCTCCAAAATTGAAACTAATGACAATCATTATGAGATGGACTGGAAGTACCATTTTCTGGGGTCACCTGCTGCAGGACGTTTCAAGGTGGTTCCTGATGACAGTGCTTCAGGGGGACAAAGATCCACAGACTCTCCTTCAATTGTGTGTGTGTATTGGGGGGGGGTGATAGAAGGAAATGTAGCTTTTCAATCCTTTTTAGGGTCCAGATGCTTTCCATGGGTTATTGTGTTTCATCACCACACACACAAAAATGTATTATCACCATTTTAAAAGTGAGGAAACTGTGGAATAGGGAGTTAAAGTAACTTTTTAGAGACCAGATAACAAATAGTTTAGCAAACCGAAGTCTATTCGTGAGAGTAAGAGGAAGATATTGCTAACCAGGAGGGGGAGGCAGGACGCATTGCTGAGAACTGCAGGCTCAGTCAGAGCCTGGGACTCAGAACAGAGCCCAGAGAGAGCTGAGTCTGGGCCCCTGGGTGAGGAATGTGAGGGAAGGGGTGGGAACAGGACAAACTTCTCAGTGTTTCCTCCAGACATTTGAGAGGGCAATGTGATCTTTTGAGTCTCCTTTCCTGACTGCAGCCGGCTTAAGATTACATTCTGTGCCCAGAACTTTACACAAACCTCTAAGTATAAATGTAACTAAAACAAAGGTATAGGAAACTTTATTACTGTGATGGATTTCCTGTTCCATTTTCATCATTTTTAATGGTGGTCTCAAGTCACTAAACGTATTTCACTAATATCCACTCATAAGTGCAGTCTGAGAAACACGGTACTGGTGTGGAACAGAGCTATCTTTTAAAAAGGGATTTGTGGTGCTTTGCAGAATATATGTTCTATAAAAAAAGAATTTCAAAGGCAGGGATTCTGTTGGTCAAGTTTGAGAACATTAAGCAGAGTTAAACAGATTTTTTCTTCTTGGCAGTAGGACTGGTGAGAGCTTTTGATATATGTACTGAGGTTCTCCAAGACCCGTGGGGAATGCTTAGTTTTCCCAAGTTTACTGGATACAGAACTCTTTTCAGAGACTCCCGAGGGAAAATTTGCTCTAGAAGTTGGCTCCGCCCAGCAGAGTCTCAAGCCCCCACGTCCTGAAGACAGACTCCCAAATTCAGTGCCATTCTGTTCACCCAGTACCCTGCTCAGCTAAGGAGGTGCCCACAGGGCAAGTGTAGGATCTCCACTGCTCCCGGAATAACTGCCACTTTGATAACCCAGACTGAAGGGGAATGATTCTCCCTGGAGTGATCACAGTTGGCTAAGAAGCAGATAAACTTGAGCTCTGGACCCTCCGCACTGAGGACCATCAGGATCTGCAGTGACACCCCGGCCCTGTAATTCAGCCCTCTGGTGCATACGTGACAATTTACCTCCCTGAGGACACAGTCCTCCATAAAGCCATGCCTGTGACGCAACATGTCTACAGTGCTGACAACCTTGTCATTTCCGGCCCTCCGCATCCTCGCCTCCATGCATTCATTCAGGGAACCTTTTCTACGCACCTGTGTTGGTGTGAATGTTAAAAATGAGTAAGAATTACCATGATGTTAGAAAATTATCTGGCTATATATGAACACTAAAGATACACGTACCCAGCAAATGCACCCCTAGACCTATGCCTGCCTCAAAGCTTATGCCTGTGCACCAGAAGCCACATGCAAGAGTGTTCCCAGCCGCATTCTCACATGGTCCCAGCTAGAAACCACTCCCAACCTCCACAGTAAATTGTAGTCTATTCACACAATGGAGTGTTTTACAGCAATGGAAAATTAAGGAACTACAACCACCCTCAAACATTCTGTGGAGAGAGAGAAGCCAGCCATAAAAATAGGCTAACATATGATTCCATTTATATGAAATACACACACAGCAGTGGTAATTTCTGCCATCAGAAGTCAGGTGAGTGGTTACCCCCGAGAAAGCCATGACTGGGAAGGTAAATATGGGGGGAGGGGAGGCTTTTGTGATGCTGCCAGTGTTTGCTTTCTCCATCTGACTACTGATGTCAGTACCAACTAATAGATGAGAATTCATTGGTAATACTTGGCAGGTGTGCACATTTCCACATGTATGTTAGCTTCAATAAAAAGCTACATGAAACAAAAGTTAACACATTCTTTCACTAACCTCAAAGGACTCACCATCTGTACCTGCAGGTGTTTAAGTGTATTACCTTACTAACAATTTGACACTTAGAAGTCTTCATTTCTCATTAAAGCAGATATAAAATGATGCCTTCCCTTTCCATTCCAGATTCTTTGTGAGAATAGAAAGGAAATAATTTACATATTTTATAAACTTATTATTTGGGGAGTCAAGTATCCATGCATAGTTTACTGCCATGAACAGTAATCAATAACTGAACAGTGTCAATAACTGTATTTCCCCCTGGGATTCTAACACTGGTCCTCACTTATAAAACAGTCACAGCACAGCCAAGCAGGATATATAAAATGTAAAGACTAATTCCTGGCCTAACCTGGAGAGTTAAGATCATCTTCTCGTACTTGCTTATCTGTCCCATGTGTGAGGCGAACATGATAACAACTACATTACAGAAATACCTGCGTTTGTGTTCCAAGCATAGGCAACAAGGTATTGATGGTTTTGGTTAATATTAAGAGCTATTATCTCCTCACCACCATGGAGCTTAGAGATGTGTGGTAAGAATACAATTTCTTTATTGATGTTTGATTGCTGGCAGCTTTAAAGCCCCCCTCCTCCCTCTTCTCCCCATCTGGACAAACCTGTAAGAGACCCTGCAGGCTCCCTCTCTTGGTACCAGTGGGTAGTGACAACAATGCCAGCCCTGCAGACACAGGCAAGCCTTACTCCCTGCACAGAGAGTAGACAGATGGTCAATGAGCGTATGAAAATGGTACTCAACAGCATTAGACTCTAGGGAACTATAAATTGAAACCACAATAGGTTACCTCCATACTGCCACCAAAATAGCCAAAATTAAAAAGACTGAGGAGGAACAGGAGCGACTGAGATTTTCAGATACTGCTGGAAGCAGTGTTAATCATTACAAGGACTTTTTTTAACTTTTGGCAGAATCTACTAAAGTAAGACATGCCCCTCCTATAATGCAATAATCCATTAGTTGCTACTATGCAGAGAGAGAAACAGACAGATCAATCAAAAGATATGTAAAAGAATGTTCATAGCAGCTTTAATCGTTAAAGCCCCAAATCTGAAATCACCCAAATGCCTATCAACCAGTAACATGTTCAGTCACTAGACTAGCTCTGTCATCTAAAAGAAACTTTTGGGGCCTCCCTGCTGGCGCAAGGGGTTAGGCACCACACTATGAAGTAATCCGCAGCCTCTGCAGCACGAGTTCGATCCCCAGGCCGCCAGGGAACAACCCACATGGCGCAGCAGAACTCTCCTGTCTCGCCCACTGCTCCCCTCAGCAGTGTATTTCTGTCAGTCTGCCTGTTCTGTTCCCTGCTCTGTATCTGGTGAATCCTCTCACTCCACCCCCCACACACCTCTGGCCTGCACCCCAGCTCTTGCATGCATAAATAAATAAATCTTTTAAAAAAGAAAAAAAAAAGAAAAAACTTTGCCACACTCAACATGGATAAATAACAGAGACAAAATGTGGCAAAAACATCTAAACATAAAGAATATATACTAATTGATTTTGTTTGTATACAGAACAGATGACACTAGCCTATAGCAATAGAAATCATGAAAATGCTTAACGCTGGGAGGAGGCTAACTAGGAGGCATCACGAGGAAACCATAAGTGCTGTCTGGAAACTGAATTTCACCACTTTGGGCTGCACAACTTTGAACAAATGCTGTATCTGTCCACTCTGCTTCATCATCTACAAAGTGGGGGTAATGCCTACCTACCTCGTGAAGTTCATTAGAAAGTTTAAAAGAAAGTTTTAAAGAGATGGTGATTGTCAGGAGTCAAATACCTTATACGCGCTCATTGAATGAGCTTGTCTTTCACCCTCACCAAGGCCTTTCTCACAGAGCACTCAATAAAGTGACCGACAGCATCAGCCCAACGTGCTTCCTAATGCCCATCACTCCTCAAGGTCTCGAAATACATTATTTCAGATCTGAAGAATTCTGAGAACCCAGTAATGGGTATCCTGAATTTCATGCCATCAGTGATGGGCAGAAAATCCCTCCAAAGTAATAAAAAGGAAGAAATGCACTGAGCTTGAAGGATGGAGGGCAAGATTTGACACATTCAGGCTGGTCCCAGAATCAGGGGTAAGAGACAGGGTTTAAACAATGAGGTTTTGAAGAAGCACATAGCGCCACCGTGTGGCCAACGATCCCTGTGGGCGCCGTTCTACTTGATTCAGCCTGGAGTTTTCCAGCTGCTGCAGTGTCCTGGCTCCGCAAGGGTGGAGAAAGTCGATCACACAATGTCTTCCTCACCAAGAAGATCTGTGGCTAGGTTCCCACCAAGCCTACCTGGCTTCCTAATTCATAGCGGACTCTAATAGAGCCAGCTCTTGCCGTCAGCATTTCACCGACTTGAACCTCAGCAAGCCCCACCCCACTGCTATTCACTGCAGCGGATCTATTCACGTAGGACTCATTGACTTTTATTTCTTGCCAGACTCCTGGCCTTCCACCCCATACTACTGTCTATCTTCTTGTGGTCTTCCTCAGCAAGATGAAGATGGATGCCAAGGCTAATTTGTTCAAAGGTGTAATCTTTTTTTTTTTTTTTTCAAAGAAATCCTGACAAGTTCTTTTTTTTTTTTTTTAGAGGCATGGTTATTTATTTATTTGTTTTGTTTATACATGCACTGGGTACAGTCAGAAGCGCGGGAGGGTGAGAGAATTCACCAGAGCCAGAGCGGGGAGCAGAGCAGGCAGAAGGACCGAAGTACACTGCTGAGGGGAGCAGCGGGCGGCAGGAGAGGTCTGCGCGCCATGTGGGACCCTCCTTCGGTGGCCGGGGAGCAGCGGGGGATCGAACCGGCACCGCAGAGGCCACGGGCAGCTTCCCAACCCAGCGCTCAACCGCTGCGCCACCGGGGAAGCCCCACAGGTGTAATCTTGAGCCTCCAGCAAAATGTCGTGTCAGGGGTTCCTAAACTTAAGGGCTGAAGGGAAGGGGATGAGGTAGTGAGGAGACACTAACTCTTGGATGAGATGCAAGTATCTTTTGCCGAGAGACTCAGCAGGTCTTTATTTATTTATTTTTAGTAAGCAGAAAAAAAAAATACATTGTCATGTGTAAAGCAGAAACAATTAGTGTATTTTATTCCCATGGACTACTGGCTCCTACGGGTCCCAGCTAGACGGTAGCCTTCAAGGTTAATAGATAAAAAACCAGACCTAACACTAAAACTTAATTTTTTCAGCTAGACAATTATCTAAAACAGGGGATAGCCGCCAGTGCATCCCTATCAGCTAAAGCCTAAGCATCAAAAGACTATTCTATTCACATGGCCTTCAGTCAGAGACCAGCTGCTACTCAGCTATCAGAATTTTTTTTACCTACAAACTTCTTAACACAGTTAACTTTATTTAAAAACTTTCCTAAGAAACTTCTAAATAAAAAGGAAACTTCTGAAAAAAACAAAAGAAGGATTTACTATAATTGTTATGCTGGATTGCTTGTCAGATATATACAATAAATTGTCTCCCTTTGTTAATTGGGCCGAATTGTGTAGTAACTAATTTCTAAACAGGTAATTTTTTGTGCCAATTGCTTGCAGTCTGCTGATACATATAATTTATAGCCTAATGTACTTTTTGGGAAATTTTGTCTCTCTTTATGACCAAGAACAAAAAATGAAGGAATGTTAGATCTTCAGCCCCACAGTGTGAGGCACAAGGAATCTTCAGCCCCACGGTGTGAGGCCCTTTACCTTCGGCCCCACGATGTGAGGCCCTTTACCTTCGGCCCCACGATGTGAGGCCCTTTACCTTTGCTGCTTGCCAGTGTCTTATCTGGCTGGGGCATCAAGGCCTCCTGCAGCAATGCCTGACCCAGAGAATGAGCTTAATAAGTGTTTGTTGCGAACCCAAATGCCCAAAAATAAATGACTGGATCAAGAAGATGTGATACACACACACACATACACACACTGGAATATTATTCAGCAATAAAAAAAGATAAACTCATGCCATTCGCAGCAATGTGGATGGAACTAGAAGGAATTATGCTCAGTGAAATTAGAAAGAAAAAGAAAAATGTTGGATGGTTTCACTTATAGCAGGAATTTAGGGAAACAAAATAAGACATCAGTGTAAAAAAATAATAACAGTACAAAACACAACAAAGCAAAAATGGACAATTATAAATCAGAGGCATCCTGCCAGGGAGGAGGCGGGAGAGGGGTCAGAGGGAGGAAGGGAGGGACTAAGGTGATGGTGCAGGGGTGCACTGGGGAAGGAAATTCCATGGGGACTACACCTGGGGGGATGGGGGGAAGCAAACATTTATTTATTTATTTATTTAAATTTTAAAAAATAAAATTAGTTGTGAGAACTAATTTTAAAGTAATCTACCCAGTATGTACTATTTCTATTATCAAGTTACAAAAAACATTTCACACATTCACTTTTTAAAATATAATTGGCATACAACATTGTATTAGTCTTGTACAGCATGATTGCATATATTGTGAAATGATCCCCACATAAGTTTAGTTAACATCCATCACCACAGTTACAATTTTTCTTGTGATAAAAACCTTTAAGGGGCCTCCCCGGTGGCGCAGCAGTTGAGCGCTGGGTTGTGAAGCTGCCCGCAGCCTCTGCAGCGCCGGTTCAATCCCTGGCTGTTCCCCGGCCACCGGAGGAGGGTCCCACATGGCGCGCAGACCTCTCCTGCTGATCCCGCTGCTCCCCTCAGCAGTGTACTTCGGTCCTTCTGCCTGTTCTGCACCCTGCTCTGGCTCTGGTGAATTCTCTCACCCTCCCGTGTTTCTGACTGTACCCAGGGCTTGTATAAATAAATAAATAAATATTTAAAAAAAAAAAAAAACCTTTAAGATAGTGTCTTAGCAACTTTCAGTTATGCATTACAGTATGAATACTAATCCTGACCATACTGTACCTATTTTGTGACTCTTAGTTTTTACTTTTTGACCACCTTCATCCATTTTGCTCACCCTCCACCTGTCCTCTCCAGTAACTATTTGTTCTCTATGTCTATATACTTTTTTCATTTTATCTTGCTTTTTAATTCCACATAGAAGTGAGATCATGCAGCACTTATCTCCCCCTGACTTACTTCATTCAGCATGATGCCCTTCAGGTTCATCCATGTCACAATGGCAGGATTCCTTTTATCTTTTAATGACTGAACAATATTGCACATATATGTGGATGTATCACATCTTTATTCCTCTACTGATGGACATCAAGCTTATTTCCATATTTGGCGATTGTGAATAATGCTGTGATGAACATGAGTGTGTATTTATCTTTTCAAATTAGTGTTTCCATTTTCTTTGGGTAAATATCCAGAAGTTGAATTGTTAGATCATATATGTCAACTGACACAATTTATCATATATGTCAACTGAAAATTTTATTAAGGAGATTAATAAAAGCAAACTGAGGACTCAAACCCAGGGGACAGCATCAGATTTCTGAGTGCTGGTCCTGCCCTTCAGATGTTCTGGTCTGTGCCACAGTTTGTGCAGATGGGCTGTGCACAGGAAGAGATACTGATTCTCCTATGGCAGAGACAAAGGAGACATCTGGTTACATTCTGGCTAAGGGAAAAGGAGGAACAGTACATGCATACCAAAAGTGATCTCTTATTCTGCAGTCGGGACTTCCTATGTTTGTGGAAACAGCACAAGAACTGTGACTTGTAAAGATTTCTTTCTGGTCTAGAGTGTGCTTTCGCAGATGTAAGGCCAGGCTGTGCAGCTTATCTCTGCTTCCTTCCCCTAGCAACCACCACCATGTCAAGAGGAGGAGTGGCCTTGGTGTGTTGATTCTGCTTCTTGGCATTTTTACAGCTAAACAGTTCTGTTAATGGAAACAGAGTTTCTTATAGGGTGACAAGAACGTTTTAAATGCAGACTGCAGTAATTCTTGTACAACTGTGTGAATATACTAAACACCACTGAACTGTATACTTTTTAAATGGGTGAACTATATAGTGTGTGAATTATATCTCAATAGAGCTATTTTTTAAAAGGACATGAGAGTCTGCTTTGGTACATCAAAATGAGCATTTTAATGAACTGAAATCCATGAGTCTACAGAAAGAGACAATGCATACTTGACAACATCTAAGATGGTTTTTCAATCAACTCATTTCTTTGAAAACTGGTATTTAATGGTAAAGATTTAGCCCTTTCTTCTGTCTTCCCAGAACTGGCGATTCTGAGGAATTTTCAACTTTATTGCACGTGTTATTATTTTAGTCAAATAGGCCAATCTTCTCAGTTTTGGGAGGTATCCTAAAAGGAAGAAAATCACATCTATAAGCTACCTTAAAATATTTCAATAAAACAAATGATTTAAAATTTTAATATATTAATTAACATAAAAAGCAGAGCCTCTCTGCTAGCCTAGGGGTTAAGTCTCAGCACTGTCACTGCTATGGCCTGAGTTTGATCCCCAGCCAGGGAGCTACCCCTGTCTTGCCTGGTGCTCCCCTTACTACTCTGTCTCTGGTGAATCCTCTCACCCCTCACCTCTGGCCTATATCCCAGTTTTCTATGCATAAATAAATAAATCTTTAAAAAAAAAACATAAAAAGCAAAAGTAAATTCTTCTGTTTGTTCCGCTGGTTCATAGACAATACTGCAGCTTGTCAATTTTGTGAAACTGGGAGAACTAGAAAAAGGTGATCACATATAACCAGTAAAGTATTTAGAAATATGCTTTAAAAAATTCCCAGGAATAAAAGCATCCCAGTGTGGGAAACACTGAAGCAGGGGGCTCTGTGCTACAGTTTAAAGGGATGGGAATAACGGACCACTCAGAAAGAGCGTGACCACAGATGCCAATGTACTCCATGGCACTGGGTGCAAAGAACGTCCATCTTTCATTTTGATAAAATAAAAGTCAAGCAACAGACATAACTAGAAAGGACACCTTTGCTTAACTCACCCTTAGCACCTGCTCTCCTGTTTCTCCTGCTTAAGGCTCCCTGTGGCTGAGAGAAGCATGGTTCTTTCCCTTGCTCCAGCTGAGAGATCAGAGCTGGCTTGTGGGAAGTGGATGCTGCTGCTTGAAGGGAAGGACTTACAATAAAGTAGCAAACAAGAGTCACAGGGGTTAATCATAGCCTGAGGCTTCAAGAAAGTCAGGTGGGACTGAGCAAGAGGTAGCCTCCTAAAGAGGGAGTGGTGCTCACAAGGAAGCCTGAAGTATTTCAGGAGGCAAATTTCTATTTAAAAGGAAACTAAATTTCTTACCTTCTGTGCCAGAGGATGGCAAGTTCCCACTGTGAGAAACTAGACACCTGGCTCCAAGGAGCAACTTCCACAGGTAGAGTAAGGGACAGTTCTCGCAAGACAATCTGGAGGGTCAGCATAGGCTGAGGATGCCCAGATACAGCTCAAACCCTACTGGACCCAGAGAACCACTAGTGCAGGTATGGAGGGAGAGTGGCTTTTATGACGGAAAAGAAGGAAGGCCTTCTGCAGGTCAATAGACTCCAGGGCTCTCCATACATAGCAACCCTTGACACTACCATTTATGGGGGAGAGGGATGTCAGCTAATAATTATAAGAAAGAACTTTAACCTCTAAGGAACCAGGCAGAGAACAGCAGCAGAAAGGACTTACCTAGAAAGACCACAGACTCATAGTTCTCCAGCATCACATCCCTGTACAAGGCCTTCTGAGCAGGCTCCAGGCTGACCCACTCCTTCTCAGTGAAGTACACAGCCACATCCTCAAAAGTCACCAATTCCTGAAACAACAAGTTTCTGTTCTCCCAGTCTTGGGACTTGGTAGCAGTCAAAACTATCAATGAGAGGCCTTCAAAGGGCACCTACAATGATAGGCTTTTAGTACTGAGTCCCTAGTGCACCTGAGTGGTCTAATGTGTGAAATTTGTAAAGTGTGGCGGAAGAAGATACAATTAAAGGCAGACCACCAGAATCCAACATATTTTCCCAGTTAGAACAAATACATCTCCACTAGTAGCTTCCAAATATATGTGACTTCCAAACAGACTACTATATATAGAAACTGGTCTTGGGTCTAAACATGAAAAGTGCATCTATAAAAGGAGAACTAACATACACCTGGATATAGTTGTCACCTTAGCTCTAAGCCCCTCCCACACTGTAAAACATTTGGGTGATTATTTGAGCTTTCATATTACTGTTATTTCCCAATTCTTCTTTCCTCCTTCTTGTCTCCTTGACCACTACTACAGACACACAGCTCTCAGATCTGTCAGTTACTTCTCACTCCCACACAGCAGTAGAAGTTAGAGAAGTATAAGAAAATACTCTCACTTTGGACACTCTAGACAAAAACTGTTTATTCAAAGGGTACCATTAAGAGAATAAGAAATCAAGCAAGAAATTGGGAGAAGATATTTCAAAATACATATATCTAACAAAGGACTCATATCCATAATAAATAACTACAACTTGGAGGGGAAAAATACACAATGTAATTTTTTTAAATGGGAAAAATATCTCAACAGATTTCACATAGGAAGATACCTATGTATGCTATTAACATGAAGTGGTGCTCTGCTTCACTATTTACTGGGGAAAAAGAAATTTTAAAACCCTGAGAATAAATAACAAGTGTTGGCAAGGATGTGGAGCAAGTGGAATTTTCATATACTACTAGTTAAAGTAAAAATTCAAACTATCATTTCATAAAATTGCAGCAGCACCTTCTAAAACTAACCAAACATAATACCCTGCAATCTAGCAATGACTCCTAAAGATATACCCAACAGACACGGGGACAAGTGTCCATCCACCAAAAGGCATATCAAGAGTATTCAGTGAAAAACTGGATACAAAGTATCCATCCACTGTAGAATGACTAAATAAAATATGGTAATCATATAATGGAAAACTATTCGGTAGTGAAAAAGAACAAACTGCTGCTATGTGCAACAATGCAGGTGAAGTTCACAGTCATATTGTTGGGCAAAAGGAGGCAGATACAAAAGAGTACATGTGAATTATTCCATTAATATGAAGTTCAAGAACAAATTAATCTATAATGATCAAATTTGGGGAGACTGCTTGGGTGGCACATGAAGGAGACTTTTAAGATACTAGTACTTTCTGTCTTAATGGGAGTGATGCTCAAACAGGTGTATAGATCTGAAAAGTGAACTACACTGAACTATAATTCAGATTTGTGCTATAAATGTTATACCTTCATGAAAAAGGAAATTTAGATAGTTTTATATATGCATATATAAAATATTATGCTATATATATTTATACTTCTATAATGAATGTGTAATTTATATAAACCTATTTTCATATATGCATGTATACTTTTATGTATTATTCATAAATATTTATGCATATTCACATAGGAATATGTGCAGGAGCAGAGAAAACCCAGCTCACCTGGGGTCTAGCTGTTACGAACATTGCTGTCATCATCAGACCTCTTTTACTCCTGTTGTGAGGAAAAGTAAAAGTTCCAGGAGCTGAAAGTAAAGAAAAGCCTTTGAGACAGTAACCCTACTGACCGAAGTCCATACAAACATCTGACCCATCCTGCTCTGAGGCTATGTGAACTATTACTCATTAGTTGTTGCCTTGCGTAAGTGGCAAAGAGAGTTAAGATATCAGGTATATAGGGAAATGTAGAAAGGGAACAAAAATTATCCCCCGTTACCAGAAAAGACATCAGAAAGAAGTCAGAAAAGGAAACCAGGGTGGACCGTGGACAGAACGCCACGGGCTGAAAATAAAGCTGGGGTTCTAGGGGAGAGCCCAAGAAATCCATAAAACTCCAGGTGGCCATAGCACTGGTTTTCCCCTGGCATTACTTAAGAAATTAGGACAGGGCAGTTTTATTACACTAAATAAAAGTCAGAATAGAATTTGAAAAAACAATTGAGTAAAAGTGAAGGGGATGTAATGAGAAGGCCATAAAGGATGTGAAGAGAACTGAGAAATGGTTGCTCCCCGCCATTGCCTTCCATAGGAAACTCTACGCCCCACCTTCCCCATAGATCAGGTACTTGTCAATAGCACCCGTCGTGATTGTTACACTGAATATTCATATCAGACAACACGAATCCAAAGCTCCACATTTTCCAATTTGCGGACTAAGTAGCCCCACCCTGCTGTGCTGGAGGGGGAGCTGGGGAGAACCCTTTCAGTGCTCTCAAAACTGACTGCTGAGAACAGTAATAAGCTTCCCAACTGGGTTTACACCCGCCCTGGCAAATACAGTGAATAAGCTGATCACGATCCAATTTCCCAGAACCACCTGAAAAGGAAGAAAGTGTTATTCCACACAGCATAGGGAGGGGGTCTCTCCAGTGGGGTCAAGAGGTGACTGGAGCCGTGGAGGGGCAAGCTCTCCTGTTGGCAGCAGTCCTGGAGCAAAGTCAACATTTTTTGAGGACCTTGGTGTCAACGCTAGAATTTGTATCAATACTCAAATCTAAATAGACCGCAGGTTGTCCTGGAGACCAGAAACCAGAGCGCTGGAGCTCATGGCCTGCCCCCCCCCCATAGGCCAGAGTCCCCCGGGGTCAGGAGGAGAAGCAGCAGCAGCAGCAGCAGCAACAGGGGCGCCTGCTCCCCCAGGGCCCCTTGATTCCTTCTCAGGCCGAGCCAGAACCTCTCACCGTGGGTTCTAGGCAGCCTCTGCAGCTTTGCAGCAGAGGTTTTGGTTTTGGGCACTAAATGGCGACCCTCGCAAACCAAAGGCTCACACGTTAACGGTAACAAAGGCTACGCAGGAAGTGCGTCATCACGCAGCTGGCAAGCCCACACCCTCCCTGAAATTCTCTCTAGCAATGTCGGAGGACTTCACATCTCTGTGGTTCCTCCCTTTAGTTCCTGCTAGACAGCCTCTGGGGATAAGGCAGGCAGGCTGGGAGGGTTTCCAGTCTTGCACCTGGTTGCGAGACGAGGTTAGTCCAAGTGATGGACACGAGGAGGGGACGGGGTCTAAGAGGGGGGCCGTCATGTCATGGGAAAGCGGGTGAAGCTGGGCTGGTGAGCAGTGGAACATGCACGGGCCTGTTTCCTGCCCTGACGGGCCCAGCCCCTCTTCGGTGGATTTCCCAACTGCTGTTGTAGGCCTGAAAGAGCACAGAAGGCCCTGGTGGAAACCTGGCTGGGGTCGGGACCTCAGGAGAGAGGAGCCTCAGAAGCGTTTGCTGAGTGAGTGAAGGTGGTGGAATAGAGTAGCAAAGTCATTGTACACCCAGAAGACTGTCGAGATATCAAAATGATGGTGCATGTCGGTTCTGCAAAGGAAGAACGACCACGAGTGCGTGAGGGAGAGTCAGAAGCAACGAGTCCTGGCCCAAGCAGAAGCCTGCACACAGTCCTGTATATCTTGCTTACACTGTCATTTCTTAGGCTGTCAGTTCAGCTTCACTTGTGCATCACTGGCGGGCGTCCTCCTGTTGTTTTGTGTCTATCCAGGCCACTGTGATGGCCCACATGGGGCTCGAAGTTTACAACCCTTTTTTATTTCACACTCATGCTCAGCCACTGTTTCCTACTAAACAACCACAGGCTGAGAAGGCTGAATAGAGAGAAATATCCAGCCCTCAGCCATACCCTTCTGACACCAGCACTCCCCTAGGATCCACGAGTCCCTTGTAGAGAACCCGAGTCACATCTTTTCAAGATAATTTTATCTCAAGTCCTCAGTGGTCTGTATAACCCAGGACCTTTATAGGGGCATCTGATGACCTCCAAAAGATCTTTAAATATGGGAGAGCAGGGGTAGGAGGAGTCTTCATAAGATACACAGTGGGTAGGTATGCCAAGGCAAATTCAAGGGAACCCAACCACAGTGGTTAGCATGTTAATCATTTTAAACTTTTTTTTTTTTTTTTTTTTTTTTTTTTTATAGAGGCATGTTTTTATTTATTTATTATATTTGTTTGTTTGTTTTGTTTATACATGCGCTGGGTACAGTCAGAGGCGCGGGAGGGTGAGAGAATTCACCAGAGCCAGAGTGGGGAGCAGAGCAGGCAGAGGGACTGAAGTACACTGCTGAGGGGAGCAGCGGGTGGCAGGAGAGGTCTGCGCACCATGTGGGATCCTCCTCCGGTGGCCGGGGAGCAGCCGGGGATCGAACCGGCGCCGCAGAGGCCGCAGGCAGCTTCGCAACCCAGCGCTCAACCGCTGCGCCACCGGGGAGGCCCCATGTTAATCATTTTAGCAATTCAGCAATTTAAGTTCAGCAAAACATCACCGTCCCTAACATTTAATGCAATATTAAATATTACTGATTTGGGGTGTTCAGTAATAACCTGTATGTTTAAGTGTTGTATAATAACCTGTAAGTGTAAGAATTTCTACCAAGCATAAGGGTATACATATTTACCTTCTTAGCATGTTTTACGAATTCTTACTCATCTAGTTGCTTTAAATATAACCCAAATGAGCATAAGTTTTGCTATTCAGAACCTGCCTGCTTTCTATAACCGTGAAACTACCCCATTATCTGCTAGTCATAGACCTGCTGCACTTCAAAGCTCTCGGACCCTGAAACTCCCACCTTGCTGCTGACATCACCTAGACTTGTGAACCTCCTTTCTAATCCTTCTCCCCTCTGCGAATTCCCTTGCCTTCTTCCCCTGCTGGGTGGTCTCCTTCTGTAAGGCACTTGCCCCCCTCTTGTGCTCAATATAACTAAGTAGCAAATAATAGAAAACCCAAATTTAACTCATCTAGCAAAGATGTTGTTTCATACAGCTGAAAAGTCAAGAAATAAGTCTGTTTCAGATAACACTTGGTCTAGTGGCTCAAATGATGTCACCAAAACTCCTTTCTCTCTGTCTTTGTTGACATTGGTGTCAGCCTGAGTTGCCACATGTTAGCATGAGGGAGTGCTAGACTCTCAGTTTCAATAGAAGAAAATGTTGCCAATCCCTCACACCCTGCTCTTTCTTAGCATCTCTTCTTGGGATTCCCTCTGTTCAATACCCCAAAAACTGACTTGGTGGTAGATGAGATTCCACTCTGTGACCTTGGATTTTGCTGAACTCTCTCTGGGGGCAGGACTGTCCAATAGAACTATCTGCAATAATGAGAATGTTCTATATCTACACTATCCAATATGGTGGTCAGCTGTCACATGTGGCTATTGTGTGCTTGAAACCTGGCCAGCATGACTGAGAAAGTAAATTTTTTAATTTAATTTTAATTGCTCTATCTACATGTAGCCAGTGGCTACTGTATTAGATAATATAACTCTAGAGGATTTAATTCATTTCTTCTTGTACTCTCAGGGACTTCATTCATTTCTTCCCAGGGCTTTATAGACCTTGTTTGTTTGATGACTCTCAGATATACAACTCCAGCAATAATTAACCCAGAGTTCTGGCCCATGTATACAACTACATACTCAAAATGTTTTCTTGCACATTTCCCATATGTCTCTAATGTAAATTGAAAATAGTCTCAGATTTCCTTCTTCCACATACTCCCACCTTAATCTCATTCAATTCCAGTAAATGACACCTGTCCAACTCAGTGGCTCAAGGCAGAGACCAGAAATTTACCCATGATTGCTTCTTGTTCATTATCCTTTGCATTCAGTTCAATATCAGATCACTTATTTAATTGCCCAAATCTTAAATCTACCCTGTCTCTATTTCCATTACCACCATCATCTCCATCATGGGCCACTAACAGTCTCCAACATGACATCACCTTTCACTTTTGTCCTTTACAAACCATTTTCTATTTTGTAGCCAGAGATTATCTTAAAATATGGATCAAGCTTGTTCTTCTTCCACTGAATACCCTTCATTGGCTTTTCACTTTGGTAGAACTCAATGGTCTGGTCCACCTATCTCTATAAGCCCAACTTTTCCCACACTTACCTTGACCATTATGCCAAATATATCTCCCCAACTTTGGGGGTTCTTGAACATGCCACACTATTCACACATCAGGGAATCTGAATAGCTGTTCTCTCTGCCTGCTATCTGTGCCCTTCTTGATGCAAGTGATCCTGTCTCACTTGTGATTCTTAGTTTTAATGTTACCTTTAAGGCTAGGCATAAAAAGGGCCCCTCCTCATTAGTCTCTCTCTGTACCCTGTTTATTTCCTGTTCATTTTTAATGCTTTTTTATAAAAATTTATTTATGCATCCAAGATCTGGGGTACAGGCCAGGGGGGTGAGAGGATTCACCAGAGACAGAGTGGGGAACAGAACAGGCAGATTGACCAAAGTACACTGCTGAGGGGAGCAGCGGGCGAGACAGGAGAGGTCTGCTGCACCATGTGGGTTGCTCCCTGGCCGGCTGGGGATTGAACTAGTGCTGCAGAGGCTGTGGATTGCTTCATAGAGCAGTGCTTAACCCCTTGTGCCATCAGGGAGGTCCATTTCTAATGCTTTTTTTTTACTGGATTTTTAAATGTTCTAGGGAGCAAATCTGATGTATTGTTACATATAGTGCTTTGCACATAAGCAGATGCTCAATATTATTTGCCTAACAAATAGGCAAATACCTAATCCCCGAAATACCTTTTCATGTCCCTTATTTCTCTTTCCTTGTTCCATATAATAGAAGACAAAATTTTCACTGATTAGAGGTTACCCTAGCTAGATTATGCTAAGCCAAGTTCACCTTACTAGGCCTTAGTATTCAGCAATCAGGGACTCTAGAGCTATTAATATGTCTGTAATTTTCAGGAAGTAAAGGTTTAAGCCAAGTTAGCCTCCAGCTTCGCTTCCTTGTTCCCTAGTTAACAATTATATGAGCTTGCTGGGTATATTTAAAGTGGAATGTGTAAAAAGTAACAGGGAAAACTGCAGTCAGAAAAATAGCTCTGAAAGTAGAGTCTGAAAGGGATATTTTACATCTGTTTTGGCCATCAGCATTTCTCTCCCCTAATTAGGGCCTTTGGTTCTCTAACCCTTTAAGATGACTAATTCTGGGCCTCCCCAGTGGCGCAGCAGTTGAGCGCTGGGCTGCGAAGCTGCCCGCAGCCTCTGCAGGGCCAGTTCAATCCCCAGCCGCCAGCTGCTTCCCTCAGCAGTGTATTTCGTCGGTCTGCCTGTTCTGTTCCCCGCTCTGGTTCTGGTGAATTCTCTCACCCTCCCACTCTTCTGACTGTACCCAGTGCTTGTATAAATAAATAAATAAATCTTAAAAAAAAAAAAAAGATGACTAATTCTGTTCTCTACTAGCCTGTATTTCTTCATAATTTGTATTAACAGCCTACCTGACTTTTTAATAATATTAATGTTTTATAGACTCCTGATTTCAAGTACAGTTAATTTTTTATTTCTTCCCTTTCCTCTTATTTGTGGTGTAGAATTTGTGTTCCTAGCTCGTGTTTTATCTTTGATCATATATTGAAAAAGGGCATTTGTAATTCTGATGCCAAGATACTAAATTATATTTCAACTGCCAACTGGCTGAGGCTACCCAACAGAGCATTAATGCTCATTCTCCCTCCCTTGGTGATGGCTTCTCTGCTTACTTTGGGATGTGGGCTGTCATGAGAATAGACTGGGAGAGGATTTAGGATAGTGTGTAATGACAGGGGTTGTAGTTATACACTTTTTTAAAAAAATAAAATCCCAGGGCCTCCCCGGTGGCGCAGCGGTTGAGTGCTGGGTTGCGAAGCTGCCCGCAGCCTCTGCAGCGCCGGTTCAATCCCCGGCTGCTCCCCGGCCACTGGAGGAGGGTCCCACATGGCGCGCAGACCTCTCCTGCCACCCGCTGCTCCCCCCAGCAGTGTACTTCGGTCCTTCTGCCTGCTCTGCTCCCCGCTCTGACTCTGGTGAATTCTCTCACCCTCCCACGCTTCTGACTGTACCCAGTGCTTGCATAAATAAATAAAAAATAAATAAATAAATCTTTAAAAAAATAAATAAATAAAATAAAATCCCAAATTTGATTTACATTTTCCCATTCCCAGGCTGCTATCTAGTAGTGCAAGAGTAATCAGGGTTCCCAAATTGCACAACCCAGATTACCTTCCACTGATTTCCTTAAGTTAACTTTGGTAACATCAAAGAAAGCCACACGTTCTGAAAGAGAAAAAGGCCTGCATTTGGCAATTAACTACAGTCTCATCTGTGTCAAGTAAGGTTTCCAGTGAGGTAGACTTATGAATAGTATTAATAAATACTTGTGTGTACATATACAGTCATGTGTCACTTAACAACTGGGATACATGCTGAGAAGTGTGTCATTCAGCAATTTTGTCATTGTGTGAATGTCATAGAGTACATTTATGCAAACCTAGATGGTATAGCCTTCTACACACCTAGTTTATATGGTATAGCTAAGTGGGACCACCATTGTATTATATATGTGGTCCATTTTTGACCAAAAAATTGTTAGGCAATACATGACTGGCTAGCTATATAGAAAGACTATATCCGGAAAGATACACAACATGTAACAATGATACACAACTCCCTCCTCTAGGAGGACTGGAATACAGGAGTGACAAGGACATTTAGTTTTCACTGAACATATTTTTTGAACTAATTAATTTCTTTTATCATGAACATGTTAGATATCTAGTCAATAATAAATAAGTTTCAAAATTTGAAAAACATAAAAGATATGCAGTGTTGGTCCTCGAAGAGCCATTGATCTGGAGTCAATATTAACAGTAAAGAGACTATTAGGAAAACATAAGACGGGACATAATTAAATACCTACTTGTGCAGTACCAACTGCAAGTAGAAGAAGTAACTTCTGTTCAGTTGAAGGAATTGGGTCTCAGATGAGGAAGGGAAACTTTTAGCCCAGGGAAATTTGAATAAATATGGACAGAAGTAAAAATGTACACAAATAAACAGTAGACTCTGGAGTTAGATAAGCCTGAGTCTAATCTCAATTCTATAACTCACAAGTAAACTTGAATGAGTTTTTTTAAACTTTTCAACCTTGGATTTCTCCTGTGTAAATGAGATGAGCACCTACCTTAATTGAATTATTAAGAAAAAATCAAAAAGTATATAAAGTGATTACCATGGTATCTAAGTGTAGGTGCTCAACTAAATATTGCCTAGTATGAACATGGCTGAACAGAGGGGCCAGTCTCACTAAAATTCAGGATCTCTTCAGGAGAAGGGTAAGATAACACTATTATAGGTCCAGCAAATTGTGGACAAGTCATTTCTCAATATCTTCAGTAGCATAAGAATTGTAAGTATCACCATTATGTATTCTTCAGTGTTCAAGAAGGTGAGAGGTTTGATAGTTGTAGGGTTTCTCTCTAGCATGGCGTCTCTGGTGCTTAATCAAAACAGAATTCTGACTGAAGGCCTTCCCACAGTCATTACATTTATAGGGTCTTTCCCCCGTATGAATTCTCTGATGTCGGATAAGGTGTGCCTTGCAAATGAAGCTTTTTCCACAGTCAGTACATTCATGAGGTTTCTCCCCAGTGTGGACTCTCTGGTGCTGTGCAAGATCTGAGTTCCACATGAAGCCTTTTCCACAGTCTTTACATTCATAAGGCTTCTCCCCTGTGTGGATTCTTTGATGTCGAAGAAGGGCTGGGTTCCGAGTAAAACTTTTCCCACATTCCTTACAAGTATAGGGTTTCTCCCCAGTGTGGATTCGCTGATGTTGTGTAAGGCTGGTGTTCTGACTAAAGCCCTTCCCACATTCCTTACACTCAAACGGTTTCTCTCCAGTATGTATTCTCTGGTGCCGAATCAGGTTTGACTTCCAGACGAAGGCTTTAGCACATTCTTGACAAACATAGGGTTTTACTCCAGTGTGAATTCTCCGGTGTGCAATGCATTGTGATCTAAAACTAAAAGTCTTCCCACATTCCTTACACCCATAGACTTTCTCTCCATTATGAATTCTCTGATGTTGATCAAAGTCTTCATTTTGATCAAAACACTCACCACATTCTTCACATATATAGAATACCTGCTCACTTATCATCTTCTGATGTATAACAAGGCAGGAATTAATGTCAGTATTCTCTGAACTCTCTTCTACTAAGATCATCTCATCTTTGACAATCACTTCTATAATATCATTTGCAGTGTTCTTCACATTTTCCCCACTGTGGTAGTCAGGCCATCTCCCTACTCTGCATTTCTCTGCATCACATATTTTTCCAAACCAGAATCCCTGGGAGCCACACCACTGGGGTCCACTTGATAGGACCATGTGATCCTTCGCCTCCTCAAAAATCTCCTCCTTCAGAATAGATTCTTCTTTCTCACTCTTTAACATACTGTCTGAAAGAAGAAACCAGAGTTGCAAAGGTCATCATTACATACAACCAAGTGACTAAGGTCACCAAGTGGTATTAATATGTATGTACATTTCTCTTCAACTGACACTTCTGTATCTCAGTAGCCCTATCCTAACTGAAAATGGAAATATGGGGCTAATACTCAGAAAGCAACCAAAAGCAAAAGACAGAAACTAGACAGACAGTCCCTGGTGGCTACAATTCCCAGCACCAGATCAAGCACAGGGTTACCGGGGTGGGGGGAGGTGGGGACAAGTAGAGATGTCTTTAGTAAAGAGTTCAATTGAATTTAAGGGAGATAAGTTGAAATTCCTTCTAGGCAGTCCAGTTTATAAAACAAGATCAAGCCAAGAGGCAGAGCAGAGGACATGTTTAGAAATAAAAATTCTCTTGTGGAATACTTGGGGTACCTGAGCTTGGGGAGGCAGTAAGAAGAATCTTCCACATACTTTCAAACTAAAAGTAAATGTAGTCTCATCAATCCAATGACCGGGTCCGCCATGAAAAGTGCTTCTCCAAATAACATCAAGCAGTATTGGCAGACTCTCTCTTCTTGTTCTCACAGTGTCTTATTCATACCTGTTATAGCATTATATTTTGCTGTAATTATATGTTTATATATAATATCCCATTAGACTGTGAGCTCTTTAGGGATAGAGTCTGTATGTTACATGTGTTTTGATACTAACAACTAACACAATAAGTAAAAAACAGTGTTTACTTTTAAAATAATAGTTGACCATAGCAGTCAGCAGTTTGAGCCTGAGACCCAGGACTCAACCACATGTAATTGGTTGAATTTGTCCAAATGAAATTGTAATTTTAGAGTTGACATGTCTACTTCATTAATTGGCTGATATGGGGATTTTTAGAGAGTCTTTTTATTTAGAATATAAATGGAAACATGGATTTTTAACATTTTACCAAGGAAGGACAGTGGAAAATATGTGATTGGGAGGAGAGCATTCACTTCCCTCTCGCTTACCAGTACAAATTAGGCTTGGACACTCTCCTTGCAGTTTCAGGTTCAATGGTTCTACCTGCTTAAGATGGGAGATCCCAGTAGACTTTAAAAATGGATTTCCTGTCAGAGTCAAGATATAAATAAAGCTTCTCAGTCAGAGTAGTGGAATTCATTAGGAAAAGAGTAAAGATGGTAGTAGTAAGGGGAGATGAAGGTGAATGGAAAAATTGGTAACATAAAGGACTGAAACTCAAGGGGCATAAGATTATGATAGGAAACAGAGGTGCAGGGAAGTTGCTATTCCATCAGTTCCCCAAAATATAAAAACATCATTATCAAATGGCAAGAAAAAAAAAGATAAGCCTGTCTGTTTTGTTCCCTACTCTGTCTCTGGTGGATCCTCTCACCCCCTGATTCTCTGGCTGGTACCCCAGCTCTTGTATGCATAAATAAATACATCTTTTAAAAAAAAAAAAGAAACTATGAAAATGGAGAAGCTGAGGGCATAATTCAAGTTCCCTGTGCCCACTAAAAAGCCCCTATGGGAATAAGGTAGAATGAGGTCAGGGAGGTATGAGGTCTAGTGACACAGTTATCACTAGAAAATTAGGAGCAGGAAAGCCCCATGTTGGTTATAAAGGAATGTCGGTGTTTTCCACACCAGAAATCCCTGCAGAATAGGGACTATTTTGTTTAGGGTTATTGAGACTTCTTGATTGTAATGGTAAAGGTGGTCATGATGTAACAACGGGCAGTCAGAATCTTCTGCTGGAAGACTATACATACACCAGAAAAGCAGAAAGGGTACTGCAGCTCAGAGAATAAACAGAGAAGTCAGGGAGTAAAGATAAATGTGGTCATGACAAGAACAGTGGAAATGGGGAAGAAGCAAAACAGGTGAATGAAGATGGCACAGAGGAGCCAGGGTGAATAAAACAAAGACTGACGAAGATGGAAAAGTATGGGAATACAGAGGAATAAAAGGAACCCTACTGGTGTCCACAGCTCTAGGTGAAGGGAATACACACCTAATACAATTTAAAGATAAAGACAAGGGAACTGACCAGATGACCGCATACGTGTCCTCACTCACCTGAGGAGACACCCCTCCGGCCCTCTCCATCCAGAGCTCCCTGAGGAGCTGAGCAGCTGGGTGCTTCCCCTCGCTCCAGCTGGGAAATCAGAGCCGGTTTGGGAAATGGAAATGCTGCTTGAGGGGAAGGAAATGGGACAGGCAGGTGAGTGTGGTGACATGGAGCAGCCCCAGGGCTCCTCCCAGGCCCAGTCTTCAGGGACAGAAAAGGAAAGAAGGGGAAAAACTAAGGAGAATGAGAAAAGAAGTCTGGGGAGAAGGCAGGACACGCAGGGGAGAGGGGCTGGCAGGCTTACAGAGGTCAGGAAGTAGAGTAGGAGGTGCTCAGTAACAGCTAGAGTGAACAAATGGATGATTTCACTCAGCGTGAGGAATCACGCTTTCTTGCTCCTCAGAGTTCTAGAGCTCCAACATCTGCATGGGATGCGAAGGTGCGTGGTGCTGAGCGGGGTCTCCCAAACTGAGAGAGGGAGCTGAGAGCTCAGTGGGGTGCCAGGAATCCACTCTCTTCCCACTGAACCCACAGCACAGGGGTTAGGAAGTGGCAGCTCTCCCTGGGCCAAGGAAGTCCTATGTGAGGCCTGAATTCATACCAGCACTTCCCACTTTCCAGTTACTTTGGATCATTTAACTTGGATCATGAAGAATCCAAGAGCCTGAAGTTGCCACTCAGTTGAGGATTAGCAAAGACTCCTGAGCCTCTGAGGAAGAGGCAAAGTCCAAACGGAAAGGCCCTTACCCAGGGAAGCCAGAGCCCCATAATTCTCCAGCATCACGTCCGTGTATAGGGTCCTCTGAGCAGGGTCCAGGCTTGTCCATTCATTCTCAGAGAAGTAGATGGCCACGTCCTCAAAGGTCACTGATTCCTGAAATGACATGTATTTAAATCCGCTAGGACAGGGCCTCCCCGTTGGCGCAGTGGGTTGAGTGCCCCGTTGTGAGGCTGTCCACAGCCTCTGCAGCTCGGGTTCAATTCCTGGCCGACCAGGGAGAAACCCACATGGCGCGGCAGACCTCTCCTGCCGCCCGCTGCTCCCCTCAGCAGTGTGCTTCGGTCCTTCTGCCTGTTCTGCTCCCTGTTCTGTCTCTGGTGAATTCTCACTGTCCGGCGCCTCTGACCTGTACCCCAGTTCTTATATAAATAAATAAATCTTAAAAAATAAAAAGAAGCTTAATACCCCCCTTACAGCAGTATATCCTTTAAAAATAAATAGATAGATAGATAGATAGATAGATAGATAGATAGATAGATAGATAGATAGATAGATAGATAGATAGATGCCCTAGGACAATCCCAGGACCCAGGCCTGAACAGCCCGGGGAATTGAGAGAGATACCTGTTGAGTTTCTAGATTCTGCATGTCTAAGGGAACTTAGCAGATTTTTGCTCCCTGTTGCTCAAGTGTCTTCATTTTTCTTCAGACATCCTCTCAACTTTTTTCATTAGTCTCTTCAAGTTTTCCCTTTTCACCCCGATAGCCAAACCAACTATCTGGACTCCAGGTGCCAGTCCACAATGTGTCCTCCTTCAGAGGTCACCAACCCCTGGTAAAGAGCAACTATCATCTGTTGGGCCTGTGCCAGGCACTTTACATGTATTACTTTGTGTACGCGTCACAGCCCACGAGGAGAGTATTAGGTTTGTTCTATAGAAGGGAAAAACAAGGCTTAGAGATATTCTTCCCGGCGGAGTTACAGAACTGAGCCAAAACTCAGGCCGGCTGGACCCTGGCTCTCGCCTGCTATGCCTCTGTTCTCAACCTGCCCCAGGGACACCCCTGTGAACGACTCTTTGTCTTCTCTGCCTCCTGGTCACCAAGGAGGCAGCCAAGGGCTCTTCAGGAACTCAGTGCAGCTCTCCAGGCTGTCTTCAACAGGCCACATTCCAGCTCTGACTTCACTCCCTGCACACCCCCCACCCCAGCACTCTCTAAAACGCCCCTACTTTCCTCCCAACCTCCAGTCTTAAAGTCCCTCTTCCTCACTCTCTGGAAGCCTGGGCTCCTGCATCTTTTCTTCCCTTTCTCTCTCACCATCTTCCTCAAAAAACACAAACACATCAACACTTCTCACAATTCCCAAGCAACGCCCCATTCAGAATCTGTCTCTTCTGTGGCGGGTCCCTGTCAGGGGCAGTTCTAGCCCCATCAAGTCCCCGCAGTGACTATCCACATCAGGGTCATTGGCTCCCACAGGCTCACCTTTGCCGACCTAAACACAGTCCAAACGGCCGCCCCCGCCCCCCCCGCCCCACCCCGCCCCGCCCCACAGCACCGTTCAGAGACCCAGCTGCCTGACCGGCCTCACGCACCACCAGCCTCCTCTACCCTTCCAGGAACCCAAACTCCTTGCCAGGATCTGTGCCATTGCACCTGCAGCGCCCCTTGCTTGAAGATCCAGTTCCTTCCTCCAGCGCAAACTTCATGTTCATCTCAAGACCCACCTCAAACATGACCACTTCTGTAAAATCTGTCATAACATTTCTGGACAGTGGTCGCCGAGCAAAGCGCTCTGGGGGACGGGACATCGGCCCCAACACTTAGGCTCACGCCTATGCAGCTGCCCGCACAAGTCAGGGGTGTCCAATCCACTCTGCTCCCTGCCTGTTCCTACTGGGGTGGGGGTGTGGGGGATCCTGATCTCCGGTTGCCACACCACCCCCTCTCCGCCCTTTCTCTGGGCTCAGAGCCCGGGGTAGGGCGGAGCCCAGCCCCGCACTCACCGGGCGCGCCCCGGCCGCTCCCGACAGCAGCTCGAGGGCAGGGCTGAGGTGGGCCCCGTTTGTCAGGGCCGCGGCCGCCAGGGTCCGGGGCGCCCCGCCGGCAGGACAGCGTGCGCCGGGTCTGACCTGGGGCTGCCCGGGATCTGGGAGGAACCCGGACGGGCCTGACATCGCGGCCCTGCGCCCCAGACTCTCCAGGACAAGACCCAGACTCCACGTCCCGCCAGCGCAGTCAGTCACAAGTCCAGGTCCCCGCGCTCAGCGCCAGCCAGATTTCTGCACCGGAGAGGTGGAGGCTGCAGCTCTCGAGCCTCTCCGGCTTGTCTAGGACCGCGGAGGGCGCCGCGTCTCTGTGGTCCTCCATTCTCGCCCTGCAAAGCAGGAGGAGGGCCAAGCGGACCCGTCTCCCCTGTTACCCACCGCCCCCGGGTGCCGCTGCCTGGATGGGGATTGCCAGCTCCCGAGGTCCTCGTCCCACACACCAGAAACAATGACAACAAAAGAGAAGTGGATGACTACAACTTGAGTTGTGGAATACCCCTTGCAGAGGAGCCAGCTTTGTGGCGCGGGTAGGCAGTGGTGTAATCTGCCGTAATGTCCTGAGGACAGTGTCGCAGAAAGCCACATTCCTCATCAGAATATGGGAGTCAAATGAAATACGGTCTCATGACAACCTTGTGCAAGAGTTGGGGGAGGGAGTAGGAGATGGCCTTATAAAGCTTGTAAAGCTCCTGGCATTGCTGGTGTTCTGGAAGGATCAGAATGTGAACTGTCAAGTCTGATTAGCTGTTATGCAAACCTTTGCCTTATATGACCTTTCCTTATATAAATGTGAGCAGAATTGGCAGGGCACCATTATGGAGCCATTCTTCTACAATTCCACTTGCATATTGTTTATGTATAAAGAGTTCTCAGGAGCATAAGCCGCTACATAAGTCATTAGATACTCTAATTGTTTGGATAGAGGCTTCATCCACATGCATTCCATTTGTCTTAGTCAACAGTGGACAAGAGTAATCATAATTGTGACTCCCAGTAGTATAAGCAGGACTGGAGAATACACCATAGGCAGCTTCCTATCTAGAGCCAAGTCAGCCTAATATGTCACTAGCTCAGGTGAGGCAACACGTATATGGTAATGGCATATTTCACCAGCAAAAAATCCAGTGCAATACGGTTGTCCATTACCCCTCATGCTAGAGAATTTAGAACAAGTGGCCAGTGGAAAATGTACAAAGGAGCCCCACAATAACAGGATGAGGCTATGGGGAATCACATCAATGTTCAGTAAGTTAATCTTTCTCAGTTATTTCTTGCTGAGGATAGCCCCTTCTAGATTCAGTGGCTGCTGGGAGGATTCTAAGAAGTTTAATATCACTTTTTGGGCAGTGGTGGTAGTAGAAGCCTGATATAATTGGCTAGATATCCTATAGAAAAATGCTCAGAGATTAACAATCCTTCTGCCCTAACTTCCCAAAGTCTAAGGTATTCTATTTTTACCAACTGGGATTGTTTCTCACTTTCCACAACCACATGATTGTCATGACTAGTCTCTGCAACAATCACTTCAGCTCTTCCTCATTCCTCCCCATGTCTTACCCACATCATTTGTAGCATCCTAGAACATCTCCCACCCTGATAAATGAGTCATGCCAAGACCAGCTTAGGAGTTGTTACCCCATAACTCATGATCTTTTTTTTAAAATAAATTTTATTTTTAAATTCCCCATACAATTGCAACCCCCTTATTTTGACCCCAATCCCTCCCCTCCCAGCCCCCCACCCACCATAGAGTGTCTCTGGTTCATAGTTTTTTGTTGATTTTGATTTTCACTTTCTTATAGTTATTCTTTTTCCCGGTCCCTTATTTAAGTTTTCTAGATTCCTGCTATGAGTGAGACCATCCGGTATTTTTCCTTTTCTTTCTGGCTTATTTCGCTGAGCATGATCCCTTCCAGCGCCATCCATGTTGCTGCAAATTGCATGTGTTTATCTTTTTTGAATGCTGAGTAATATTCCATGGTGTATATGTACCACATCTTCTTGATCCAGTCATGTATTTTTGGGCATTTGGGCTGTTTCCAAAGCTTAGCTATTGTAAACAGTGCTGCTATAAACATAGGGGTGCAGGTGCTCTTTGGAATTGATGTTTCTGTGTCCTTTGGGTAAATACCTAGTGCCGGGGACCAGCCTCCAGCAAAATGTTGTGTCAGGGGTTCCTGAAAGGATGAGACAGCGTTGGCAAAAATGAAAGGGCTGAGGGGAAGGGGATGAAGTAGAATGAGGAGACACTGACACTTGGTGAGGTGCTAGTATCTTCTGCGGAGAGACTCAGCAGGTCTTTATTTATTTATTTTTAGTAAGCAAAAAAAAATACATTGTCATGTGTAAAGCAGAAACAATTAGTGTATTTTATTTCCATGGACTACTGGCTCCTACGGGTCCCAGTTAGATGGTAGCCTTCAAGGTTAATAGATAAAAAAAACCATACCTAACACTAAAACTTATTATTTTAGCTAGACAATTATCTAAGACAGTGGATAGCCGCCAGTACACCCCTATCAGCTAAAGCCTAAGCATCAAAAGACTATTTTATTCACATGGCCTTCAGTCAGAGACCAGCTGCTACTCAGCTATCAGAACTTTTTCTACCTACAAACTTTTTAACTCAAATAGCTTCATTTAAAAACTTTCCCAAGAAACTTCAAGAGAAAACAAAAAGAAGGACCTACTATAATTGTTGTATTGTAATGCTTGTCAGGCATGCTCAATAAGTTGTCTCCCATTGTCAAGTGGGCCAAATTGTTTAATAATTAGTTTCTAACAGATAATTTTCCATGCTGTTTATTTGCAGTATACTGATGCATATAATATAGTGCCTAACGTATTTTTTGGGGGGAAATATTTTTCTTTTTATGACCAAGAACAAAAAGTGAAGGGATGTTAAATCTTCCGCCCCATGGTGTGAGGCATAAGGAATCTTCGGCCCCAAGGTGTGAGGCCCTTTGAGCTTCGCTGCTTGCCAGTGTCTTATCTGGCTGGGGCAACAAGGCCTCCTGCAGCAGCAACCTAGGAGTGGAATTACTGGATCATATGGAAGCTCTATGTTTAGTAGGTCCAGAAATCTCCACACAGCTCTCCATAGTGGTTGGACCAGTTTGCACTCCCACCAACAGTGCAGGAGAGTTCCTTTTTCTCCACACCCTCGCCAACATTTGTTGTTGCTAGTTTTTTTTAATATGTGCCATTCTCACTGGTGTAAGATGGTATCTCATGGTAGTTTTGATTTGCATTTCCCTGATGACAAGTGATGCTGAACATTTTTTCATATGCCTGTTGGCCATTTGCATTTCCTCTTCAGAGAAGTTTCTTTTTAGCTCTTCTACCCATTTTTTGACAGGATTGTTTTCTTTGTTGTTGTTGAGTCTCATCAGCTCTTTGCAGATTTTTGTGATCAGTCCTTTATCATTAGTGTTGTGTGCAAAAATGTTCTCCCAGTCGGTGGGGTTTCTCTTTGTTTTGGTTATTGTCTCTTTTGCTGTGCAGATGCTCACTCATGATCTTTTTATAATCATTTCCTATAATTTCTCAAATTCCTCCAGACTCTGGAACTCAATCTCACAGACATACTTCTGGCTGTTTATTTTGCTCTGGTTGCTCAAAATGAGGCTGGATTTAATTAAGCTTTTCTCTTCTCATTCTTACTATACCTCCCTATGCTCCCTATGCTCCCTATGCTCCCTGTCCTCTATGGGGAATTGCTTCTGTTCCTGTTCTATCAACTATCTAAAGATACTTGCAGTGTGAGGAACACCAATTGCTGTCCAGAAGAAGTTCTGAGAGAAAGCTGGTATTCTCCTTCTCCTCCTCTTTTGCACCTTTTGCCTACCTCCTCTGCCATCTTAAGTTTTGTTTTTTGGTTGAAACATGTTATGGCTACACAGTGAGTCCACCCATTCTTTCTTTTCTCTTAGCTTTGACATCTTACCCCAGTTCTCTCTCACTGGTAAAATGGGACATCATGCAAGCTGAAAATGTGACACTTGAGCAGTGTCACATAACTCATGATCTTTTTATAATCATTTCCTATAATTGCTCAAATTCCTCCCCAAGAAGGCTAATATATAATTGAGTGCAAGATCTATTGTAATAGGAAGTCAGGAAAGTATTGCTAAAGACTCCCCTATGTACTGTATCCTGAACAGTTGGGTAATGTTTAAATTGCATAGCCTTAAAAAGAAAAAAAATTGGTATTTCTTTGTAGTATTGTCTGGCTTCTATAAAATGAAGAACCTGGAAGTCTGGCTGGAAACAAATTGAAAGAACTAAGAACTGTCTGGAATGAGACTATCTTTTACCTTGAATGGTTTTGCAAGTTATAGCATAAATGGTTAAAAATCCCCTATGTGTAGACATTTATGAAACTAAGGCTTGATCAGGATCTGTGCAAAATTTGCCATGTTTTTGTTATAACACCCACCAAACAGCCTGCCATAGTTGGTAATCAAATTTAAAAGAACCTGGGAGATGCCCAAAAACTGCTTACACATCATTGTAACACAGATGAAAAAGCTCATATTCATTCAATCAATAAATTTACCTGCCACTTCAAAAGGTGCCAGCGCTCAGCTGTAGTAATGGAGGTGGTGGTTCCAGGAGTCAGGGCTTTTCTCAGTCCTCAGCAGGTTCTGGGATCCTCAATTAGTGTCACAAGTAAGGGTGATTGGGATTTTGCTCCTCCCATTTCTCTTCAGGCCTGGGCTGCCCTTTCCATCTTAAGATAAGCACAAGAAAACTTTGTTGTCAGCCTGCAGTCTCCTATTGAGTCACTTGGAAGCAAGTTTCTAAGACCAGGTCCTGGAGGCAGCATACAAGATGACTTGTTGGAATCCAGGAAAAACAGCCTTTCAGGTTGAAAATGAGACTACCTTGAACCTAGAGGTCCTCTGAGACTACATCAACCAACTCTACCTCTTAAGATAAGGAATTTCTTTATTGCCTAACAATGTATGGAAAAGTGCCAACATAAATCAGTCAACTACGATATGACTGAGTTAAAGGATAAAAATCCTGCCATGTTTCTTAAAAAGACTGACTGAGACATTCTGGGAATCTGGTAACAGAGATCTCGATTCCAATGAAGGCAAACCTTGCTAGCAAGGCATTTGCTCAGGTGGCTCAGGCCAACTTCAGAAACTACAGAGAGATTTCCAGACTGCTGTTAGTCCTGGTCAGTGAACTTTTTGAAGTATTTAACAAAGTGATCTAGCCTACATGAATCAGAAGAGGCAACAGAAAGGTCTCTGTGGTTGCTGTAGAGATGGAAGGGCCAAAGTCACAAAGGGGTCTGGGCTTAGAAACTTCCTTCCGGGCCTCCCCTAGTGGCGCAGGCTGTTGAGAGCAGCGCTGTGAAGCTGCCAGCAGCCTCTGCAGAGCCGGTTAGATCCCGGCCCAGCCGGCGAAAGTCCCACAGACTGAAAGTCTCACAGGCGGCGCTGCTCCCCTCGGCAGTGTGTTTCGTCCGTCTGCCTGTTCTGCTCCCCGCTCTGGCTCTGGTGAATTCTCTCACCCTCCCACACTTCTGACTGTACCCAGTGTTTGTATAAATAAATAAATTAATTTAAAAAAAAAAAAAAGGTTTTAAATAAATAAATAAATAAAAGAACCTGCCCTTTAAAAAAAAAAAAAAAGAAAGAAAGAAAGAAACTTGCTTCCAAGCGACTCAATGGGAGACAGCTGGCTGACAACAAAGTTTTCTTGGACAAAAATCAGTGTGCTTACCGAGAGAAGGCGGGGCATTGGAAAGGGAGGAGCAAAATCCCAATCGCCCTTACTTGTGACACTAATTGAGGATCCCAGAGCCTGCTGAGTACTGAGAAAAGACCTGACTCTGGAACCACCACCCCCATTACTACAGCTGAGCGCTGGCAACTTTTGAAGTGGCAGGTAAATTTATTGATTTACTTTTAGATACGGGAGCCACTTACCTGGCTTTAGTTTTGTTTTTTGGCTCAGTGACTACCACCAGATGCACTATAATGGGGGAAGATGTTAAAAGAAAGTTCACTCAGCCCTTACCCTTAGAATTGGATGATACAATTTATGCCACGCCTTTTTATGTGTCCCTGAATGTCCCATTCCTTTGCTATACTTTCTAGGTTTGCGGCATCTATTACTTGGTGGCCCAGACAATAAACTGTTGGGTCAGGTGGACACTTGTTAACAGTAATGACTCCCTTAATCACACTTGGGGAGAGTGGTTAGCTCTTCCATTCTTCCGGTCAGGAAGCTACCGGTTTGTTCAAGATCCGAGGGCTGTTAATTAAAGTTGTTTCCATACATCCAATGGTTCCTTACCAAAATGTAGGTTCCTAACCCTACTTTACTGGCCCAAATTTGCTTGTTTCTTTATTTAGATATAAAGATACTTTTTTTTTGTATCCCATTAGCTCAAAAATATTTCTAAAAAATGTCCCTGGACCACTTTAGTCAGGCTCTTGAGAACTCATCAAGACTAAAATGAGTTGAGACACTGAGCAGAAAGCAAGGGGTCTAGGTTTATTGTAAATGCTAGAGCAAGAGACAAGAGTTCCAAAGAGACCCCCTTCAAATAAAGGCTCCCCTTCTAGGATAGGCTTGGGATTATATAGGGTTTAGGACTTCAGGGTCCGTTGCACTGAAGCTATAGGTCTTGTTTTGGGTCTTCAACTTTTCTTCCCATCTGCCAACGAACTGTAATCCAGCTGTAAACCAAACAATAAGATGGTTTTGTAACAGGGTGGTCCCCAGGAAAGAGGGAGGTTCCCTGCCCCACCCAAGGGAGGATGGAGCTGAGCAGGGAGAGGAGAAGCTGCAGAAGAGACTGAGGAAGGAAGCAGGATGGAGCCAGGAGACCTGAGGAGGCTCATGGCGCCTTGAGACACGTGAAGAAACTGCGCTTGTCTTTTGGTCATGGACTAGATGACACAGATGTGGGTGAAACCCATGGGGAGGTGACAGTGGCAGCTTTTATCTTGATGTTGATTTTGCTCTTTTCCTTCTGGGCTTGTCTGGTTGTTTCTAACCCTTTTCTGTCGGTCCCCACTGGAAGATGCTTTAGACTTGTTGCAGGCTTTGGGGCCTTGCTCTGGGCCAATCCCTTATGGGATTGGACTTTTACCCACGAGGGGACGGGTAACTTTGGGTGCTTGATTTAGAAACTAGACTCTTTGCCTTTCCTGTACTGTTTACTAATTGTACTGATGTTCCTTTTCATTAAAATCTCATATGTTTTGTGTTGATGCGGCGGATGGCAGAACCCATTTAGAATAGGCAGGTTTGCGGAGTTTGGGCTGCCCCTCTCCCTGTCCTATAACAGTTTGATATTAACCTAGAGACTGCCACAAAGGTAGCTGGGTCCCTGAGTTCCTGAAAATCACTGAATATGGTGTAACTGGGTAGTTTGAAAAATTGAGAGGTGGAAAGTATAATGGGTTAGGTGTCTACAAGCTCATTTGTTCCAGCATGGCTGGGGTCCTGTCCCAGTGAGTTGGTGACAGAGATGAGATAAGAATCCAGGACTGTCATTGAAGCCCTGCATTGACTTCAGTTGCCACCTAGTATGTGTGATGCAGACTAGGAGTAACATAGCTAACCTGGGGCCAGGGTGTTCCGAACAACTACAATGGAGGGCTTTCTTGCTTTTCCTGGAAAAGAAGCCATAAATAAGTCAAGCCCTAAGTTCAAGATTATTTTATTTGAAATTATTATTTGAAACAATTTCTACCCTGCATTTCCATGTCAATGTCCTGCTGTTGACCTCCGGGGGTGTTTAGTGGGCAGTGACAGCCATTAGCGGAGCAGTCAATATTATTCAAAATAGGAACAAAAAGCAAACAAGACTAGGGACAGCCAGTGCATAGGGACTAGCGGCCGGCTGAGAGAAAGGCACTCCAGGGTCCACAGCATATAAGCGGACCCTCAAGTCGGTGCCTGGAGCTCAAAATCTGGATGATATAGGGCATAAGATGTGAGCTTGGATGGGAAGGACGCTCCTGCTGCGCTTACGTGAAGCGAACTCCCAGTGTTAGGGGGAATTGATGTCCTGAGCTAATCCCATACAGGCTTTGTGAACTCCACCCCCACCCCAGACTAAAGCCATGAAGACATTGGGAAAGACAAATCCCATCACCACCAAAGGGAAGGTGGCTGGGACCTGAGGGTGGAGTTAAGCAGCCAGGTTGGGTATAAAAACCAAACACGTGGGCCTTGGGGGTCTCTCGCTCGCTCGCTATCGCTCGCCTCCTGGCTTCACGGCTCCTGGCTCACGGCCAGCTCTGAGTGCCATTTGGGATTCCAGATTGGCGGATCGGGTAGGACGCATTTAAAACTTTGTTTCCCATTTTTCTCCCTGAGCTGTACATTTCCTCATTTCCCCTTCCCTTGTAAATAAACCTTTTATTAACCTTTCGCGTGTGCCTGCAGTAGAGCATTGATAAGTCCTTTCAAGGGCGCGGGTGAGGACCCACAGTCAGGCACCCCGTTTTGTATTGGGGTTGCCCTATAACACCAGGAGTGAGTCCAAGAGGTGGGAAGGGGAGGGCGGGGACAGCCCCTTCCGCATGGCCTCCCTGAGCCCCAGATCCACTCCCTTTCTGCCTGCGCCACCGGGGAACTGAGGGACACTAACAGCCCCCGCGCCAAAGCTGACGGAACCACGAAGAGTCGGTTTCCGCAAAGAGGACCGGCCGGCGCGACACCCTAGACACGCAGGCGCAGAAAGTGCGGGGCCGGAACTCGGTCCTCTCTAGCACTCCCGGAGGTCGCGTCCGCATATCGTTGGTCCTTCCAGGCCTCCCAACCCACCAGCCGCTGCACGGTGGCCTGCGGGGCTGCGGCGTGGCGCTTCCTGGGCACTTGCTCTCTGGATCGCCGTTGCCCTGCTTGTTGGGAGGTCTGGGGGGGCAACCGCCTGGATCGACTTCCTTGGGGCAGGCCAGCTCCACCAGAGGCTCCCCATCTATCTGATCCCTCAGCAGGCCCGGTGGGCTGGAATGCCTAGCATTAGTGGGGTTCAGTGCAGCGTGATGGGTCAAAGCCAAGAGTCCGCACTGAATCTGCCCAAGCCTGCACCCTGCAGGGGACTTTCTGCACTTCGGAGCTCTCTAGCCACAGCCATCAGAGCCAGAGAGTGGATATTTCTAGCTCCCGCCTGAGGGAGGTGCACCAGGCAAAGGAAATTCACTGGACAGGGTACTGTGAGGGGGAAATCAGCAACTGGTGCAGGGACACCAGGGCCTAGGGGTGAAAAGGTTCACCAGAGACGGAATAGAAAATAGAAAAGGCAGATTTATTGATTATCCTGATGGAGAAACGGGGTGAGAGGAAAGTGAGTGGTGAGGGAAGTTTGAAGAATTTTTGTACTCTGACCTTGTGGCCTTGAGATTTAGGACACAGGTCTGCGCTGGCTGCTGTTTACTAGTGTTAGAAATGGCCACCGGTCGCCTTTATGGCCCTTTTTCAATAACGACCATTTGATTCCTCTACCTGCCTAAGGTCTCAGGACCACCTTATCCATTTAAAACGTCCCATCCTTCTCTGCTGGGCAAGGAAGAGACTAAGTTTTAACCTATAAGCCCTAACCGAGAGCATGGGGAAATCATGAATGTCTGAAGAGACAAAGTCCTGTTTGCAGGTTGACTAGGAAGTTAAAGAGTAATGGATTTTTAGAGCTGTTTGAGTCTGAGCATCACCTTTCAACAAGAGCTGGACTATTGATACAGATGTCTTAGCTGGCAAGGATGTGGCCTGACACCTCGTGGAAGGTCTGCAGTCAATAGCCAATTCACCTCAGTGCCCCACGTCAGGGCAGCTGTTAGAGAAAGTCCCCACTACTCTCTGAGCTTCTATCTTGATTGTGAACTAGTGATTGGTATGAGGTTTCTGTCATCTCGGACATTTCATCCAAAATTCAGCCTCAATCTGCTCTTTGTTTTTAAGATTTATTTATTTATGCATACAAGAACTAGGGTACAGGCCAGAGGTGTGGAGGGTGAGAGGATTCACCAGAGGCAGAGTGGGGAACAGAACAGGCGGATCTACTGAAATACACTGCTGAGGGGAGCAGTGGGTGAGTCAGGAAAGGTCTGCCACGCCATGTGGGTACCTCCCTGGCTGGGGATTGAACTCATGCTGCAGTGGCTGCGGATAGCTTCATAGGTTGTGTCTTAACCCCTTGCCACCAGGTAGGCCCTCAATCTGCTCTTTTTGTAGAGAAGTGTATAGGTAAGCAAATTGGACCAGTGGCAGGCAAAAGGCTGAGAGACTGAAATCTGAGCCTCTGCTTGTAAAGTCCTCAGTCTGAGAGGCCGTGGGCCTCGTCTGGAGTCATTCCAGCTGGAGTTGGCAACCCTCTACTAGCTCTGCCTTCCCAGGCTTAAAGTCTGAGCATTGATGTCTCTTTCCTTCCAGCCAGAACACTGAAATCCCTGGCGGAGGGACATATTCTTCACTTGCCTTAGAAGCAACTTGGAGACCAAAGAGGAAGAAAGGACCAGAAGGCAGGGGAGCACCATGTGGCCTAGGGGAGGTGGCAGTAGAAGGACAGCTTTAGGATATGTGTGGACACAGATGGAGCACTAACCTGACCTAGGCACTCGTCTCTCTGCTTTGCATGTCCTATCTCTTTTCACCTCACAGTGACATCTGTTGAGGTGCTCTTCTTATTCCCCTTTCACAGATGAAGGAAAAGAGGTGATACCAAACGAAGTTTAATCACTAGCAGAGAACCAGGATGGGGTGGAGGAACAATTAGGAAAAGGGGTTTTTGGGTGGATGTGAAACTTAGTAAGTCCTTGGTGCATTCCTGCTGAATGAGCTTGCAAATTAATGAATAAAAAAATGCATAAGTAAGTAAAGGTGTAGGTAGTAAGCCATGGGGTGGCGATAGGGGTGGGATCAAGGAAGTCTGTAAGAGGTGCTGGAGCTGAGTCTGACAAGGTCATAGCAAAGCCTGAAACAGATGAGAGGACTGTAACCACAGCTGGACTCCCTCCTGGCCCTGCCTCCCCTCCCACATGACCAGGCTTTAGCAAGTGCTAAATCCAGGGAACATTTTGCTTCTACTGACTGTGGCTTCCACAGCTATTTACTGTAATTTGCACCTACAGGGCAAGGTCCAGGTGGATAGAACTTTCTGTCCCCAACTTGTCAAGACCGCCTGAAAGTTCTGCTGTCGCACAAGGACAGTGTGACCAGAGCTCAACCGGGAAGAACACAGCCATGGTTCTCTGGACTACGGTGCTGGGAGCTCTGCTGCTGGCCATTGTGGGGTACCTGTGCCTGGTGGGGCTGCTCCGGCAACGCAGACCCCAGGAGCCCCCTCTGGACAAAGGTTCCGTGCCCTGGCTGGGCCATGCTATGACTTTCCGGAAGAATATGTTTGAATTCCTGAAGGACATGAAAACCAAGCATGGGGACATATTCACGGTGCAACTAGGGGGTCAGTACTTCACTTTTGTCATGGACCCTCTCTCCTATGGCCCCATCCTCAAGGATGCACAGAGGAAACTAGACTTTACTGAGTATGCGAAAAAACTGGTGATGCAAGTATTTGGGTACCAATCAAACGAGGGAGACCACCAGATGTTACACTTGGCCAGCACCAAGTACCTGATGGGGAATGGTTTGGAGGAGCTCAACCAAGTTATGCTGGACAGCCTGTCCTTGGTTATACTGGGGCCCAAGGGCCAGAGCCTGGAGGCCGGTTGCTGGCATGAAGATGACCTCTTTCACTTCTCCTACAAGATCTTGTTCGAGGCCGGTTACCTGGCCTTGTTTGGCCACACAAAGAACAAGGAGCAAGACCTGCTACACGCAGACATTTTATTTAAACAGTTCCGCAAGTTTGACCGCCTATTCCCCAGGTTTGTCTACTCTCTGCTGGGACCCCTTGAGTGGCGAGAGATAGGCCGTCTCCAGCGTTTCTTCCACAAGAAGCTCTCTGTGGAAGAAGGCCTGCAGAAGGACAGCATAAGCGGCTGGATAGCCCACATGCTTCAGTACCTGAAGGAGCAGGGAGTAGCCTCAGCCATGCAGGACAAGTTCAACTTTATGATACTCTGGGCCTCCCAGGGAAACACAGGACCTGCTTCTTTCTGGGCCCTCATTTTCCTCCTGAAGCATCCAGAAGCCATGCAAGCTGTGAGGGAGGAGGCCACCCGGGTCCTGGGGGAGAAGAGGAAGTCCTTTGACATTGATGTGAGTGTCTTGCGCCAGCTCCCAGTGCTGGACAGCGTGATGGAGGAGACGCTGAGGCTGGGAGCTGCACCCACGCTTTACAGGGTGGTGCACGGTGACCAGATGCTAAAGATGGCCAGCGGAAAGGAATACCTGCTCCGCTCTGGAGACATAGTGACCCTCTTCCCTTACCTCTCAGTGCACATGGACCCTGACATCCACCCTGATCCCACTGCCTTCAAGTACGACCGCTTCCTCAACCCCAATGGCACCCGAAAAGTGGATTTTTACAAGGCAGGCAAGAAGATCCACCACTATACCATGCCGTGGGGCTCCGGTGTATCCATCTGCCCTGGGAGGTTCTTGGCCCTCAGTGAGATGAAGCTCTTTATCCTGCTCATGGTCACCCACTTTGACCTGGAGCTGGTGGATTCTGACACACCTGTGCCACCCGTGGACCCCTACCGCTGGGGCTTTGGCACTGCACAGCCCAGTCATGATGTGCGCTTCCGCTACCGCCTGCGGCTCAATGAGTGAGCTCTGCCCAGGTAGTCACGGAGCCTGAGCAGAGGGGCTCCTATGGGGTCTACCTCCCCACCCTCTTCTGAAGCTTCAGGCCTCCCTCTCTGCCCCCACCCCTGCCCTCTCTGCCCCCACCCCTGCCTTGGCTCTGTGGCACTTCCTATTCCCTACCTCCCCTATTCCCACCTGGCTTTCTGACCCTCCTGGCCACTTCACAGGCTTATCGTTCTCTCTAGAAAGCACCATCTTTTCCATGCATTTGCATTTGCACCTCCTCTCCCAGGAAGTCCGGTGGAAGGGGAAAATCTTGTGGGAAACTCAGTTTGGAACATAATGCCGGCCTTGACAATTCCTGTTTACTATGAGTAACTCTTTCGCATCTTGCAAATGTCTGCTTCCACCCTCCCACCCACTGTATTTTTTTCTTTAACACTCAGCAGTGTCAAGCAGTAGCAGTGAGACAAGCTGCAAGTGTAATTTTCATTTCCTAGTTGATATATCTATAAAGAAGTAAAAACAGGGCCTCCCAGGTGGCGCAGCGGTTGAGCACTGGCCTGCGAAGCTGTCGGCTGCCTCTGCAGTGCCAGTTTGATCCCCGGCCACAGGTCGAGGGTCCCACATGGCGCGCAGACCTCTCCTGCCGCCGGCTGCTCCCCTCAGCAGTGTACTTGGTCAGTCTGCCTGTTCTGCTCTCCACTCTGTCTCTGGTGAATTCTCTCACCCTCCCGCGCTTCTGACTGTACCCAGTGCATGTATAAATAAATAAATCTTTAAAAAAAAAAATGTGGTTCCTTTTCCCATCCCACTGCCATTTCTGTAGCTTACACCTTGGCTCTTTTCTCCACACCCAGCCTACAGGGCCCTCCGATCACCTTAGTGCTGCAGGAGGCCTTGTAGCCCCAGCCAGATAAACTACTGGCAAGCAGTGAAGTCAAAGGGCCTCACACCGTGGGGCCGAAGATTCCTTGTGCCTCACACCGTGGGGCTGAAGATCTAACATCCCTTCACTTTTTGTTCTTGGTCATAAAAGGAGAAAAATTTCCCAAAAGGTACATCAGGCACTACATTATATACATCAATATACAGTAAATAAACGGCATGGAAAATTATCTCTTAAAAACTAATTATTAAACAATTTGGCCCACTTGACAATTGGAAATGGTTTATTAAACATGCCTGACAAGCATTACAATACAACTATTATTGTAAGTTCTTTTTTGCCTTCCCTTGCAGTTTCTTGGGAAAGTTTTTAAATGAAACTATTTGAGTTAAGAAGTTTCTAGGTAGAGAAAGTTCTGATAGCTGAGTAGCAGCCGGCCCCTGGTGTGAAGGCCATGAGAATAAAAAAAGTTCTTTCTTTGCTTAAGCTTTAGCTGATGGGAATGTTCTGGTGACTATCAATTGTGTTAGGTTATTGTTTAGCTGAAACAATGAATTTTAGTGTAAGACTTAGTTTTTTATTGCCTTCTTGCTGAGAGCACAAAAAAGAGATGCGCTAATTGTTTCTGCTTTGTTTCTATGAACTTGATAATGTAATCTCAATGCTTGCAAAAACGTATAAATAAAAAATCTGCTGAGCCTTTCGGGCAGAAGATACTAACACCTCACCAAGTGTCGGTGTCTTCTCATTCCCTTCCCCCCAGTCCCTAAGTTTCAGATCATTCGTATTCGTGAGGCCGTCTCATCCTTTCAGGAGCCCTGACACGACATTTTGCCGGAGGCTGGTCCCCGGCACCTTAGTGCTAGCGAGTTTTTCTAAAGTGCTTCTGGTTGTCATATTTTTACTTTTCTGGCTCCTCCTCATCTCCACACACTTGACATTTAAGTCTTGCTACAGCTGGTCCTCAAACTTTCAGAGTGCAATTTGACATTGCCAGTTTTCTCCAATGTGAACTGTCCAAAAAGTACAGCCGAGTGTGGGCTACTCCGGGAAGCCCACCCATTCCATCTTCTGGACAGAAATGGCCTCCACCCCAGGGGGCTCCCCCAACCCCATCAGTAAACTAGCCCATCTGTTCTGTGTTGTAGCTTCCTATGTCCTAGCTTCCTAGGGCTTGATATCTTAGGCCTTCAATTCTCTAAATTGTAAATTAAATTATAGAAACCTGACTTCCAGTCAGCTAATTTACTTCATGTCCTCAAGTCCTTTCCTCCCCCTCCCTCGCCTCACTCAGCTTTCCAGCATGTGAAATAGAGTCAGTGGTGTGCACCATCACCGCAGGTGACTGGGAGCGGGACTGGGGGTAGCCCAGGAGTGTCAAGGTCAGCCCCCAATGTCAGCGGGAAAGGAGCCTGAGGCACATGCAGATCTATGCCCTCTGCCTGGGAATGCCTTCTGTCAGGGGCACCCTCCCTCCCCTGGCAGAGGCCTTGAGGCAGTAGGAAGACTGAGACACCCAAGCATGCATCTAGTCACTACCTGCCCTGACCCAGCAAGTCTTATCGGCGCCACTTTTTTTTTTTTTCCTTCCTAACCCTTTCCTCATCAAGACTTCAGAAAACAGCCCACTACATATGTCCTGAGGGAAGTTCATGATTACAAAGATCAGGCATGACATACCAATGGTAGAATTGAAGGCACCTAGGGAAGAAAAGCATTTTTTTCCACAGGGAGTAACTGCTGGGCAAGTTCACGCCATACTTCACAGGGCAGAGGGTAGGCAGTCCTGCCTGGTGGTCCTTCTTCCAGGTCAGCTCCAAGAACCATCTCTGTTGCCCCAGAGCCTGTGCGCTAAGAGAATTCTAAGGACTTTTCTGAGAACCTGGGGATGTTTGGGCAGTAAAGACAGGGAGCCTGGTTTCTGAACAGCCAGCAGGGACAAGGTTAGGCTCGGAAGCAAGGTCAAGCAGGCAAGGGCTCTGTCCTGACCAGGGCCGTGAGGGTCAGGACAGATCACCCCTTACCAGTGCCAGAGAAACTTCTAGTAAACAGCGCTGTGCTCGAGCCCTCTGTGGCACCTAAGACAGTGAGAGGGACCCATGGGTCACCCACAGCCAGCCCTTCCCATTCCCTATAGGCATGATCTTCTGGGCATTTTGTGTACACCTGGGTTTTTTTGCAAGGAACCCACACCCACATTTACACAGCTTGAAAAATATATCCGAGCGCATAGAAGATCCGTGGGCACATGTCCAGACCCACACATTCAAGTCAGATCCACATACACAGCTATACATACTGTGCAAAGTCCACACAAAACCACAGACACAGGCACCCTGATGTCACACACTTGCGTAAATCTGCCAGTGCTGGTGACCAGGCCTGCTACATGGCCCTAGCCTGGCATACTTTGCCCCATTCCATCTGAGCATCATGGGCATAAAGTTAGTGTTTCTTGGTATCTTTTCCTGTTGGAACAATTCGGGCCATAGCTTACGTGGATGGGACTAAGGTAACTTGTGGGGTAAGATTCCAGGAACTATTCAGCAATCAAAAAAGATAAACACATGCAGTTTGCAGCAACATGGATGGAGCTGGAAGGGATCATGCTCAGCGAAATATGTCAGAAAGAAAAAGAAAAATACGGATAGTCTCACTCGTAGCAGGAATTTAGAAAACCTAAATAAGGGGCCAGGAAAAAGACTAATTAATACAAAGTAAAAGTCAAAATCAACAAGCAACAATAAACCAGAGACACACTGGTTGGGGGGGGGTGGTGAGGGGCGGTGAGAGGAAGGACTAGGGTCAAAATAAGTGGGGGGTGCAATAGTATGGGGAATATAACCAAAATGAAAATGCATACATTGTGCAAAAATGAAAAAAGGTGTAAGAATTATATAAAATAAAATATTTAAAAAAAAAAAAAGATTCCAGGAGCTTTAAAGTAAGACATCACGGCCTCAAACCAATCATCAACTTCATATCCAGAGCTTCATTCCCCAGGAGATCAGGGAGCTCCTTCCTGACACTGGGGAGTGTGGGGTCTTGGGGAGAGGGGTAGGGCTGGGGAAGGCAGAGTGAAAAAGCCCTGAGGGCAACTCTGGCAACATCAGGATGGCCCTCCTCACCACAGAGGCTGTGACTAGACCATGTGGAGCTCAGAGGAAGGAAAAGAAGGCAGAGTGGGCAGAATGCTGGCTGCCTGCTCAGTTCTCTGTCCAGCCTCTCCCTCAAAAGCAAAATCATCAAGGGAGCACCCATGACATTCAGTGCGCTGGTTTAAGCATGAGGTGCAGATTTTACGGCAAGGTCCCAGCTCTCCTGGAGCTTACATTCACTCAACCTGTCCTTCCATCCACTGAACACTGCCTCCTGCCAGCTTCTGTGCTAGGTTTTATGGGAGAGATGTTGGCAAGATGAAGACAGCTTGTGCCAGGTGGTTCTGTGAGGCTGGAGAAAGCAGTGAGTACTTCAGGAGCTCAGGAAGGAGAGATGTCCAGTTGGACAAATGCTCCATGGGCAAAGATTTTTCAGAGGGTGTGTCAGTGGGCTGGGAGGATGCCAGCCACTGCAGACATGAAAGGGAAGCATCCAGGCAGAGCATATCAGTCAGAAATCCTTATAATGCAAGTAACAAAACATCATTATTGGTTCATTTAACTGTCAAGTTCAGGAGGAGCTCAGCCCGCCTTGATTCTGGGGTCCAACATTGCCTCCTGGCTCCTCCCACTCACTGGACTGTTATCTACTGAATTTCGGGTTAATAATCTTGGCTTCAGCTTCATGCGTCTGTTCTAGCATGTGCTAGTCACACTACTTTTCACAAGCTCAGCCTGGGTTACCTGCCCATCCCTGAATGCAGCACTGTGCAAGGATAACTGAAGTCCGATGCTCCCCCCAGCCTCCACCAAAGCACATGGCCAAGGGACCAAGCAGTAATTTCTCAGAACGAGTGGGATTCGACTACAAAGTAAGGGTGAGGGATGCCTGGCTACAGAGCGATACCCGCTACAAGAGGCAGCCAGCAAGAGCAAGCGGGGAGGTGGGGATGTGCAGAAGAAACCACGGGGTCTCTGGCATCCAGGAACTGAAAAGCGAGTTCAGTGGAGTGTAAGGGTGGAATGGGACCATGGGAAATCCCACCACTGAAGTTAAACCAAGATTTTGGACTTAATGGTGCAGGTCCCAGGGATCCCTGATGGCTCCTGAGAGAAGGCATGGCAGGCAGAAGGGGAAATATCCCCCGGGACCTCCCAGCATATGTATTTAGTCTGCCTCCCACCTGCAGATTCAAATATTTCTGGGCAGAACACATTTCGCCCCTCCTGCCTGCCAGATCCTGGAGCCATCATCGAGCCTGCAAATGTGGTCCCTAGACAGTGTATTCCCAGCTCAGATACAAGGAAGGAGAGCAGCTTGGGCTGCTCTGAGGGGCATGGGAGTGATGGGAGCACTCTGGCTGCTGGGTGCGGACTAGGTGATACCAGAGCAAAATAATAGGAAGCAGAGGTGAGTTGGGAAACCCTTGCAGCGATTCAGGCAAGAGAGTGTGGAGGCTTAATTTTACCCCGCCTCCCCCTTGTTGGGGGAGCTCCCTGCCTGCCTCTCCCCAAGTTCATGTATAGTGGTCATTTCTTCTTGGCCAGTGAGCATGCTGCTCTCGGAACAGCTGGGTTGTGGGGCGTGGGCAGGGCCAGATGTCCGCTGCCATCTGAGCACGGTGGCCAGAAGAGCCTTCAGGTACCAGCGGAAGCGGCGACTGGAGAAGGCGTAGAGGACAGGGGTGAAACAGCAGTGCAGGAAGGCAATGCTCTCGGTCACTTGCAGTGCATAGTCCAGGTGCTGGCTGACCTTGCAGTCCCCAAAGACTTGCAGGTCCAGCAGTGAGTGCAGAAACAAGGTGAGGTTGTATGGGAACCAGAGCACGAAGAAGGCCACCACGAGGGCGACCGTGATCCTCAGAGCCCGGCCCTGGCCTGGGGGCTTCAGCCTGATCAGGACACAGCCAATTCGGGAGTAGAAGAAGATCATGACAAAGAGTGGAAGGAGGAACCCCAGGAGGCTCTGCTGGCAGCGGAGGAAGAGCTTCCAGGTGGTCGCGTGCCCTCCAAAATCCGGATAACAGCTCCACACACCTGTGGGGTATTCGTGTGTCCGCACAAAGACCATGTCTGGGATGGAGACAACCAGGGCCACAGCCCACACCATGGCAGCAAGGAGCAGGCTCTTAGCCCGGGTCCTCAGCCTGTGGTGGGGCTGAGCGTGAACAATCTCCAGGTACTTGTCCCGGCTCATGCAGCTAATGAAGAAGATGCCACTGTAGAAGTTAATGGTGTAGAGGGTGCTTACCATCTTGCACAAGAAATTGCCAAAGACCCAATGCCAGGCTACAGAGGTGCCCCAGAAGGGCAGCGTCACCACAAACAGGAGGTTGGAGATGGCCAGGTTCATCAGGTAGACCTCAGTCATCCGCCTTCGAGGCACATAGCGGAGCAAGATGATGAGGAGAAGTAAGTTTCCGCCCAGGCCCAGCACGAAGATAAGGCTATAGAAGATGGGCAGGAATATTTTGCCGAAGGACAGCACCTCATCCTTCCTACAGATCATGAAGTCCAGCTCGTCCAGGTAGTACTCGTAGTCATAGAAGGAGCTGCTGTTCTCGGAACTTTCAACTTGGGTGGTGACTGGCAGAGGGGAGGTGGTGGCAGCCATGGTGGAGCTCTGCAGACCAGAGAGCAGGACGTGAGAGAAATACGAGGCAAGCGGGCATTTCCTACATCTCTCCAAATCCACTTTTGTGACTGATGTGGGGTGTCCAGTAGACTCTTCACCTGTAATCTAGTGAGTTTAGCACAAGCGTGGGGACCCCAACTTAATAGTTATGTCACCTTGGGTAGGTGACTTAACCTCAGGTGTCCCCCTAGTATTCACTTCTTTCATTATAGTCTCTCCTTTATTTTTCCCCCTCATCATTCAAAAAGACTGATAGTGCATTTGCAGTATCCCTTATTATTTATGTCTCTATACTCTTGCCTTATGTGCAGCTTACAATTATTCTCCTTTGGATGAAATCTTCTAGTGAATATTTTTTAAGTGAGATCTCATCTTTAGTAAGGCTCATTTTATCTATAAATACCAGGTGTGTCCACCCTGGCTTGGAGTTTCCAAAGTTGCTTTTGTTAGTTGTAAAATATTTTATTTATACATATCTAGTCACATATCAATATTTTCTTTTATGAATATTTAATTTTTTTAAAATGGCTTCCTTTTTTAAAGATTTATTTATACAAGCACTGGGTACAGTCAGAAGCATGGGAAGGTGGCTCTCACCAGAGCCAGAGCGGGAACAGAACAGGCAGACTGATGAAGTACACTGCTGAGGGGAGCAATGGGTGTCAGGAGAGGTCTGCGCGCCATGCGGGACCCTCGCTGGCAGCCAGGGATTGAACCGGTGCTGCAGAGGCTGTGGGCGGCTTCGCAACCCAGCGCTCAACCGCTGCGCCACCAGGGGAGGCCCAATATTTAATTTTTTTTTAATATTTTATCCAGTATTTCTAGGTTTGTAGCAGAGAGGAGTGATCTATCATGTTGATAGACTTAGAGCCTACTGAACCTCTCCATCCCTCAGTCTTCCTGTGTTTAAAATGATGATAACAATAGTGGGCTTCTTATGAGGCCTCAATGTGGTCATTCATGTAGAGCACATTAAGCTCTACAAAGAGTGCCCTGAACAAAGCAGGCATTTGATGAGCCCGTTATCTTCCCACCAGCCTCTTCTTTCCTGTATCTATTTTTTTTAAGATTTATTTATTTATGCATACAAGAACTGGGGTACAGGCCAGAGGTGTGGGCAGGGGTGAGAGGATTCACCAGAGAGAGAGTGGGGAACAGAACAGGCAGACTGACTGAAATACACTGCTGAGGGGAGCAGCGGGCGAGACAGGAGAGGTCTACAGCGCTGTGAGGGTTAGTTCCCTGGCTGGGGATCGAACATCTGCTGCAGTGGCTGTGGAGAGCTTCATAGGTTGTGTCTTAACCCCTTGCGCCACCAGGGAGGCTCCCTGTGTCTATTTAACTGAATGGCACCAACGACTACCCAGTCACCTGAGACTGACGTGGGCAACATCCCAGATTCTTCCTTCACTCCCCTCATTACCACCCTGAGTCTCTATCACCTTAATACCTCTTGTACATGCCATTTATCTCCAAGACCCCTAAAAAGTGTACATGACATTCTTTTAATAAAATTAAGACAAACAAAATCAAATAGACATACTTTAAAGGAGTGAAAGAAAAGGAGTGAGAAAGTAAGGGAATGACAAGCACAGGATTCAAGATGGAAGTTGCCTGCCTGGAGAAACCAGAGGCATGGGGTGAGGGCAGGTCACTGTCTATGGTCAAGTTCCTTTTGAGTCAGTGACCTCCCAGGTTTTAGTTGAACTATTAAAAAATAATTTATAGGGCCTCCCTGGTGACGCAAGGGGTTAAGCGTCAGCACTATGAAGCAATCCACAGCTACTACAGTACAAGCTGAATCCCTGGCCAGGGAGGTGACCCGCGTGGCACAGCAGACCTCTCCTGACTCACCCGCTGCCCCCCTCAGCAGTGTATTCAGTCAGTCTACCTGCTCTGCTCCTCTGTGTCTGGTGAATCTTCTCACCCCCCGCACCTCTGACCTGTACCCCAGTTCTTATATGCATAAATAAATAAATCTTAAAAAAAGTAATAATTCTTAAGACAGCCTCACATGCACTGGTGATGAGTCTGTTGTGAGCCAAGGATCATGCTTGGTTCTGTATTGTGTTCCAGAAGGAAAGAAGCTTTATGTTCAACACATTAGCTTGTTCACCGATAGGGAAGAGGGTTCAAGGAGGAGAGAGGAAGGGGAGAAAAAAGATTTCATGGCCCAAGTAGGCAATTACACACTTACACAATTATGCGGGACCTGCAGGCTGCTGATGACCATGGGCCACAAGCCCAATCAACTCCAACTTGTGCCTCGGCGTTTCATTCTTATTCAAGCAAGATTGTACTTTTAGTTCATTCAACTCTAGTTTGTATTTCCTCTGTGAATTAGTTATTATTTTATTTTATTTTCTTTATAGAGGCATGTTTTATTTATTTATTTGTTTGTTTATACATGCACTGGGTACAGTCAGAAGCGCGGGAGGGTGAGAGAATTCACCAGAGCCAGAGCGGGGAGCAGAGCAGGCAGAAGGACCGAAGTACACTGCTGAGGGGAGCAGCGGGCGGCAGGAGAGGTCTGCGCACCATGTGGGATCCTCCTCTGGTGGCCGGGGAGCAGCCGGGGATCGAACCTGCACCGCAGAGGCCACGGGCAGCTTCGCAACCCAGCGCTCAACCGTTGCGCCACCGGGGAGGCCCAAATTAGTTATTATTTTAATGGGTGGGAATCTCATTTTATAAGCAGTTTTATATGATAAGAATTCTAACTTTTTACGTGTATATTGCAAACATTTCCCCCTGTTCTTCCTGGTAGAAATTCTGTCTATTTTTTTCCCCCTAGGTAGAATTTTGAAAGTTGTTAACACAAACCCTCAGCTGACCTATATAGTAGCCATGACACTGTGATCTCACAAATAATGGAGATATTAGATGCTGCTGAGGCAGAACCTCTCCTGAGGGAGCCTGTGACTATCCCATTCCACAAGCTTCTGCCCCACCCTTGGGCTTCTTTCAAATGGCTTCTGGGCCAGATGTTGGGGAAAATCACACACACCCTGTCCCCACACCAGGAGCTCAGCCTGAGTGGTTTTCACTAGGACTGGGCTCTGTTTCTCAATAGCTTCAGGAACTTGACCCTGGGTCTTTCTTTCTGGTCCTCCATTCCCCTCTTGTGCTTCTGAGGTCCTCTATCCTTGAGGCCCACCCTGTCCTGGGCAGCGGTGACAACACTCCCAGCAAATGGTGGGTGTTGGGATAATGAGCTGCTGGAGTTGGGGTAAAGGAACATTCTACTGCTCTTTGTCCTCAGGGGTTGCCAGTAACTAAATGCCAGCTTTTCTGGGTGTCAATACCAACTTTGACCCTGACGTGGGTTCTCAAAAACCCTGGCTTTTGTTTTAACAAACAACCAAGTCTGACAAAATTGCTTTGACTGAAGTCCAAGATCAGGGTCAGCAGGCCCCAGGCTGGACTGGGGTAACTTTAGAGGGGGCCCTCTATCTCAAACATTGTATTTCTTTCCCTTTAGGGGTCTCTGGTCTTCCGATCTTTCCTCGTGGGAATCTTCCAGGTCCTCTCCTCCTCTGACCAACCAGCCCTTCCCAACACTTTCATCAATGACACTAACAGCAGTAGCAATAACTGGCACCCCCGTGTGTACCTTCATATCTGTGATGTGGTCTATAAGGCTAACCAGAAAGGAAGTGTTGGCCCTGCTGAGCCCAAGAGCAATGCCATTTGTCCATAATCACATAGATAGTCACCAGCTGAGCAGTATCTGAATCCAGGTCTTCAGACTCCAGGAGCCGTGCCTCGGTCTTATCTTATCCTTGGCTTCTGTTCTGACCCATTCGGCAGTTACTGAAAGGGAGCACCTGTGATTTGGGTTCAGAAGGCCTTAGTTGCCCAGGATATTGCCCTTATTTGGCTGGTCTAGCTTCAGTAGAATCCACCCTTAAAGCCCCCAAGGCTTCTTTAGAAATAGTCTCCCTTATGTAGGAAGAATCATGGCCTCCCAAGGATACCCATGTCTTACTCCCTGAAACCCATGGACATGTTGCCTTAAATATCAAAAGGGACCTCACAGATACAATTAAATGAGGATCTTGAGAAGGGGAGAATATCCAGAATTATCAGGTGGGCCCAACCCAGATAATCACAATGGTCCTTATAAGTGGGAGGCAGGAGTGTCCAAATTAGAGATGTGAAGGTGGAAGAGGGCCAGTGAAGCAGCCACAGGATGGTGGGTGCAGGCAGGCTCTGGAAGCTAGAGGAGGCCAGGGCAGATTCTCCCTTGAGCCTCCAGCACAGTCCTGCTGACCCAGTTTTAACTTCTGAGCCCTAGAGAACTCTAAGATAATAATACATTAGTGTTGTGTTTAAGCCACTGACTGTGATAATTTGATACCATGACAATAGGGAATATACTCCCTTTGCCCCAGAATCACACTGAAGGAGTGAGAGCACATTGCGTCCACCTCCTTGAACTTACAGGTGGGGAAACTGAAACTCAAAGAAGGGGAACAACTTGTGCAAAGCATATAGAATCAGTGGGTGCACTGAGCCACGAAGCCCCTGTTCCTGACTGCCCTTCAAGTCTCTGTTCTAAATGTCCCACTAGCCCTGTTCTGCTTTTCCTTGTTTTGTTTTTGCTTTTCCTTATTGCCTGAATTCATTTGGCTTATCCAGCAACACTCTAAGGAAAATGAATGGGAGGGTCAGTTATTTATAGCCCAGTATGAATTAACAGGTAGTAACATCCTGAGTGAAGTTCAGCGAGGGCCAAGCAGGGAATGCAGAGAACTACAGAGAGGCAGCTAGAACTTTAAGGAGGCTTTAAGGAGGAGATTTTAAGGAGGAGGGACAGCCAGGGCAAGGTCAGTCACGCTTCCCCTGCAGTGAACCAGGGGACAGAGGCAAACTGCGGCTTATCTCTGGGGCAATAGCATTGTCCTCTTGGCGACTTTCTGAGGCTGCTACGCTGGACTGGCTCCAGTTTTGACTTAGCAAGAATCGGTCCTGGAGGGTATTATTTCTTCCTGAGGATCCAGGGCTCCAGGGCTCGCCTCCCAAGATCTCTCAGGGGTGTGACAGTGGAGGCAGTGAGAAAGAGGAGGTTGATTTCTCCATCTAGACAGGAAGGCAGCCAGGGTAGTTGCTTCTTCTTTGAGTTGAACGCTCGCATATCATTTTCTTTTTTACTCCTCACCATTGTTCTGGGAAGCAATAATATGACAATCCCCATTTTCCATATGAGGAAACAGGCTTGGACAGGTAAAGTCCAAACACCCACCCGTGGCTCCAGATCAGCCAATGATGGGCCCAGAATTGGATGGCCCCAGCATACTGGGTAGAACTGGTGACCCCCAGGTCCTTTTTTCAACATGGACCACACATGGATCTGAAGGATGCGCTTCTGAGGGTGGGGACTTCTGGCCCCAGCAGTGAGTGGCAGAAAAGGTGCAAAGTCATTAACATGCTCCTGCGGATGTGTGAGACAGTGCTGCTCCCATTTGAGGCTTGGAGACATTCAACAAATGATCATGGAATAACCAATTTTCACTGAGTAGTGTTAAGTTGGTAGGTAACTGATCAAGGTGGGAATATTTACACTATGGCAAATGTTACGCATTGCAGCTTCCCCTCCCTCCTGCATCTACCTCTCGGGCATCGCTGAGAGTTGGTTGGTAAATTTTTGTTTGTTTGTTTCAATTCTAGTTTTCTCTGTTTTTCTCTTTTTTTAATTTATTTTTTACATCATTGTTTGTTTTTAGACAATGTTTGCTCCCCTCCTCGGGTGTAGTCCCCATAGAATTTCCTTCCCCAATGCACCCATGCACCATCACCTCAGTCCCCTGTGCTCCTCCCTCCCTCCCTCCCTCTGATGCCTCTCCCTCCTCCTTCCCTACAAGATTTCTCTGATTTATAATTGTCTGTTTTGGTTTTGTTGTATTTTGTATTGCTATTTTTTTTTACACTGATGTCTTACTTGGTTCCTCTATATTCTTGCTGTAAGTGAAAACATCTGATGGTGCTTTTTCCTTCTGACTTATTTCACTGAGCAAAATTTCTTCTAGCTCCATCCATGTTGCTGTGAATGGCATGAGTTTATCTTTTTTGATTGCTAAATAGCAATTCCACTCCTAGGGATCTACCCAAAGGACACGAAAACATTGATTCAAAAGACCACCTGTACCCCTGTGCTTAGTGCAGCACTATTTACAATAGGTAAAACCTGGAAACAACCCAAATGCCTAAAAAGAAATGACTGGATCAAGAAGATGTGGCATATATACACAATGGTTGTTAAACTTTTATCAGGATACCCCTGATCATGACCCTGTGGAACTTGACTAACACTGCCTGTCTCACTGTCTCCCTGTCTGTGTTTCCCACCACCTACTCTCTTCCACATCAATCCCACAGCACCCTGCTCCACTGCCAAGAGGGCAGGATTACATGCAGATCTTTCTTGGGTGACCACAGATGAGTGTGCTGCCCACAGTGAACAAATAAACATGACCAAACCTAAGCCCCAGAGGTGACACCAGCTATCAAAACCTAAAGCCACGGCTTCCCTGGTGGTGCAGGGATTAAAGTCACAGCATATCACCAGCCACTGCAGCATGAGTTCAATCCCCCCGGCCCTCCAGGGAACTGACCTACATGGCACAGCAGACCTCGCCTGTCTTGCCCGCTGCTCCCCTCAGCAGTGTATTTCAGCAGATCTGCCTGTTCTGCTCTCCACTCTGTCTTTGGTAAATCCTCTCACCCCCTGCACCTCGCGCCTACACCCCAGTTCTTCTATGCATAAATAAATCTTAAACTAAAGCCAAGGTCACTTCTAAGGGAAAATAATTTTGCTCGTCTCTTCACCACTTGAAAATCATATTCTTTAAAACGCAACCTAAACCCTCCCCCTCCCCAGAAGCCTGCCTGAGCTGCTGGTCTGGTGCAAGCCCTGCTCTGCCCTCCACCTCCAATTACTGAGGGAAGGCCACTCCTCAGCCTTTGTACCCAACTCCTGGAAGTAGAGTCACTTCTGAGGATCACTTGCCTCCTCCACCCCTAGAGATGGGATTTCCAGGGGTTGGAACTCACCAGCACAGAGACTCTTCACCAGTGATGTGGAATTCATCAGCACCATCATCTGTATGCCCCCTTTCTTTCTCATTTTCCTCTTGCCTGATTTTCTGCCGTCCACGCACTTGGACACAGTGGAGGCAACTCCCTGCTCTGAGAGTTATTTTCCAGCCTGGGCCAACTCCAAGTGGCCCCAGCCCATGACCACAAAGTATAACCAAACCAGAGTCCCCACTGTTTGCACTTGAGTCATGTTCCAGTGCTGCCTCCAGTCAGTTGTAGCCAAGTACCATGAGCTGTGATCCTGAGTTCACCCCCAGCTTCCCTTATAGGAGGCTCCCCAACTGCTCTGGAGTACTGGGGTGAGAATGGAGCAAAGCCTGAACTCCACTTGGCTCAGCTCGGCATGGTCCTCCCTCTACCTCTGACTGTGGCACTTTAATCCTGCAATCCTGGTCCAGCTATGGCTGGACCAGGGCTATGGATAACACCCTGGTTTTGGAGCACAAGGGGCATAAAATTTACTTGGAGGGGGGAACTGGTACAGAGTTGGGGGTCTCCATTCTCTTCTTCCTAGATTTGGGAGAACACCATATACTAAACTCTGCTATGTATACAGCCATAACCACTACTAAAACCAATAACACCCACCGCTTGCAATGCGCTTTCCATGGTCCAGGTCTGTTCTCAGAACTTCACATACATTATTCATTTCATCCTTGCAAATAACACCTTGAAGACATGACCATCATTATCTCTGTTTCACATATGAGGAAACTGAGTCAGAGAGAGGCTAAGGAACTCGCCCAAGGCCACATAGTTAACAAGTAGCAAAACTTGGATTTGAACCCAGGCCCAGTGTCTAAACTAGCTTATGAAAAGATAGGAGTGAAGAATGGGGTTAGAGAGGGAGTAGTGGCAGGAGACCAGGCCACTGATCAGGTCACCTGAATGGAAGACTGGCGTGTGTGTGTGTGTGTGTGTGTGTGTGTGTGTGTGTGTGTAGACGGGCAGGGAGGAGCTAGTGGTGCTTGAGGGGGAAACAAGAAAGGAAACAGAGGGTGGCCCCAAGAAGACAGGAAGAAAGAAGTCTAGGGTCCTGAAACAGTGTGCAGGAAGAGAAGTCATGAATGATCAAGCAGGGCAGAGGTCGGGCTCCACTTCACCGCTCAGTTCAGGATGCCCTTGGACTTAAACCTTCAGGCCCTGCCAGCCCCCAGACAGTCAGGCTTCCATTCTGAAGCCCTGGACTTCCATGAGCCTGTTTACTGACTCACAAAATACATACTACAGCAAAGGATTTTGTGAAGGTTAAATTTGGAGCAATCAACTAACATCTCGGAGCCTCAGTGGTGTCCTGGGGCAAGGGGCTTTATATATACTAACTTACGTATTTAATCCTCACATTTATTTAAGAGAAATTAAAAGCTGGCATTGGCTCCATTTCACAACTGAGGACACTGAGGCACAGAGAGGTTAGGGAACCGGCCAAAAATTACACAGCAAATGAGCAGTGGAATCAGTTTTACAAACCCTAAGTCCCCACTCTTAAAACACTCAGTTGCCTTGCCTCTCAAAGACAATAACAAGTCAACTGTGGCTCCCCTCCCCAAACTTTCAAATGTAATTTACTGCTCACAACAACTTATGGGACAAGCACTGTTGTTAATCCCACTTTACAAAGGAGGGATTGAGCCTCAGAAAAGGGAGACTGTGCCCCAGGCAGCAAGTGCACTATAGGAAGTCAGTCCCTACAGCTGCCTCCAGAGCCAGTTTCCCGCCCCTCTGTAGACTCACAGCACAGCCGCCCTCTGCCAGGTCCACCAGGGAGGCAGCGCCTTTGGATCCATGTGCTGTAGAAAACAATAGCGCCCAGTCCTGATATTTACATGGGGCCCGGTACTTCCGAGGCTCATTTATATCCCAGTCCTTTCAAGTCCCCCTGGCTGCCTTTTGAAAAGGTAAGCAGGTGTTGTGGAACCAAGCTTAGCTGAGGTTTCTCCATTTTGTACATCCTCCACCTTGGTATGTTAGTCCTTGTCCAGCCGCATTCCGGAAATAGTTTCAGCAGTCACAACCCTCACTTCACTTGGTGACGAAAAAGCAGACCACCCCAGCCGCCAATGAGGCAGTCCTGTCCATAAATGGGACAGCATCTCTAACCGTCCAATCAGTTTGAAACTGTAACCGCGCACGCCAAAATGCCTCTGTAGTAGCCAATGAGTAATTGCCAGCTTCTTTCAAAATTCGCGCCACTCGTGACCCTATAAGATACCCCAGCTTCCTCTGTTCGAGGCTCTCGACCTCTGCCGTGCATCGGTGCATGTCGAGGGCCTGGTCTCAAGCCCGTAATAAACTCCTTTGTGCCCTTGCATAGGTTGTCTGTGTCCTTGGGGGCTGCACTGGTCGACTTGGGCACAACAGTGTCACCTCTCCAGGGAGCCCAGGGCCACACCAGAGGAGGCAGAGCTAACCCTGGGACCCTGACCACTGCATCCCAGATCATTGTAGTCTCTCTTTACTTTTTTTAACTCTACTTTTTTTTTTTTTAAGATTTATTTATTTATTTATACAAGCACTGGGTACAATCAGAAGTACGGGAGGGTGAGAGAATTCACCAGAGCCAGAGTGGAGAGAAGAACAGGCAGACTGACGAAGCACACTGCTGAGGGGAGCAGCGGGCGGCAGGAGAGGTCTGCACGCCGCGTGGGACCCTTGCCTGGTGGCCGGGAATCGAACTAGCGCTCCAGAGGCTGCGGGCAGCTTCACAACCCAGCGCTCAACCGCTGCGCCACCAGGGAGGCCCTCCTTTTTTTTTAAAAAAAAAAAAAAAAGATTTATTTATTTATGCATACAAGCGCTGGGGTAGAGGCCAGAGATGCGGGGCGTGAGAGGACTCACCAGAGACAGAGCGGGGAACAGAACAGGCAGACTGACTGAAATACACTGCTGAGGGGAGCAGCGGGGCGAGACAGGAGAGGTCTGCTTCACCATGTGGGTTGCTCCCTGGCCGGCCGGGGATCGAACTCATGCTGCAGAGGCCTCGGATTGTTTCATAGTGCGGTGCTTAACCTCTTGCGCCACCAGGGAGGCCCCTAACTCTACTTTTATCCTGATTCCAAAAGTAATACATGTTCAATGCAAAATGTAGGATTTGAGGAAAAATACAGGAGACTTCCTCACCCGCCCCAGGATTGCCCTTGGGAATGTTCTGGTGCGTCTTGTTTTCATGCCAGGCTCCTGGGGTGCTGCGTTAGCTTCCCCAGGTCTGGCTGGAGGAAAGTGACCTTGACCAGTCCCCAGCAGGGCAGGGGTTCCCCCCGCAGCCTCCTCCTCCTCCCTGGGATACTTGTGCCCCTATGGGCCCCACATTATTCGATGTTTCCTGACTCTTATCTGCAAGTGGGTGGTGTTTGTGATGTTGATAAACTCTCAAGAGCAATCCCTCTGCCCCAAGCTTATTTCAGTTAATAAAAACTAAGCACTTTTAGGATCCAACTCTTCAAGGAGCTGCTGCCACAAAAGAAGCTGTGACTTTCCGTATTTCCTCCAAATCCTTCTTGTTTTTTTTCCTTTTTGCCTCTCATTGGTGCCTGAAAGTTCACCACGAGAGCACCTTACATTTATATTTCAGCATTATGCTGGGTTTAAAAGGCAACACCCCCACTATCCCCACTGCCTCCAGGGAGGGTGGTAAGATCACACAGAATAACATGGAAGAAAAGACAAAATACAACATGGCCCACTTAAGGCTAGGAAGCTCTGGGCAAATTACTTAACCTCTCTGAGCCTCAGTTTTTTTCACCTATAAAATATCTCCCTTGGGGCCTCCCTGGTGGCGCAAGGGATTAAGACGCAACCTATGAAGCTATCCGCGGCCTCTGCAGCAGTTCAATCCTGGCCAGGGAGAAACCCACATGGTGAGCAGACCTCTCCTGACTAGACCGCTGCTCCTCTCAGCAGGGTATTTCAGTCAGTCTGCCTGTTCTGTTCCCCACTCTCTCTCTGGTGAAATCCTCTCACTCCCCACACCAGTTCTTGTATGTATAAATAAATAAATCTTTAAAAAAATAAAATAAAATATCACCCTTGTGGCATTTTTAGAACAGCTAAATGAGTGCCCAGGATATAGCTATAAAATCCTTCCCACGCCCTAAAATGACAACAGGCTCAGACGAATAAGAGCGTATCCTTGGACTGTTCGGGGCAGAAGAGCTGGAGGGTTGGGGGTGGGTGTGATAACAAGAGACAGAGTCACACCAAGAAGGTGTGGATGTCTGCGAAGAACATGGAGCAGGGGAACATCAGCCCCAGGAGGGCGGTCCTTGGAGACCATCTCATCTGTCTCCCTCACGGGACATCTGGGGAAACGGAGGAAATGCCTGAGGGCAACCAACCAGGTCTGAGATCATCTCTCAGGGATTTTCAGAACCCACTGAAACAGATTCTCAGAGCCAGCATGACAATGGGAAGTAGCCAGGGGCTACCTGCTTCCCAGGGCAACTGCTCCAGCAGTTCCCCTAGAGAGAAAGCTCTTCGTATCTCCTGCTCCCCACACCTGTTGCCACTCTCCAGCCCCTGGATCTGGTCTCTGGGACCCCTGGGCAGGGCCCACCCCAACCCAAGTGTGGTCAGAACCTACCGGAGCCAGACCTCCTGGCCTGGGGATGTGCACCCTGAGCCCAGGAGGAGAGCAACAGTGCCTGGTCCTTCTTCCTCAGGAAAGAGCAGAGGGAGTGTGTTTTTTCTTATAAGCTCTGCCCCTGTCTGGACAGCAGCCTCCACACATCCGGCTCTAAGGCTGGAACAAAGCCCACCATCTAGGCAGTCCCAGCCCCACTTCAGCTGCTGACAAAATGAGTCAAACTGTAATGACAGCTTTCTCATAAATCAGTAGCTCCAAAAACCAGTCTCATTTCTTTCAAAACATGTCTCTCCAATCACACCTCTTTGGATGGAGTCCCCTGCAGCTGGACCTGGGCAAAAACAGGCCCAATCCAACCTGTGTTTTTGCTTTCTCTGTCCCCTATCTAGACAGCTGTCCAACCTTCAGCTTCATTGATCCTGAACACTTCCCCAGCAGAAACCCACCCCTTTTCCCCCAACTCGCTTCTCTGACCTTAACTCCTTCCAAGCAACGTTGTGTCTGTTACACCCACACTGTGTCAGCCATAGCCTCATCTCCTAGATTTTTCCAAACCATCTTCCCTCTTTCCTCACCTCTTCTCCACTGCCATCCCCACCCAATCATGTATGTCTGTATAGCTCGACACCTGTCTGCTCCCCTAGAAGTCAGGCATTCCCAGAGCAAGAACCACATCTGAGCCCAGGGCCAGGCAAGAGTAGAAACAGAATGAATGGATGAATGGATGATATGCATATGTGCTTGGAAGAAGGGAAATATCCTCTCTTCAGGACAGCATCTGTAGTACAGAGCCAATGCCTCAGCCACCATCACACTCCAGCCCCACTTAATCTGATGCATAGCAGATGCTTAGTGAATGCCTATGACCTCTTTCTGAACAGAGCAGCAACAGGGTACTGATGCCAGGTGGTTACAGGCTGGCAAGGGGGTCACACCGAGCTGGGCTTGATCTGGTTTTGCATGCCCCCACTGTGGACCTAGAGAGGGTGGCTTCACCTCTTCATCCTTGGTTGGGGATCTGTATTGGGGGTAGACAATAGTGCCTCCACAGACAGGTATGACAATAACAAAATGTCCCCAGAAGGGTGGACATGGACTTAGACTTTTGCCTGTCCCTGAGGTCCACGGCTGTCTGTGCCAGAGGGAAGCAGGTGGCACCACGTGGGTGAAACTCCAAGTCTCTCTAGACCAAGTGTTAGTTACCAATCTGCCAAAGCCGTGGAGTCGTAGCTCCATCCTGGGGAACAGCTAAGTTCTGGAATCTAGGTTCTTTCCTCAAACCTACCAGTTTTAAAATTTTTTTTTAATTTAAAATTGCAAGAGCTGTACCCAGGACTGCATATCTGTCACCAGCACCTCCTCATGGCAACACCTCACAGACCCACAAGAGTGGCCTAAGCCAGGAAGTGGACTGAGATACGATACTGTTAACGAAAGAACAGTCTCATTCAGAGGCACCAAGTGTCCCACGAATGTCCTCTCTGGTCCAGGATCCCACAGAGCATCTGGCCAGCCTGGCTTTGTCTTTTGTGAGCTTGATGGGTTTGAAAAGCCCTGAAGAACTTCCCTGCATTCCTCTTGATGCTTCTTCATGATTAGATTGTGGTGATGATGCCTTTGCTGGGTGTCCTTCTCAAAGTCTCCTCAGTGTGAACTTGGATCACGTGGGAAGGGGGTGTCTGCCGGGTGTATCCACTGTGAAATTATTTTTTATTCCCTGTCATTAATAAGAGTCCTGTGTGGTCCTTTGAGACCAAGCAAATAACGTGTTTCTTATCCTACTTTTGCCCACTCATTTTATTTTGTTTAATTATTTTATTTTATATAATTCTTACATATTTTTTCATTTTTGTTGTATTCCCCATACAATTCCCACCCCCCTTATTCTGACCCTAATCTCTCTACTCACCCCTCCCCCCGCCCCCCACCATAGTGTGTCTCTGGTCTATAGTTGCTTTTTGATTTTGATTTTTACTTTGTATTAATTAGTCTTTTTCCTGGTTCCTTATTTAGGTTTTCTAGGTTCCTGCTATGAGTGAGACCATCCGGTATTTTTCCTTTTCTTTCTGACTTATTTCGCTGAGCATGATCCCTTCCAGCTCCACCCATGTTGCTGCTATTGCATGAGTTTATCTTTTTTGATTGCTGGGTAATATTGCATTGTATATATGTACCACATCTTCTTGATCCAGTCATCTATTTTTGGGCATTTGGGTTGTTTCCAAAGCTTAGCTATTGTGAATAGTGCTGCTATAAACATAGGGGTGCAGGTGCCCTTTGGAATTACTGTTTCTGTGTCATTTGGGTAAATACCTAGGAGTGGAGTTGCTGGATCATATGGAAGCTCCATCTTTAGTAGGTCAAGGAATCTCCACACAGCTCTCCATAGTTGCCCATTCATTTTAGCACCCACTGATGAAGCTTTGTGATGACAGTTATTGCTGTAGTATTTGCCAAATGGGATTTTCTATTTTCATCATCCTTTCTAGATTGATTAATTGAAATTTTACTGCAAAAAAAGAATTGGTTTTTCAAAGGGCAGGAAAAAGACAAAGCTTGCAAGCTGACACTTGATTGGAGGCATCCAGCTGGGGCGGGGAAGGGAGAGGGGACCAGCGGGAGAGGAAGAGCTCAAGGGGCCTGTGACAGATCAGTGCTTGGTGGTGGGGGGATCGGGATGGAAAAATAACATAAAATAAAACCAACTTCTTTTTAAAAAAGAATTAGTTCTTTTGGGCCTCCCCGGTGGCATAGCGGTTGAGCGCTGGGTTGCAAGGCTGCCCGCACATGATGCGCAGACCTCTTCTGCTGCCCACTGCTCCCCTCAGCAGTGTACTTCGGTCCTTCTGCCTGCTCTGCTCCCCTCTCTGGCTCTGGTGAATTCTCTCACCCTCCCGCACTTCTGACTATACCCAGTGCATGTATAAATAAATAAAATAAATAAATGAATAAATAAATAAATAATTTTTTTTTTTAAAAAACTAGTTCTTTTAATTTGTTTCCATCAGAATGGACTCCTGTGTATTCATTTTATTCCATTATTATTACTTCTTTTCCTATTGGAATCTTATTTTCCTGTTCATCCTCTTTCGAAATATCTCAACCCATCTGCTTCCTGTTGAGCTAATTTTCCAGGCACAGACATCAAACACCTATGTCTGGCCTGCAACACAGGTTGTTGGGTCTTTGCAGGGAGCCAATTTCTCTCGCACTCACCTGGCTGCCTTCCAAGCAGGGCCTGGGCCTTTTCCTGGAATGGCAGGTTCCAGGCAGCAGAAATCAGTTGCAGCTCCAGGAAAGACCAACTCTAGGTCCTCTCGGTCCTGTTAGTCATCCTGCTCCACCCCATCCTAACTGGTCAAGTAGTAGTAGCTCCAGCCAACCTCCAGCCAACCTCATGCCCTGAGTTTTTCCGGGCCCAAGAAGTGGCACGCAGCTGAGCAGCACTGACCAAAATCTGTCATGCAGAGGATGTGCTCTCCACCCAGGAGATAGTTAGCAGCTGTTTTCCACCAGCCCAAAGGACAGCTAAAGTAGCAACAGCCATATATGGCTGCAAGAGAGGCTGGTCAAGGAGAAGGGGAACTTTGCTCTGTTGAAGCAGTCTGGAGGGAGAAGGCAGTGACCCCCTCTGCTTTGATCTCTTTATGATGTGATGGGTGGTCTGTTCTGGGAGGGCAGGGCTGGGCCCTGAGCTAGGCATCCAGGAGGCACAGGCCTGTCTGGAATAGAAGGCCCCCATCAACTGAGAGAGCTTACCCTTCCCTTTCTGACACACTCCTAACACACCTGCTTCTTGAACACATTGAGTACATTTACTATTTCAGTGAAAAGTGGCATCACAGTTTCAAAAAATGTTCAAAACCCCTGCTTCTCTCCCCAGTCAAGCACCAAATGTGAATTTGTGTGTCTTTTGCTTGCAGCCTGACTCTTTCTGTTCCCCATGGCCTAGCTTCAGATTTCCACAGACTTCCCCATGTTCCCACATTCACCCACCTCCCCAGGCCTCCCTGACATCCTGCTCAAAGCTTTCTAAGTCTGCAGGGAAATTATTGTCCAGGGGAAAACCTGTCTCCCTACCAGACCACCCAGCCCTCACGGGGAATTGTTCATCTACTCACAGTTCCTGACATCACCCGCACAGGGCAGAAACTGCCAGTCAGCCAGTTGTTTTGCTGACCTAGCACAATCAGCTCTCAGTGGGGTGGTTTTTGATGAAATATCCCCAGTTTGGCCCAGCTTCACCCTGTCTGGCTCACTCTCAAGCTCTTTTTCTCCATTTCTCTATGCGCCTTGGGTAAAATGCACCCATTTTGAGCCAAGCCTCTGAAAGGGTTAGTCTGGTTCATCTCTAGGGTCTTCAAAGCTGGAATTTCTAGCCACAGACTTGCCCTCCAACTTAAAATTCTGCTAAGTCCCATGTCTACTCACTTTGATTCGATGCTGTGCCAGAATCTCATACCAACTTCTTTCTCTCATGCTCCATTGACGGCCCAGCAGGCAGGAAATGTTGCTTATCTTGTCTCTTCCATTTCCTCTTTCTGTGTCGCCCCTACTAACTCTCCCCTCCTGCCCTGCCAGTGGTGTGCTGTGTATCCTTCTGCGCATCTCCCCAGGGCCTGGAGCTCAAGGCTTTGGAAGGAGTCTGCTTTCAGCAAAGGGGCAGGATGTGTAAACTTTTCATCACTTACCGGTCCCTTACCTTGGTACAGATATATTTGTTTGAGATCAAAATATTTATTCATTTACCAAAATTATCTTCAGCCATATACAGTTAAAGAAATAGTGCTCCAGGGGCCACCCTGGTGGCACAAGGGGTTAAGACACGGCACTATGAAGCTACCTGCAGCCTCTGCAGCACGAGTTCAATCCCTGGCCAGGGAAAAACCCACATGGCTCAGCAGACCTCTCCTGACTTGCCCGCTGCTCCCTAAGCAATGTACTTCGATCACTGTTCTGTTCCCCACCCTGTCTCTGGTGAATCCTCTCACCCCCCCACACCTCTGGCCTGTATCCAGTTTTGTATGCATAAATAAATAAATCTTTTAAAAAAAAGAAATTAAAAAAAGGAAAAAAAATAGTGCTCCAGATGTCTTCTTTCTGGGTTAGATCAGACAAAGGGGGTCACACCCATTTTGCAGACAGGGTGGCCAAGACTCAGAGAGGGAGGGAAATCACTTGCCCAGAAACAGTTGATGGGAGCCTGGACGTCCTGACTCCCATCCCAGTGCTCTCTTGCCCACCATGTGTGTAAATATTCTGTTTAATTCCTTGCTTTTTCTTTCTCTTCAGTCAGACCTATTCAATAGTTAGCTATTCCAGGATAGAAAGTATTTCATACTCATTTGAGACCTCCTTCCCCACCACATACCCCAGCCTGAGCTGGCATGTACTGGACACTCAACAAACGTGCACTGGGTGAGTGCATGCTTCTATGCAGAGAGCCTTCCCACTCACACCTACTCTTCTTGCACACTAACTCTGTTATAGGGCAGGGAGAGGGGCAGCCCAAACCCCGCAAACCTGCCTATTCTAAATGGGTTCTGCCATCCGCCGCATCAACACAAAACATATGAAACTTTAATGGGAAGGAACTTTAATAAAACTAGGAAACAATACAGGAAAGGCAAAGAGTCTAGTTTCTAAATGAAACACCCAAAGTTACCCGTCCCCTCGTGGGTAAAAGTCCATCCATATGGGAATGGCGCAGAGCAAGGCCCCAAAGCCTGCCACAAGTCTAAAGCATCTTCCAGTGGGGACCCACAGAAAAGGGCCAGAAACAACCAGACAAGCCCAGAAGAAAAAGAGCAAAATCAACATCATGATAAAAGCTGCCATTGTCACCTCCCCACGGGTCTCATCCACATCTGTGTCACCCAGTCCACGAACAAAAGACAAGCGCAGTTTCTTCACGTGTCTCGTGGTTCCATCCTGCTTCCTTCCTCAGTCTCTTCTGCCGCTTCTCTTCCTGCTCACCTCCACCCTCCCTTGGGTGGGGCAGGGAACCTGGAACCTCCCCCTTTCCTGGGGACCACCCTGTTACAACTCCACTGCCTGGGGCTTCTCTGGGGCTCAGTTTCCCCAACTGCAGAGGGGTTATGGAGGGCTGGGCTCTGTGGGCTATCCATGGCCCTGGGGCTTTATCCTTGAAGACTGCTGTCTGCACTTTGGGGAACACATGACTGGAAACTGGGATGCCAATCAGAGACCACAACTAGCAGCATTTGGGCACACCCTGGCCTGGAAGTGAAGAGGCTTGGAAATTGGTGCTTACATTGAGCCTGGAAGTGAATGGGAGGCAAGGACAGGCTGCCAGCTTTCTGTAGCCAACTCCATTCCTCTGGAATAATCTTCCTTTTAAAAAAAAAAAAGATTTATTTGTTTATGCATACAAGAACTGGGGTATAGGCCAGAGGTGTGGGAGGTGAGAGGATTCACCAGAGACAGAGTGGAGAATAGAACAGACAGAAAGACTGAAATACAATGCTGAGGGGAGCAGCGAGCAAGACAGGAGGGGTCTGCTGCGCCCTGGGGGTAGGTCCCTGGCTGGCTGGGGATTAACCCAGTGCTGTGCTTAACCCCTTGCTCCCACCAGGGAGGCCCTGCCTGCTCTTTTCATGAGAAAGAGCTGCTGCTCCTCAAAGCCCAAGGTTCTTCATCTATGAGTGGTTGGACAGTGGTGACTGGTTTATCTTCCATGACCTGGGCCTCCTCCTGCAGACTCCAGTGCACCCTGACCCTGCTCTGTATCTTCTCCTAAGAGGGTTTCTCTGTACTGGCATTCCTTGGCACTTGGTCAGGGTAACACAGTTCACCAAGGGCCAGGCATAAAAAGCAGGTGCTAGCTCAAATTCCAGTGGGAACTCCACAGTTACAGGGCTGTTCTTTGGGGTGGGAGGTTAAGTGGTGGTCACATCGTGAGCCCTGACTCTTCCAATTAAAATAATTCTCAAAAGGTGAGATCATGGCTCAGCGCTGATTGAGATCACACTGCCCTTTGAAAAAGAATGGAATGAGGGGCCTCCCCTGGTGGCACAGCGGTTGAGCACTGGGTTGCGAAGGCAGTGCCAGTTTGATCCCCAGCCACCAGCGAGGGTTCCACAACAAACAAACAAACAAACAAAAAAAAAAAACGAAAAAGAATGGAATTGGTGTACCTCAAGTTTTTGCTGACATTAACAGGAGCTCTGGCCACTTAGAGTTCAGAGTCCTAGTTTCGTTGAACTCTGCAGCTCAGTCACAGTCCATCTTTCGCAGCTGCTCCGCGGATCCAGCCAGCGCTCAGCACTGGCGCTCTGCCCTCTCTAGTCTCATTCATGATCCATTTGGAAGCATGGCAGATTTTCCTGAGGTTTGGGGTACGGTAAGGTTTCAGATTGCCATGTGCCTCACATTCTTTCTAGACCCCTCCTTATCTTCTGACCCCACCCCCTTTGCACAGAGGCATTCCCCTCATTACAGAGCAGATCAGCTCAGTGATAGCCCCATGATGGCAGAGACCACCTGCCCCAGGTCTCACCAGAAGGCACAGAGGACCTGGCAGAGGCTCTGAAAAACCACGTCCCCGGCTCCAGTTCCCACATACCCCAGTAAAAGGGAATCATGCGGAGATAAACATCCCACCCCCTTCTTGAAATGACAAAGTCACAGAGATGGAGAGCAAAGTCTCAGATGTTGGGCTCTGGGAGAGGAAGAGGGAGGGAAGTATCTGGTTATTCCGAAACACATTTATTCAAATATTCTTTTTTTGAAGACTTATTTATTTATGCATACAAGAACTGGGGTGTAGGCCAGAGGTGCAGGGGGTGAGAAGATTCACCAGAGAGAGTGGGGAGCAGAACAGGCAGACCGACTGAAATACACTGAGGGGAGCCTCTGCCAGGTCCTCTTGCTGAGGGGAGCAGCAGGTAAGACAGGAGAGGTCTGCTGCGCCATGTGGGTAGCTCCCTGGCCAGCCAGGGATCCAACTCATGCTGCAGTGGCTGGCAAAGCTTTATAGCGCTGTGTCTTTAACCCCTGTGCCACCAGGGAGGCCTCTATTCAAATATTCTTAAATGCATCTAGGAGATAATAATGTAGGCATCTCATTACTAACACATTTAGAATAAAAAGATGTAGTGATGGACCTACAACTTCTATGACAGTGATGAGGTTAAATGGCATTTCAGGAAACCTATGACAAGATCCTGCTAATACTCCTATGTCTTACTACCTACATTTATATTTGAAAGAGATGTTAAGATTAATAGTGGTTAATGAAAATTAAAATGTGGATTCTTCTTCCTAATTCAAGTTTCTCTGAATGGTGCCATGAACACCCAAGTTAGGAACCCCCGCCTTGTTTGAGAGTGCAGCTTTCCATCTATTACACAAGCTAAAAGGAACACAAAGATCAACAGTACCATTGGAACATCTGTGGAAGGGCAGTGGTCATGCTGCTTTGGTCACAGAGGGGTGGGGCATTTCTGAAAAGCCAACTGACAGTTCCTGGGTTGACCTTCCCTTCAGTCAACAACCAGATCTTAGGAAAGGTCTTCTGCTTTTTCTTTGTCCTATTGGTACCAGAGTTTGAGGAAAGTTTCTCCCTCTCCCCTATATCCAAGGAAAACCCAGACTGGGGCAACGAGAGGCCTGAGGAAGCCGGTCAATCTGGACATTAGGAGACCCTGGCCTCCGCCTCCTGAGCAGAGTCCTGCAGTGGTGGGATTCCGGGGTAGAGGGATGTGGCCCAGGGTGCGTCCAGGGAGGGAAGGGCCACAGGCAGCCCCCAAGCCCACCCAGCCTGGCCTGCAAGTAACCAGAGTATTCAGATCAACAGCCAGGCCTGAAGGAGCGGTGAGCCACACAGAGGGGAGCGTGGGGCTGTTCTGCTCCCCACTGTCTCTGGAGAATCCTCTCACCCCCCCCCCATGCCTCCAGCCTATACCCCAGCTCTTGTATGCATAAATAACTAGATCTTTAAAAAAAAATAATAACACAGGGACGCAGGATAGTGACAGTCTCAGTGGAGGTCCTCGTGGACAGATGATGAAAGAGCCAGGGGGCACAAGGTGTGCCTAGAACTGATGTCATTCTGGGAAAGAAGTGACCCTCAGAGATTTATTTCCCATTATCTGGTGAATTGGTCCTCAAAATAGGAAATGAATTGTTCCAGAAAAAATAGGATTATGTACTGTCTAGCGTCATTGAGTTTGTGACCAGATTGCATCTTTACAGTGATTTTCAGAATTCACGGCCACAGCTTCTGCAGTGACGCTATGACACTGTGGTGACTGTCTTCCTCCCAGGCCTCCCCTGCCTGGGGACACTGGCTAACCCAACAGGCAGTACCCTGATAGCTTTGTCTGAGTGCTCGTGTTAGCCAACAAAGCCTGTTTCACCTCTACCCTACCAGGCAGCACAGATATTCCAGAGAAATAGTACCCCTTCTCCCCGCAGGGCCCTTAAGCCAGTGAGACACAGGGCAAGCTAGGGTGATTAGGCAGTTTCAGGGACAGTGCAGGAGGGGACCTCTGAAGAATTTAGGGAGGCTTCAGAGATAAGGACAACCAAGGGAATGTAACCAACTCCATTAGGAAAAACAAACATCCCAGAACCACGGACAATATTAATACTGTTAACGATGGTCCTGGTTTTCTTCAGGTGAGAAAGGGAGGTGGAGACTAGAGAAATGGAGAGTGGTTTAATTTATGGACAACTTAGAAGGGCAGCTGTTTAACTTCAATGTAGAGATGCTCACCCGCAGGACTAGGCCATAAAGATAAAGTGTAGGGATGCTCACCCAGAGGACTAGGCCATAAAGATAAAGTGACAAGCATGACAAATGGGGAAAGGGAAAGCTGTTAGATAAAGAATGTGAAATTCCCCCACTCACTTATTAAGTGTGAGACCCTCTGGGAGTTAACCAATCAGGGAGAGAGAGAGTGAAATTTAAACATAATGAGGGAGAAAAAGTATATATTGCCAATGTAATATCCTGTACCGGCTCATCTCGGCCCCTCCCAGGTACCTTATACCTGGGAGTCTTTCTTCTTTGTCTCTTTTCTTCCTAAATAAACCTTTCTTTCAAAGACAAGATTTGTCTCTCTGCTTACTTACTCCAAAAAGTCTGTGAATTCCTTTCTACGGTTTCGCGAGACAAGAACTCGTGGTAAAGCGGCAGCAGTTGTTACACACGCCGGCATCACCAGGATGGAGGTGAACTGGTGCATCCTTATCCCACCTCCCCTACCCCTCGGTTGGAAAAACTCTGAGCTTCTCCATTGGGATGAAACTCCAGCTACCCAGTGGGGTGATGGGCTTGATGACACACACTTCCCTGGCACCTTGCTTCCCCTGCCCCCCTTCCCCACTCTCCTGCTTGTGTGCTCTTCATTTCCCAAATTCACTACTAGCTGAGCCACATGGCATTGCCAATAGTTGACCTTCTTTGCAAAGGCAAAGGTCAATAGAAGGTCAATAGTTGACCTTCTATGCAAAAGGCAATTATGCACAGCTCAACCTAAAATGGACACTCCAACCTGTGTCTCAGGATCCGCTAATACAGTTACCTACACACTGTATCTGAGGATTGTGCCCTCGAGCTGCCCTTGGGGACAGTCTCCCCAGGAGAGTGTCAATGGAAGGAAATCATTGCACCAAATCCAGGGACCCAGGCCTCTGAGGTCTACAGATGACCCCTGACTCTCCTCCCTTTCCATAGTGAGTTCCAAGACAAATGGGTGGGAAACACAGAGGCTACTTCAGGATGAGCTCGGCGCCCCACCCCATGTCATGTTATCACAGTGGGAAGAGTGTCCACAAGATGAGGAAACCAGGAGAGATAAGGCAAAGCTGTAACTGGAAATGTGATGGAATGTTTGGAACAAGAAATCCTGAGTGTGAGCTGAAAATCTGGATGAAGTCTTGGATGACAAGGATGGTGACTGCGTAAAGCGCCAAGGGGTCTAGCGTCCAGATTGCAGCCTTCTCTCTGAGACTGCTTGGTCCCTTGGAGCAGGAGGACTCTGGGCATAGAAAGAGACTCAAAGAACATTCTGGCTAATTCAGAATCTGGAGCATAACAAAGCACATTAATAGCTCCATAATCACCCAGCAAGATAGGTCCACCACTACCCCTCCCCCAACAACATCAGTGCGGGGCAGAAGGCACACTAGACATCAGGCCTATTTCCACCTGAGTGGACACTTGCCTGTAATCCACAGGAGGAAATGCATTTTCTCTGGCAGTCCGTTGCACACCTCACATAATAATAATTATCCTAATTACCAGCAATGCGTTCTGATATTTTTTATGATGAGCATGACCCATCAACTGATTTTACAACCCACTTCTGGCTGGTGACCCACGGCTTGAAGAACTGCCCTTGAATGTATCCAGAAATGAAATGTGGACACTATTCCTGGGCTTTTCCCAAAAGACTGAGTACTTTACTGTTGGCCTCTGTGTCCTGTTCAGCAAGGATCACAGGACTAACCCAAGAATGGCTTAAATTCCAGAGAGAAGATGACTCCTGCCTCCTAATGGAGTGATCCAAACCAGGCGAGCCACAGCATTCACATTTTGCCACATCCCCACAATCACCTAAACCATGTGTTATTGCATGAATATTCTCTCTAAATGAATTCATCACTTTTTTTAAAAAAAAGATTTATTTATTTATACAAGAATCAGAGTTCAGGCCAGATGCGCGGGAGGGTGAGAGGATTCACCAGAGACAGAGTGGGGAACGGAACAGGCAGACTGACTGAAATACACTGCTGAGGGGAGCAGCGGGCAAGACAGGAGAGGTCTGCTGCGCCATGTGGGATTCTCGCCAGCCAGTGGGGATTGAACCCGTGCTGCAAAGGCTGTGGATGGAAACAGAAGTTTGATGTATTCCCCAGTACAAAATACAACAAAAGCATACTATCTGTGTTCCACCTTAGGTCACTGCGCTAGTGACCCTCCCTGCCCTGCTGCTTTCACAGAGATAGACTCCATCCCTGTGCAACTCTAGCTGTCCTTCTATCTGAGAAAGGCCTCATCTGTCTGTCTGTCTACCTCTCCAGTGATGATTAGCACCATCATGACTTAGCTAGCAGCACTTAAACAAATTTATTTTCTTTTTTAAAGGTTTATTTATTTATACAGAGAAGAAGGAGGTGTAGGTCAGAGGTGTGGGGGGTGAGAGGAATCACCAGAGACAGAGTGGGGAGCAGAACAGGCAGACTGACTGAAATACACTGCTGAGGGGAGCAGCGGGCCAGTCAGGAGAGGTCTGCTGCGTCATGTGGGTAGCTCCCTGGCCTCAGTCAGCCATGATAGCATGATAGCGCTGAGACTTAACCCCTATGCCACCAGGAAGGAGCACTTAAACACATTTAATCTCAAACAATATGAAGCACTAGTGTCCATTTTGCAGATGAGGAAACTGAAGCGTGGAGAGATCAGGAGGACTTGCCCATAACCAGTGCTGGAGCCGGGTTCTGAACCCAGACTGTCTGACACCAGAGCCTGGGTGCATGACTGCTGTGTTTTTCTGAAGCCCCTCAGAAGGTGCCCATCCCCATCTCAGCTCTTGTGTTGCCTCTTTTAGGATACCTTGCTGGACTACCGGTACACACAATTACTCTTTTCCTATTCCCAAAGCACACATTTCTGGCTTAATTCATCTTGGAGACATTATTTCTACCTGGCTGGGGGCGGGGGTTTCTTAGAAGGAAGGCTCTATCTTATTCCTCTGCATATTTCTGGGTCCAACAGCCTGTCTGAGGCATCACAGGCTTTCAGTGTCTCTCAGGCTCTAGGTCTTCCCTTGTTGTTTAACAAATACCCAGTGCACTTTGGGAGTCATCAGCACTCAGGCTGGGTTCTGAAGAAACCCTGAGAACAGCTAGGGAAGGATGGCTGAGTCAGAGGCCAACGAGTGGGGGCTCACAGATCCCCAGTAGTGACACACCCAGCACACGGGAGGCCTGAGAGCTAAGACGGGAACACAATTACACCCTTATTTATGTTCAGTAACCCCTGATGCAAAGTCAGCATTTCCTTCAAATGGAATGTGACCCACGACCTTGTTACCAATGAAATCTCTGATAATTTCACTTCACATCAATGTTGGAGCAGACATCTCCAAATATTTGCACTAATCACTTCCTGACATTTCTGGTTGTTTTCAGATTCAATGCCACTTCTTGCGTTTAAGGCCAAAAACCATATACAGGGCCTCCCCTGGCGGTGCAGCGATCGAGCGCTGGGCTGCGAAGCTGCCCACAGCCTCTGCAGCACCGCTTTCATCCCGGGCTGCCAGCGTGGGTCCCACATACCACGCAGACCTCTCCTGCAGCGTTCACTGCTCCCCTCAGCAGTGTATTTCATTGGTCTGCCTTTTTTGTTCCCTGCTCTGGCTCTGGTGAATTCTCTCACCCTCCCGCACTTCTGACTGTACCCAGTGCTTGTATAAATAAATTAATTAATTAATCTTTAAAATATATATATATACAGTGCACATGGTGCCACAATATCTGGGTAATTGTATTTTCATGATATTGGCATTTCTTGGCAATTTCAATAGGATCAGTTATCTCACCCATTTTATTTTATGCATTTTAAAACATTATTCTGAGATGGGCCCCAAACCTTTACCAGACTTTCCGGGGGAGCCGTGCCACAAAAGTTTGGACACAGCATAGAAAACTGGTTTAGAGTTGAGTTTGTAGTCAACTAGATCTGAGTTCCAAATTTTCTCTTTTTTTTTTCAAAGATTTTTTTTTTTTTCTGGTAATCCATCAGTCTCCATGAATTGTTCTTGATCTAGCTGCTTTTTTTTTAAATTTTATTTATTTATTATTTTTTATTTGTAAGATTAATTTATTTATTTATACGAGCACTGGGTACAGTCAGAAGCGCAGGAGGGTGAGAGAATTCACCAGAGCCAGAGCGGGGAGCAGAGCAGGCAGAAGGACCAAAGCACACTGCTGAGGGGAGCAGCGGGCGGCAGGAGAGGTCTGCGTGCCATGTGGGACCCTCCTCCGGTGGCCAGGGAGCAGCCAGGGATCGAACCGGCGCCGCAGAGGCTGCGTGCAGCTTCGCAACCCAGTGCTCAACCACTGCGCCACCAGGGAAGGCCCTCAAAGATTTATTTATTTATGCATACACGAACTGGTGTGCAAGCCAGAGGTGCAGGGAGTGAGACAATTCACCAGAGAGTGGGGAGCAGAACAGGCAGACTGACTGAAATACACTGCTGAGGGGAGCAGTGAGCGAGACAGGAGAGGTCTGCTGCACCATGTGGGTAGCTCCCTGGCAAGCCAGGATCGAACTCAAACTCGTGCTGCAATGGCTGGTGATAGCTTAATACTGCTGTGTTTAACCCCTGCACCACCAGGGAGGCCCCTGAGTTCAAACCTTAATTCTGCCATTTACAAGCCAAATTCCCTGGGCCTTCATTCCCTCACCTGTAGAATAGGAATTACTGCATATTTTACTGGATTATCATGTAGCCCTTGAATAAAGGTGATGCCCAATCCCAAGCTAGACTGTTCGGTGAGATGGCAATGCCTCAGCCTGGCTAGGCTGAGATTACTGTAGCATGACAAAAAGGCTGACACCAGATCCCTCTTAGATGCTCTATTCCATTTCTGAACCCAGGATCTGCACCCCAAGCCCCAAGTGGCAGGCACTACTAGCCTCTGGAGAAGCTGGTTTTTCCACTGGGCACCATGCACTTCTGCAACTGTCCACTGGGTGGAGCTGGTTCACACTCTTTAGTCAACCAAAAAAAGACTATTCCACTGTTTTTTTGGTTTTGTTTTTCAAATCAAGCCTGATATACAAAAAAGACTCTAGAAATGTGGTGGCTGTCTTGATTTTTAAAATTACAGATTAATGTTGCTTGTTTTTAAATTTTAGTTAAATATAGTCAGAAAATATATCCTTTTGTGTTTGGCTTCTTTTGTTCAACATTGTTGGTGGGGTTACAGACAATTGTAGTTCACACATTCTGGTTGCCCTATAGGTTCCACTGGGTGAAAACACAATCACTTATTTGTCCACTTCTCCGTTGACTCAATATTTGAGTAGTTTCTAAGTTGGGGTTCACTTTATTGTTGTTCCATGAAGGAACAGCTATATTGTTCCATGGAGGAACAACTATACCCAACAGCTATGCCCTCTACCCAACCAAAGCTGTTTGGGAGCTGGAGACTAAGGATGTGATACATTTACCAAGAGGGTTTGAAAAGATGCACTGCTCACACTCTGAACCTTTCTGGGGAGAGCAGGGCCCACATTTAATCTAGTCTGTTTGGCATGAGCAGAAGGGGCAAGTGGCTCTAGTTTTTATGGTAATGGTAGTGGGAGGAGGGGGGTCAGGATGAAGACTCCTCCCGCTGGCTGGGGTTTGTATGGTCTGGACTTCCAACCTGCACCAAAGACTGAGGAAGTGGGCACCTGGCCTCTCCTATAGGCATGGAAGGTGGGAACCAAATGGGAAAAGTGAGGTATGGTATTGAAAGCTGTTAGTGATCAAATATCCAAAACATGATGACATTTTATTACGGGGTGTTGCGGGCAGCCCTATGGCAGACGTTTCTACTGTGAGTGTCTCTTGGTGTGCAATGGTTAGGTTACACAGTTGGCTTTGGTAAATGTTGCCAGTTCTTCAGAGTGATTTTTCCAAATGACATTACCTCTGAAGTCATGGGTGTTTATCCTCTCCCCTGGTAAGGACACTTTCAGTTCCTCAACTTCCCTCAAAGAAAAAGCTTCCAGGGGCCTCCCTGGTAGCACAGGGGATTAAGATGCAGCACTATGAAGCCATCCGCAGCCACTGCATCATGATTTCGATCCCCAACCAAGGAGATACCCACATGGTGCAGCAGACCTCTCCTGTCGCGCCCGCTGCTCCCCTCAGCAGTGTATTTCAGTATCTCCACCTGTTCTGCTCCCCACTATGTTTCTAGTGAATCTTCTTCCCCCCATACCTCTGGCCTATACCCCAGTTCTTGTATGCATACATATATCTTAAAAATCTTTTAAAAAAAAAAAAGCTTCCAGGTTGTTTTTGGTTTTGTGTGATGATACATAAAACTACTATAAATATTGCTGAGCATGTTGTTGTATGAACTTAGGGGGTTTTTTTGGGTAAATACATGGCAATGGAATGGCTGGTTGGATGCTAAGTGTATGTTTAAGGGTGTACAAATCCAGCCAAATTGTTTTCCAAAAGAGGTTGGATGCTAAGTGTATGTTTAAGCGTGTACAAATCCAGCCAAATTGTTTTCCAAAAGAGGCTGGACCATTTTGCATATCAACCAGCAAAATATGAGCATCCCAATTGCTCCACATAGGATCTTTGAGGATGGTCTAGAGTCTCCCAGACTCATGGGGATGGCCAAGAGAATGTCATAGGGCCTTTCCCTCTGGGTTCTTTCTAGAAATGCCTTTTCACAGACCTTGTATCCTCCTGGGACATATGTGCCATATGGAATCTAGGGTGACCTGGGCAGCAGCAGAACCCAGGAGGTGTTTGAGTACTTGACAAGAAAGCATCCAGCAAGTCAGAAACCCCTTTTGGTAATTTTCTAAAATAACACTGCTGGAATATTGTAGATGCGGCTGCTGCTATGGCTTGAGTCTGAGAATCTGGTAGATTGTAATATGAGAGTCCATCCTGATGCTTGGGATGGATTCAGACCCCTTAAATCCCTCTTATTGCAAAGTTTTATTTACCTTTTCTTACATAGTTTTAATTCTATCTCACTAGCACTTTGGAGGCTGGAAGGGATGTGTGGTTTTTAATTTACACATACATTGGAAAAGTTGTCCTGTAAGATGAGAACATGGGTGTGAGTTTATATGAGTCTGTTCGTGGTCCCCCACCCTTACCCAGGGAAGAAAGCCTTTCTTGGGAGTTCCTCTGTGGTGGCATCTGTCTTCCAGCAGGGGTCGCCTCAGGCTACCCAGAGAAGAAACAAGAGCACTCTGGCCCTGGGGGAGGCGCCTGATGCTGGGATCCTCCCTTAAATGGTCAAGTGCTGCCCTGTATTACCAGTGGCAAAAAGAAGGCAGTGCACACAATGAAAATCCAATACATTGGAACACCTGCGAGCGTGCCTGTCTTGCTTTATTCTATCTTACTCCTCATCCAGTTGTGTCCTGGGTAAGATTGCAGGCTCTGCCCAGCAGGAAGAGGACCTAGAGACCCTGGGATCCATGCTGATGGAGGCTATAAATAGATAAAATATGATAGCAGCTAATTCTGTTCAGCCGTTTCTATGCAGGGTACCCACTGTGTAGGCTATGTGGTTGTTCTGACAAAGGTGTAGGGTCAGAATAAGGTACTTATAGATATATTTACCTGGTGAACTGCTCCATCACAGCAATTTCTCTGCTATATTTCAACTACTTAACTTAATCAAGATTTTCTGGGTAGAAATTCATACTTAGAAATTCAATACATTAAATACATAAAGATCAGGAATCTAAAGGCCTCTCAGATGTTATAAAGTTGCCAATCTATCAGATCATACCCAAAGACCTGATTGAATTTTTTCATACTATAGTGATGTTGTTTCTAGGGTTCTTGGGTTTGGAGAGGAGGGTCCTTGGCTTCACTCTGGGAGAGGTTTCCCCAGAGCTCTCTTTTCTCCAGCACGGGCACCAGCGAGTCCCCAGGTGAGTTTCTCCACAACATAGAGATGTTAGTAATATCCAACCTGGGCCGGTTCACCCCTCCTTAGGCAACCTGGTGGTCCCCCGCTCCCGGGAGGTCACCATATTGATGCCAAACTTAGTGCGGACACCTGATCGATGTAGTGCACTGCAGCCCAGAATTCCTGGGCTCAAGTGATCCTCCAGCCTCAGCCTCCCGAGTAGCTGGGACTACAGGCGCGCGCCACCGTGCCCGGCGAGATGTTAGTTATATCCAAAAGAGCAGGTTTATTATAAAAGGGGAGAAGAATTGGGGGCCTTCCTGGAGGTGCAGGGGTTAAAGACAGCACTATCAAGCTATTGCCAGCCATTGCAGCACGAGTTAGATCTCCAGCCTGCCAGGAAGCAACCCACATGGCACAGAGACCTCTCCTGACTCGCCTGCTGCTCCCCTAGCAGTGTATTTCAGTCAGTCTGCCTGTTCTGCTCCCCACTTTCTCTGGTGAAACCTCTCAACCCCACACCTCTGTTCTACACACCAGTTCTTGTATGCATAAATAAATAAATCTTTTTTCAGAAAAAAAAAGGAGGGGAGAATAAAGGACACTTGCAAAGACACAAGTGGGCAGAAAGGGCTGCCCTGAAAGGGACAGGTTTGCTAAGAGACAGGCCTGCGTGGTCACAGTTAGGTAGGCCTTGAGGAGAGCTGCCTGTGCTGAGGGAGGTCATTGCAGAGAAGCCCTGGCAGGGTACAGGTCACAGGCAGGTAGGAGGGAGAGGGAGAGAGTTGGAGAAAAGAAGCACCTGCATAGGCACAGATGGGCAGAGGGACTGCTGCCCCAGGCAGTGCAGAGACTGCCCAGATAGTCTTCCCTTTGGGAGTGGCTCACTCCTTCCTGGAGTGGTTTGTTTGTTGTTGATTAGGTAACTATGTAGAATTTGAAAGGGTTCGAAGATTCTACAATGGCCCTCAATCTCCATATCTTTCCCTCCTCTCTGCACCCTATGACACTAGCAGCATCTGACATTTTGCTTGGGTCTGTGCCTTGGCACCTAAGGATTTTCCTATAGCTGATTTAATGACTATGTTAATCATTTCTACCCCCACGTCCAGCTCTTGGCATTGTGTGAGCCAGGTTTCTGATCTTATAGGGCTTCCTTTCCAGTATTTCTATCCTATCACCCATCAATAGGACTCTAACTCTTAAGGATCCTTAATATTAGATTCAATTAGATTTTGGATATTTCACCTGGTTTCATCTGACTCAGAGTCAGAACCTTCAGATTCATCTATTATTCCCCTTCTGTCAGAAGGAATTTATTTCTCCTCTCTGGGTCTCAGTGTTCCTATCTATAAAGTTAGAGGTGTTCCATCTCCAGTGTCTATCAGAAAAACCCAAAGATGAGAAAGCTGACAGACCCAGGATGGTAAAGAGTGAGCAGTGGCAGCAAGAGCCCTTGGCCTGATATCCTGGTTTTGTTACAGGGCAGGGAGAGGGGCACCCCAGACCCACCAAACCAGCCTGCTCTAAATAGGTTCTGCCATCTGCTGCATCAACACAAAAGATATGAGACTTTAATGAAAAGGAGCTTTAATACAATTAGGAAACAATACAGGAAAGGCAAAGAATCTAGTTTCTAAATCAAGCACCCAAAGTTACCCGTCCCCTCATGGGTAAAAGTCCACCCAAATGGGATTGGCCCAGAGCAAGGCCCCAAAGCCTGCCACAAGTCTAAAGCATCTTCCAGTGGGGACCCACAGAAAAGGATCAGAAACAACCAGACAAGTCTGGAAGGAAAAGAGCAAAATCAAAATCGAGACAAAACCCGCCATTGTCACCTCCCCACGGGTTTCACCTACATCTGTGTCACCCAGTCCACGACCAAAAGACAAGCGCAGTTTCTTCACATGTCTCTAGGCTCCATGTGCCTCCTCCTGGTCTCCTTCTGGCTCTCCCTCCTGCTTCTGTTAGGGGGAAAGGATGTCCTAAAGCTAATTCCATACAGGTTTTGTGGACTCCACCCCCACCCCAGGCCAAAGCCAAAAGACATTGGGAGAGACAAATCCCATCACCACCAAAGGGAAGGTGGCTGGAACCTGAGGGTGGGGTTAAGCAGCCAGGTTTGGTATAAAACCAGACACGTGGACTTTGGGGAATTCCCTTTTTGGCTCTCCGCCAGCTCACAGCGTCTGGCCAGCTCTGAGAGTGACTTTGGGTTTCCAGGTCGTCGGATCGGGTAGGACGCATTAAAGACTTTATTTCCCTATTTTCTCCCTGAGTTGTACATTTCCTCAATTCCCTTTCCCTTGTAAATAAACCTTTTATTAACCTTTTGTGTGTGCCTGCAGTGGAGTATTAATAAGTCCCTTTTAAGTACGTGGGTGAGGACCCACAGCCAGGCAACCCGCTCAATATCGGGGCTGCTCCGTAACACTTCCTTCCTCCCTCAGTCTCCTCTGCAGCTTCTTCTCCTCCCTGTCAGCTCCACCCTCCTTTTGGGTGGGGCAGGAAACCTGGAACCCCCCCTTTCCTGGGGACCACCCTGTTACAGGGGCAGCAGAAAGGTTAGGTGATCAGTGTCCCAGTCAGTAGGAGGGAAGCGAGGGGGCTTCTGAGAGGGAGACTGTACATGGTGGGCGATCAGTGAACTCAAGCTCATTGAGTGGACTTGGGTCAGGCACATCATCTTTCTTTTCTGATTTCCCCCGCAACTGGGCAGACAGATTCCTGTCCCTGAGCAAAAAACATCAGCATAGCTAGAGTCACTCAGGGCCCCCAATTTGGGTGAAGTGTCTGTTAGCCTAATCTATTTTTCTCCCAGAGCTATAAAGTAATTGTCCATTCATCTCTGGCAAAGGAGGCCATTACCCTGTCCTTACTGTGATTTGGATCTATTTCAGATGTCAGCTACATTTATGAACCCTCAATTCATTAAGCCATCAAGACAAGCAGATGGCGCCTCACAAGCAGTGTGAAGGTAAAATGAATTGGAGAGCCTGACCATCAGTCAATAGAAACCGATTAGCCATGCCACTGAGTACAACAGTACCTCCCAGAAGTGGCAGAGAAATAGTAGGCTCAAAAAAAGCCCTATGTTGGGCCTCCCCTGGTGGCGCAGTGGTTGAGCGCGCTGCCTCTGTAGTGCTGGTTTGATCCCCGGCCGCCGGGCGAGGGTCCCACATGGCGCGCAGACCTCTCCTGCTGCCCGCTGCTCCCCTCAGCAGTGTACTTAGGTCCTTCTGCCTGCTCTGCTCCCCACTCTGGCTCTGGTGAATTCTCTCACCCTCCTGCGCTTCTGACTGTACCCAGTGCTTGTATAAATAAACAAATTCTTTAAAAAAAAAAAAAAAAGCCCTATGTCATTGTTGGGAGAGATGGGGGGAACAGAGAGGTGGCGATCAGTATCCAAGAGAACAGGAGAGAAGGAAAGGGCCTCTGAAAGGGAGATTGTGTAAATGGTGGGTGATGAGATGATTAAGAAGCCACAGGCGTCCAGGGCCCCCCTACCCAGGGACTGTAGCTCCAGTAACTAACATGCAGCCAGTGTCACTCAACTCAGGTGTTCGTCTTTGCAGAGACTCAGCATTTACTGCAGCCTTTATGTACAAGACACCACAGTCGCTGATGGGGATATAAAGACGGATGCAACACAGGTTCTGACAAGAAACCCTGATGGTCTGGTCTGTGAGGATTGCTCCTGTTTCAAAGTAAAGGTCCTTACCAATGTGGTAGGCAAATGACTCTACAGCCTTCCACGTCCTTAAGGCCAGGTTCTTAACCTGGCCTCCCAATGCAGAAAATAAAAAAGCTACGTAGTGAACAGGTTTTTAGTTTCCAGGTGAGTAATGCTGATAGTGACTTTCTAATCCATTCCACCTCACTACCAAGCACCTACAGGGCCCTTTGCTCTTGTTAATACCCTGATCCTAGACCTTCAAGAGCCACCTAGCAGAACACTGTGTAAGGTCTTCAATAACATTTAAAGTCCTCCCCAGGGTAGCTCAAACCTGCTTTCCATCATTCTCTGACTACTTTATCCACAAATTGTTGCCTTTACCCCACACTGTCCTCTGTGCCAGAACTACAATTTCATAGTCTTTGTTCCTCTGCTCGTGGTTTCTTCCTTCTGGAATATACTTACATGCTAGTTATCCTTCAAGGCCCACTCACCCAGGTCTCACTCTCAAGAAGTCTTCTTTGAAAACACTCACTCACTATATCTACCTGAATCTCCATTCACAGCACTTATCATAGACCATCATGGATGTTTTTCTACACCTGATCCTTCTACCTAATCAGTGTACAAATTATTTCAGGATAGGGACTGAGTTATTAACTTCTGAGTCCAGTAATTGCTGATGGTGATCCCCAACTCTGGCTTTAAAATACCCACAAATATTACCAATTTTCTTAAAACATTTAACATTTGGTTTGAACAAAATTCCAGAAAGATCACTCAGTTTTTTTAAAGAAGGCTATAAAAATGGGGGTAATGCAGCTTTAAGCTTTACCTTGACCTAAAGAGACATCAGAGTTTAGAAGTCCATCCCCTTAGAGTTGGTATCATCATGTGTGGAAAGCAGCTTGGCATGAGACGTTACAAAGACTTTCTAAAGAGGGGGAAATTAGCAAAACTAGAAAACACTTCTTATGCTGTCCTTCTTCCTATAAACTACAGGTAGGGGCAGACCGGGGGTGCAGGGGAGCGCGTTCCTGCATCGCCATTTTGCAGCAGGGACCTTTCTTGCTGGAGACTGTGTGAACCCAGCAGAAGGCTCACCGAGGAGACAGAGGTTAAGCTGGGAGGCTTGCCCACACCGGGCACCTTCTAGCCTGCAGTTCCAGCCCAGAGGGGAGCAGCACCCACCGCTGGGGCAGACCGGGCGTGCAGGGGAGCACGTTCCCCCATCGCCATTTTGCAGCAGGGACCTTTCTTGCTGGAGACTGTGTGAACCCAGCAGAAGGCTCACCAAGGAGACAGAGGTAAGCTGGGAGGCTTGCCCATGCTGGGCGCCTTCTAGCCTGCAGTTCCAGCCCAGAGGGGAGCAGCACCCACCACTGGGGCAGACCTGGCGTGCAGGGGAGCACATTCCCGCATCGCCATTTTGCAGCAGGGACCTTTCTTGCTGGAGACTGTGTGAACCCAGCAGAAGGCTCACCGAGGAGACAGAGGTTAAGCTGGGAGGCTTGCCCACACCGGGCACCTTCTAGCCTGCAGTTCCAGCCCAGAGGAGAGCAGCACCCACCGCTGGGGCAGACCAGGCGTGCAGGGGAGCGCGTCCCCTACACTGGCATTTTGCAGCAGGGACCTTTCTTGCTGGAGACTGTGTGAACCCAGCAGAAGGCTCACAGAGAAGACAGAGCAGGGACCTTTCTTTGCTGGAGACTTGTGAACCCAGCAGAAGTTCCCCAGAGGAGCCAGTGGTGAGCTGGGAAGGTCGCCCAAGATGCCGGCCAGTACCAGCAACACAGTGTCACAAGGAATACGGCAAATTAGAAAACAGGCAGTAGGGAGTAGAAAAACCACATGCAACCCAGCAACTCCTCAGCAAAAAAGCACACCGCAAAAAGAAAACCATCTACCAGATTGCAACGACGGTAACTTGGAAGAACTTCTGAGCCTTCCAGATAGAGAATTTAAAATTGCTGTGATTAAAAAACTGTCAGAAGTCATAAAGGAAAACAATGATAAGGGGAAAATAATTAATGACCAGAAGGATGAAATTGAGTCCCTAAAGAGGGAAGTAAAAGAAATGCAGGAGATCAAAGAATTAATGGAGACGCTAAAGAACACTGGGAAAAGCAATGAAAGCAGTATAGATGAAATGGAAGAACGAATAAGTACTCTTGAAGACACAGAAATAAAAAGAACTAAAATAGAACAGGAAGGAGAAGTACGAAGGAAAAAGACCGAAGAAAGACTTCGGGAACTATCTGACTCCATGAGGAAAGGAAATATAAGAGTTATAGGAATCCCAGAAGGAGAGGAGAGAGATGTAGGAACAGAGAAAATATTCATGGATATAATTGAAGAGAACTTCCCAAACGCGAAGAAGGATCTGAAAATTAATATACAAGAAGCAAGAAGAACACCAAACTTCCATGACGAAAGGAAAAATACAGCAAGACACATAATAGTAAAGCTCCCAAGAATCCAAGACAAGGAAAAAATAATGAAACTAACAAGAGGGAAGAAACAGATAACATTCAAAGGGAAACCAATCAGACTGACATCAGACTTCTCTGAAGAAACACTACGGGCAAGGAGAGAGTGGAGGGACATAGTCAACAGACTCCAAGAAAACAGATGCCAACCAAGAATACTCTATGCCGCAAAGCTCTCCTTCCTCTTTGAAGAAAGAATATGGACCTTCCCAGACAAACAGAAACTCCGGAATTTCATTAAAACTAAACCCCCACTCCAAAAAATACTACAAGGAGTCCTAAAGCCAGAACCTCAGAGGGACGAATAACAACAAAAGAAGGCCAAAGAAAGTTATTAAAAGAATAAATAAATAAAATCAAAGGAAAGACAAACACAATGGCAAATACAGATGCTAACATATCAATACTAACTCTAAATGTAAATGGACTAAACTCTCCAATAAAAAGACACAGAGTTGCAGGCTGGATTAAAAAACAAAACCCAACCTTTTGCTGTCTCCAGGAAACACATTTAGCTGCAAAAGATAAAAATAGACTCAAAGTTAAAGGATGGAAAACAATTCTACAAGCAAATGGACCAAAAAAGAAGGCAGGAACAGCTATACTCATATCAGATAAAACAGATTTCAAACTTAAAAAGATAAAAAGAGACCCCAGTGGTCATTACATTATGATCAAGGGGACAATACTTCAAGAAGAAATAACACTCATTAACATATATTCACCAAACGAAGGAGCACCAAAATATATCAGACAACTATTGGCATCTCTGAAAACAGACATCAGAGAAAACACATGCGTAGTGGGAGACTTCAACACAACACTATCAACAATGGATAGATCAACAAGACAAAAAATAAGTAAAGACACTAAAGCTCTAAATAAGGATCTAGAGTGCTTGGGCTTAACAGACATATATAGAACACTAAACCCAAAAAAATCTGAGTATACATTTTTCTCAAGCACACACGGATCATTCTCTAGGATCGATCATATACTGGGGCACAAGACAAACATCAACAGATACACCAAGATTGAAATCATATCAACCATCTTTTCTGACCATGAAGGCATCAAGCTAGAAATAAACCATAAAAAGAAGGCAAGGTACTCTCCTACCTCATGGAGATTGAAACCCACACTACTGGAAGTCCACTGGACTAACGAGGAGATAAAAGAAGAAATTTAAAAATTCTTTGAATTGAATGACAAGGAGGACACCAATTTCCTAAATGTATGGGATGCAGCAAAAGCAGTAATAAGAGGAAAATATATAGCAATAGATGCTCACATCAAGAAACAAGAAAGAACTCAAAGAAACAACCTAATCTTGAAGCTCAAAGATCTAGAAAAAGAACAACAAAAAACCCCAAAGCCAGTAGAAGAAAAGAAATAATAAAAACCAAAGCAAAAATAAATGAAATCGAAACTAAAAAAACAATCCAAAAGATCAATGAAACCAAGAGCTGGTTCTTCGAAAAAATAAATAAAATAGATAAACCCCTAGCCAGGCTCACAAGGGCAAAAAGGGAGAAAGCACAAATAAATAGGATAATAAATGAAAGAGGAGAAATCACAACGGACACAGCAGAAATCAAAAGAATAATTAATAACTACTATGAACAGTTATATGGAAACAAGTTCAACAATCTAGAGGAGATGGACAAATTCCTACAACTCTACAATCACCCAAAGCTAGATAAAGAAGAAATAGAACACCTAAACAGACCAATTACAATTAGTGAAATTGAAATGGTAATCAAAAACCTCCCCAAAAACAAAAGCCCAGGACCTGATGGATTTACAAATGAATTCTACCAAACCTTCAGAGACGAATTGGTGCCTATCCTTCACAAACTCTTCCAAAAAATTGAGAAGGAAGGTATAATACCTAACACGTTCTATGAAGCCAACATTACACTAATACCAAAACCGAACAAGGACAACACAAAAAAAGAAAACTATAGGCCAATCTCCCTAATGAACACTGATGCAAAAATCCTCAATAAAATTTTAGCTATCAGAATCCAACAGTGTATCCATAAGGTAATTCACCACGACCAAGTAGGATTCATTGCAGGGACACAAGGATGGTTTAACATCCGAAAATCAATCAATGTTATCCAACACATCAACAAAAAGAAATATAAAAACCATATGATAATATCAATAGATGCTGAGAAAGCTTTCGACAAAGTGCAACACCCATTCATGATAAAAGCCTTTGAAATTCTTGGGATACAAGGAACGTACCTCAACATCATAAAGGCCATATATGACAAGCCAACAGCCAGTATCATTCTCAATGGTGAAAAGCTGAAAGCAATTCCATTAAGATCTGGAACAAGACAAGGATGTCCACTTTCACCACTGCTTTTCAATATAATACTGGAAGTCCTAGCCAGAGCAATAAGACAAGAGAAAGACATCCAAGGAATCCAGATAGGAAAAGAAGAAGTCAAACTATCACTCTTTGCAGATGATATGATAATATACATAGAGAACCCCAAAAACTCCACAGAAAAACTAATTCAACTCATCAATCAGTTTAGTAAAGTGGCAGGATACAAAATCAACACGCAAAAGTCAGTAGCCTTCCTATATACAAACAATAAATCTGAAGAAGAAGAAATCAAAAAAACCATCCCTTTTATTATTGAAACAAAAAAAATCAAATTTTTGAGAATAAATCTAACAAAAGAGGTAAAGGACCTATACAAAGAAAACTATAAAACACTGTTAAAAGAAATAGAAGAAGACACAAAGAAATGGAAAAACATCCCCTGCTCATGGATTGGGAGAATAAACATTATTAAAATGGCCATCCTACCAAAAGCAATATACAGATTCAATGCTATTCCAATCAAAATTTCAATGTCATTCTTCAAAGAAATAGAACAATTATTGATGAAATTCATATGGAATCACAAAAAACCCCGAATAGCCAAAGCTCTCCTGAAAAAAAAAAGAAGGGAATGGAGGCATCAAACTCCCAGACTTCAAACTCTACTACAAAGCCATAATCATCAAAACGGCATGGTATTGGAACAAGAACAGACATACAGACCAATGGAATCGAATAGAAAATCCAAAAATAAACCCACAGATTTATGGTCAACTAATATTTGACAAAGGAGAAAAGACTATGCATTGGAGCAAAGAAAGTTTGTTCAATAAATGGTGCTGGGAAAACTGGGTCGCTACATGCAAAAGAATGAAGCTTGACCACTACCTCACACCATATACAAAAATCAACTCAAAATGGATTAAAGAACTAGACATGAGACCTGAAACCATAAAATACATAGAAGGAAATATAGGCGAAACACTATGTGATTTGCATATCAAAGACATCTTTACAGACACATCACCCAAAGCAGTGATAGTGAAGGCAAAGATCAACAGCTGGGACTACATCAAATTAAAGAGCTTCTGCACAGCAAAAGAGACAATAACAGGGCCTCCCCAGTGGCGCAGCGGTTGAGCGCTGGGTTGCGAAGCTCCCCGCGACCTCCACGGCGCTGGTTCAATCCCCGGCTGCTCCCCGGCCACCGGAGGAGGGTCCCACATGGCGCGCAGACCTCTCCTGTGGCCCGCTGCTCCCCTCAGCAGTGTACTTCGGTCCTTCTGCCTGCTCTGCTCCCCGCTCTGGCTCTGGTGAATTCTCTCACCCTCCCGCACTTCTGACTGTACCCAGTGCATGTATAAACAAACAAACAAACAAATAAACAAATAAATAAAAAAAATAATAAAAAAAAAAGAGACAATAACAAAAACAAAGAGAAACCCCACCAACTGGGAGAAAATTTTTGCACACAACACTAATGATAAAGGACTGATCACAAAAATCTGCAAAGAGCTGATGAGACTCAACAACAACAAAGAAAATAATCCAGTCAAAAAATGGACAGAGGAGCTAAAAAGAAACTTCTCTGAAAAGGAAATGCGAATGGCCAACAGGCATATGAAAAAATGTTCAACATCACTTGCAATCAGGGAAATGCAAATCAAAACTACCATGAGATACCATCTTACACCAGTGAGAATGGCACATATTAAAAAAACTAGCAACAACAAATGTTGGCGAGGGTGTGGAGAAAAAGGAACTCTTCTGCACTGTTGGTGGGAGTGCAAACTGGTCCAACCACTATGGAGAGCTGTGTGGAGATTTCTGGACCTACTAAACATAGAGCTTCCACAGGATCCAGCAATTCCACTCCTAGGTATTTACCCAAAGAACACAGAAACATCAATTCCAAAGAACACCTGCACCCCTATGTTTATAGCAGCACTGTTTACAATAGCTAAGCTTTGGAAACAGCCCAAATGCCCAAAAATAGATGACTGGATCAAGAAGATGTGGTACATATATACCATGGAATATTACTCAGCATTCAAAAAAGATAAACACATGCAATTTGCAGCAACATGGATGGCGCTGGAAGGGATCATGCTCAGCGAAATAAGCCAAAAAGAAAAAGAAAAATACCGGATGGTCTCACTCATAGCAGGAATCTAGAATACTTAAATAAGGGACCAGGAAAATGAATAACTATAAGAAAGTGAAAATCAAAATCAACAAAAACTATGAACCAGAGACACTTTTTGGGGGGTGGGGGGCGGGAGGGGAGGGATTGGGGTCAGAATGGGGGGATTGCAATTGTATGGGGAATATAAAAATAAAAATAAATAAATAAATAAAAATAAACTACAGGTAGGTTGATTTAGTACCTGAGAACCGCCCCCCAAAATTTTAAGTCTTCCACATTAATTATATTTTGAAATGACAGAGTAAGGAGAATGGAATAATACATGGTTGCCCGAGTCCAGCTGCAGCCGAGGTAGGGTTCACGAAGGAAAGGACGGCGTCGGCGAATGAGGAGACACAAACACTTGATCAGGTGGTTGTTGTGCCCAGGGTCGACCAGTGCAGCCCCCAAGGACACACAGACAACCGCTGTAAGAACACAAAGGAGTTTATTACGTGCTCGAGACCGGGCCCTCGACACGCACCGATGTAACGGTGGAGGTCGGGAGCCCTGAACAAAGGAGACAGGGATCTTATATAGGGATACAAGTAGATTTCTAAAAATTAAATCATGTTGGCAGTCATTCATTAGTTACATAGGTGCATCATTCATTGATTACACAGGTGCATTTCTTAATAATGGTGGGTACACAGTTATTTTATGGTTACTTTGACCCCATCAGTGGCCTGCATTGCTCGGTTCTATTTTATGGCCAATTAGACCCATTACTCGGCTCCACTGTGGCTGGCCATCAGAGATAAGACCAGAGTGGGGTGGGGGTCATAAACCCTCTTTGGAATGCAGGCTAATTAGTCTTGAGTAAGCAAAACTTGAAATACTAAGATGGCGGTTATACACAAGATGGAGGAAGAGTGGCTAAGTCTCACAGTGGTAAGCATCTCCTGCTGATCGCCTCAGCGGGACTTTATTTATACATTTTTTATTTCCTTGTTCTTTCAGTTTCTTTTACAGCATGGGCACCTGTGGTTACAATTTTCTCTGAAACATCTTACATCATTGTTTAACAAAAGTACACCATCTGCTTTTACTTTTTCTTCCTTCTGGTCAACTTGACCTTATTAATTTTCCTATAATCTTAGCAACTTGAAGACGTGGACAAGGGTGCTGGACAGAGCATGTCCTATGTGGTTATACAGGCTAAGCTAGGTGCATAAAGGTTAAGCAAGCATTGAGTAAATGGCAAACCTCCAAACTGCCTATTGTTCCTAAGTTAAAAAGTTACATATCTGCTTTTAACCCGGCTCATGTGCTTAATGAGCCATCTACTAACATTCTATGACAATAACTACATTTAATTTTATCTAGATACCTAGATAAAATCACCTTGTGGCAGCCTGGCGCCTGGCTTCCTGACTCATGAGACACCAAGGGGGCCCTAACCTTTTTATTCTCTCCCATAAAGAAAACAAGGAAGCCAACACATTCGTACCATTAATTTTGAACCATTTGTTCATATTTTCATCATAAATTCCAGTATAAGGGATGGGTGGGGTAGGACTAAGAAAATCTATTTTACTTATATGCTTGCCTCGAGAAGGATACCAAAGGCGGCCTCCTATTTTATATGCAGGGCCAAAGGTCCAAAAACTGTAGGAACAACATGTGGTGTTCCTTTTCTTGGATCTTGTCGCTTTTGGGGCGCCTTAGGGCTTTCCTCAGTGGGGACCTCCACTGGGCTTGGTTCCAATAGTTCTTTCAAGCATACTTTGTTAAAGAATTCAGCATTGCTCATGGTAGATGATTTACAAATCAGGGGACATTGAAAAATATTGGAAATCGTCTCATTACCAATTATATTGGAATGGACATCACTCAGATTACTGGAATATATAGCACTAAAATTGGCAATGATGTCATCATTCATTTTGTTATTTTGAAGCCCATACAAAATTGCCAAAATTACAAGAACTGCCATAAACAAAATGAAAGGAAGTAGCAGGAGCCAGCTGTGGAGCCTCCTGATTTTTAGGAATTTCCCCCATGCTTGGACTTTGTCACAGCATGAGTAGCCTGGCTCGCACCACATGCTATGCATTTATAACCAACTATAATGTCTGCATGATGAAAACGGTAAGTTTTTCAGTCCTGATTATTGTTTTCTTGTAACATGATAAGGAATAAAGTGTGGCAGAATAATCTCCACAAAAAAATTATGTGTCGGGCCCCCCTGGTGGCACAAGGGGTTAAGCACTATGAAGCTATCAGCAGCCACTGCAGCACGACTTTGATCCCCTGCCAGGGAGATGAACCACATGGTGCAGCAGACCTCTGCTGTCTCGCCCACTGCCCCTGTCAGCAGTGTATTTCAGTCAGTCTGCCTGTTCTGTTCCCCACTCTGTCTCTGGTGACTCCTCTCACCACCATCCCCCAGCACCTCTAGCCTCCACCCCAGCTCTTGTATGCATAAATGAATAAATCTTTTTAAAATATTACATGTCATCCAACTATTTCAGATACCATCATTATTTACCAAATTTTGGTTTTACATACTGATCAGAAAAAGAGCCTTTCTCATATAAATAGGCAATAAAACCTCCAATAATCTGGCACAAATAGCAGTTGCCCCTGATTAATATATTAAGCTTAAGTAAAGTGGGAACTCCCAATTTGCAAGGAAAATTCAAATTTCCATGAATGAGACAGGTCCTGAATGATGTTGTGAAACTTAAAAACATCTCACTAAAAACAAATTCCTTTTTCTATTTCTTGTCAGAACTTCAAAAAACTCAACTTCCTAAAAAGCATGGTAGTTTTGAGTCATTATATTCTGAAACAGCAAAGTATTTACACTGTGCAGTAAAGAATACAGGTATATTATATTCAAATTATAATTTCCTGAATTTTTATGTCTAATATAGGTGATGCAGCGCAAGCTGAACCCTGAGCTTAAGTTAATATGACTGCTGTGGCAGACATTTAAAATTAAACAGTCAAAACAAAAACTGAGGAAAAAAAGGCCATACTGTAGCTCTTTGGACAAATTCTTATTTGGAAATTATCTTGCTTACATTGTTCATATTTTTTTCCAATGACCCTAATGTTAAGCAAAATGAAAGAAATGACTCGTCTTTATTTCCATGCAATCCAAAACTAACATAACTGTTTTTTAAAACTTTAAATTACTGTTTAAATCACTTTATCATATGTAGGTTAGAAGCAATAGAGGAATGAAAATTTCTCATTCACTTTTATTAAAGGTCTCCAGTTTTAAATAGCACTGCAATACTAGGTCTGCTCCCATGACTCAGAAAGGTAAACCAGCAGACAGCACCAGACTGGTTCTTAGGAGGACTTTATTTTCATACAGGTTCTACCTGTAAATGTGTCATCTAAACCATCCACTTAAATTCTCAGTCTAATATTCTCATAATACAAAAGGAAGTGGAGTGCATGATCTTTCATAAGTCTCCTTTAAGATCTAACACTCTGAGTCGAAATCTTTAGGGAAAAAAATAGAATGCATTGGTTTAAACCTTGGCTAAACATTTATACCATATAGGAATCTTTTGAAGACTTCACTAACTGGGAAAAACATTGGATCCATTGTCTCAGCTTCAATAAGAGCCTGTCAAACCTCACACATTCCCACTACAATTTTGCTTAGCTAGACAAGGGCTCTTAGATACTATGCCATCCCCAGGGAAAGAAAAGGGTGATGGTGTTATCTGTGGCTTCTTTCAAAAGAATGAGATAGTAAGGTTGATGTACTCTTTCAAAGTAATTTCATCAAAAATTTTTTTCAGGATTGATTCCCAATTTATCATTTTCATCTTTACAGCAATACACTAAAAACTATACTGAGTCTGCAACCAACCCTAATAAAAATGGTATTTTTAAAAAATGATACATCATTTTGGACTTGAAGAAATACTTATAAACCAGTACAATTATGTAATTTTCTTCTTTCCTGCTTCTATTGATGCTCTCTTTGTTCTGCCTTAACCCAAATTGACAGGGCTGTGCTTTTTCTATTTTGAAATTCAATACATTTCAAACTGGGACAGATCAAGGACAATCTTACCAAGAAGTGCCTAGCGATAGCCTCAAGAGAGATATTTTGGGGGACAAGTATGTGTCTTCCATGCAATTGTAACTGTAAAGGAAGTAGATACATAGCTTTCCCTAATTTCTCTTTTTTTAAAAGATTTATTTATTTATGCATAAAAGAGCTGGGGTACAGACCAGCGGTGTGGGGCATGAGAGGATTCACCAGAGACAGGGTGGGGAACAGAACAGGCAGATTGACTGAAGTACACTGCTGAGGGGTGCAGCTGGTGAGTCAGGAGAGATCTTCTGCGCCATGTTGTTTTTTCCCTGGCAGGCTGGGGGATTGAACTCGTCCTACAGAGGCTGCAGACAGCTTCATAGGTTGCCTCTTAACCTCTTGTGCCACCAGGGAGGCCCCAGCTTTCCCTAATTTCTTTTCTTTTTTTTTTTTTTTTTAAGATTTGTTTACTTATTTATACAAGCACTAGGTACAGTCAGAAGCGCGGGAAGGTGAGAGAATTCACCAGAGGCAGAGCAGGGAACAGAACAGGCAGAGTGACGAAACACACTGCTGAGGGGAGCAGCGGGCTTGGCAGGAGACATCTGTCATGCCATGTGGGACCCTCGCCGGTTGCTGGGATCAAACTGGCGCTGCAGAGACTGCGGGCAGCTTCTCAGCTCAGCGCTCAACTGCTACACCACCAGGGGAGGACCTTTCCCTAATTTCTTTATGTGAGCCTGTCATTCCAAAATTTATATAAACCCTTCATGTCTATATTGTTTTAATGTTAATAGTAATGAGTCCAGTTTATGTATAAAAAGGCATTTCCTTCCCTATGTCCTAAAAACTACCTGCTGTTAAGGATCCCTTTACTTACACAGAATCAAAATTCCTTGTATACAGACTTGGATCTCTGCCACTTAGCAGATATATGACCTTTATACTAACATCATGTCCACAGCAACTGGCTTAATAGTTATAAGTCAAACTGGACACCTGGACACCAGCTCCCAATTAGTCATGCAATCATGGGCGTAAACAACCATTCTCTTCTCCACGTTCAGTACAATGTTCAATAAATTACATTGCAAATTATAAAAGAGGTGGTAGGTGACTTATACTGGACAAACTCCTTTAGAGCAGTTTTGCCTCTTTGAACATGCACAGGAAATTTTAAAGCAATAGCTAACACTTTTCATGCCAGGCACTGAACTAGCACTGGATTAGTATTTCCTCATTAATCATCATTACACATAGTCCCCGACTTAATGATGGTTCAACTAATGATTTTTTTATTTTATGATAGTGCAAAAGCAGTGACTGGACTTTGAATTTTGATCTTTTCCCTGGCTAGTGATATGTAGTATGAAACTCTCTCCAGATGCTGGGTAGTGGTGTTACAGGGCAGGGGACTCCACCCTCCTTTTGGGTGGGGCAGGAAACCTGGAACCTCCCCCTTTCCTGGGGACCACCCTGTTACAGTGGCAACCAGGAGCAGCTCCCAATTAGTCATGCAATCATGGGCGTAAACAACCATTCTCTTCTCCACGTTCAGTACAATGTTCAATAAATTACATTGCAAATTATAAAAGAGGTGGTAGGTGACTTTGCCCACCTGTCTGCTAGCATCAGCATTCTGGGCATGATTAAGGGTTGACTGGGCTAAGCTGTGATGTTCTGTAGATTAGATGCAGTGAATGCATTTTGACTATATTTTCAATTTACAACAGATTTATTGGGAAGTAACACCATTATAAGTGGAGGGAGAGTTGTACTGCTATCCTTGTTTTACAAATGAAGAAACTGAAGCTTTGAGGAGTAAAGGTCAAGGCTGGTATGTGCCTGGGATTGGCAGGTAGGCTTTCCTGATCAAATCTCATTCTTGGAAATAAGCGAGTTAGCGAACGTGTTTTGATTTGTATACATCCCCAGCAGATCACTGCTGCTGTCCTTGTATTCCAGAATCAAGAACTTAGTGACTTTTGGTTTCCCTTCATATTAAAGTCTGTCAAGCTCTTTAATCACTTTCATTATCCTAAAAGAGCCCTTGAATATTTCTAATCTTTGAAGACTTCCAGTTACTGAACTGTTCTGTCTTTTCTTCGTTTAATATTATTGAGCGCCAACTGAGTTCAAGGAGACGTATGGCAAGGAAGACAAAATATGCCTTTAAGGAGCTGTAAGATTACCACATTGGGGGAGGGAGGACTTAAGTTAATCATACATAAAGAGCATGCATGTTTCCTACATGAGTCCTAACTCAACTATGAGAAAAGGGTTTTTTACACTCCTGAGCATTTACTTCCTACATATACAAGAGTTGTCAGTCTGCGTCATTTTGTGCCTGAGACTCTAGTTGGATATATTCCCCACAGAACAATCGTCAATGCTTTGCATCAACTCGCTGTGGAACCAAGCTTAGCCAAGGTTTCGCCATTTTGTATATCTTCCACCTTGATATGTTAGTCCCTGTACAGCTGCATCCTGGAGATAAGTTTCAATAGTCAAAACCCTCACTCCACTTGGTGACGAAAAAGCAGACCACCCTAGCTGCCAATGAGGCTAGTCCTATCCATAAATGGGACAGCATCACTAACCGTCCAATCAGTTTGAAACTATAACCGTGCGTGCCAAAATGCCTTTGTAGTAGCCAATGAGTAATTGCCAGCTTCTTTCAAAATTCGCTCCGCTCGTGACCCTACAATAGACCCCTGCTTCCTCTGTTCGGGGCTCTCGCTATCTGCCACTGCATTGGTAGGTGCCGTGAGCCCAGACTCCCATTTGCATTTGCATCAGCTATCTTTGGATTTGGAGGCTATGCTCGCCAAGTCTGCTGATCTTGCGCACAACACTTGCCACATAATTTCTGATTATCTATCTATTCTATAAACAAGTGAGGGGCTGTTCCCAGTATTCACTGTCACAAAGGGCTTCTGACACCTTCTTCTTCCCAGAACCCTCCCTGACGTGGGTGAGATTGTTATAGGGCAGCCCTGACATTGAACAGGTTGCCTGCCTGTGGGTCCTCACCCACGCGCTTACAAGGGACTTATTAATACTCCACTACAGGCATACACAAAAGGTTAATAAGTGGTTTATTTACAAGGGAAAAGGAAATAAGGAAAATGTACAACTCAGGGAGAAAATAGGGAAATAAAGTCTTTAATGCGTCCTACCCGATCCGCCAACCTGGAAACCCAAAAAGCACTCTCAAAGTTGGCCAGACACTGTGAGCTGGCGGAAAGTCAAAATGGACCCCCCTCAAAGCCCATGTGTCTGGCTTTATACCAACCTGGCTGCTTAACCCCACCCTCGGGTCCCAGCCACCTTCCCTTTGGTGGTGATGGGATTTGGAGTTCCCAGTGTCTTTGGCTTTGGCCTGGGGTGGGGGTGGAGTCCACAAAGCCTGTATGGGATTAGCTTTAGGACATCCTTTTCCCCCTAACAAGATGACAGCTCTCCAGACCCCATACTGCCATTCCTGGCCGCCCCCGCCTGTGTAAGCTTCGTGAGGGGCGCCACGAGACGCACAAGAGGCGCAAGGTCCTGATGGGTGATCGCCAGGGAAGAGGAATGAACTGAACACTCAGTCTCCTGACAGCCGTCGGCGCCCCTTGGGGCGGGGGCGTGCCCCGTATCCCTCAGCCCGCTGTCAAAACCCCGCCCAGCGCGTGCTCGGGACGCAGCATTCGCGGGGCTCGCCACGGCTCCCCGACGGGAAAGAACGAGAGAAACCTGGGGTAACCCTGGGCCAAGCAACCGCTTGGCCTTCGAGGGCTATCATGGGCCCCCGCGCGAACACAAAACGCCCTGCCGTCAACCCTGACGCAGCCCCTCCGCGCCTGCGAATGACGTACAGCAGCTACCGGCGCCCCAGCCAATCCAGAGCCCGTTTTAGGTCGCCCCACCCGCCGTGCGCACGCACGGGTAGGAGAGAGTACATTTATGATAAATCATGACAGAGTTAAAAAGGGGGTAACTAAAGAGGAGGCAAGATGAGAAAGTGGTGTGAGTAAATGCAGGTAAGGGCAGGAAGCACTCCAGGGAAGAGCAGGGGCATGAACATTTAGTACAGTTGCTTCCATTTCAGCTGCAATCATTGTCTCTCATCTCCACCTCGACCCTATGAAATCATGGCCATTATTCTCATTCTAGATATAAGGAAAATAAAACTGAAATTAAGTAGCTTGCTTCACATCATGCAAGTAGAAATTGACACAGCTCAAATTCTATCTTTTTTTTTTTTTTCTTTTTCTTTTTTTATAAATTTTATTGTTATATTCCCCATACAATTGCAGCCCCCCATTCTGACCCCAATCCCTCCCCTCCCGCCCCCGCCCCCCTAAAAGTGTCTCTGGTTCATAGTTTTTTGTTGATTTTGATTTTCACTTTCTTATAGTTATTCATTTTCCTGGTCCCTTATTTAAGTTTTCTAGATTCCTGCTATGAGTGAGACCATCCGGTATTTTTCTTTTTCTTTTTGGCTTATTTCGCTGAACATGATCCCTTCCAGCGCCATCCATGTTGCAGCAAATTGCATGTGTTTATCTTTTTTGAATGCTGAGTAATATTCCATGGTATATATGTACCACATCTTCTTGATCCAGTCATCTATTTTTGGGCATTTGGGTTGTTTCCAAAGCTTAGCTATTGTAAACAGTGCTGCTATAAACATAGGGGTGCAGGTGTTCTTTGGAATTGATGTTTCTGTGTCCTTTGGGTAAATACCTAGGAGTGGAATTGCTGGGTCATATGGAAGCTCTATGTTTAGTAGGTCCAGAAATCTCCACACAGCTTTCCACAGTGGTTGGACCAGTTTGCACTCCCACCAACAGTGCAGAAGAGTTCCTTTTTCTCCACACCCTCGCCAACATTTGTTGTTGCTAGTTTTTTTAATATGTGCCATTCTCACTGGTGTAAGATGGTATCTCATGGTAGTTTTGATTTGCATTTCCCTGATGACAAGTGATGTTGAACATTTTTTCACATGCCTGTTGGCCATTTGCATTTCCTCGTCAGAGAAGTTTCTTTTAAGCTCTTCTGCCCATTTTTTGACTGGATTATTTTCTTTGTTGTTGTTGAGTCTCATCAGCTCTTTGCAGATTTTTGTGATCAGTCCTTTATCATTAGTGTTGGGTGCAAAAATGTTCTCCCAGTTGGTGGGGTTTCTCTTTGTTTTTGTTATTGTCTCTTTTGCTGTGCAAAAGCTCTTTAATTTGATATAGTCCCAGCTGTTTATCTTTGCCTTCACTATCACTGCTTTGGGTGATGTGTCTGTAAAGATGTCTTTGATGTGCAAATCACGTAGTGTTTCGCCTATATTTCCTTCTATATATTTTATGGTTTCAGGTCTTATGTCTAGTTCTTTAATCCATTTTGAGTTGATTTTTGTGTATGGTGTGAGGTGGTGGTCAAGCTTCATTCTTTTGCATGTAGCGACCCAGTTTTCCCAGCACCATTTATTGAACAAACTTTCTTTGCTCCAATGCATAGTCTTTGCTCCTTTGTCAAAGATTAGTTGACCATAAATCTGTGGGTTTATTTCTGGATTTTCTATTCGATTCCATTGGTCTGTATGTCTGTTCTTGTTCCAATACCATGCAGTTTTGATGATTATGGCTTTGTAGTATAGTTTGAAGTCTGGGAGTCTGATGCCTCCATTCCCTTCTTTTTTTTTCAGGAGAGCTTTGGCTATTCGGGGTTTTTTGTGATTC